>NW_027466123.1:647500-712500 GCF_046127955.1 Nelusetta ayraudi | reverse complement strand
AAAAAAAAAAAAAAAAGCACGACGGGATGCTTTTCCGACCCGCGCTAGCCCGAGCTAGCCCGAGCTAGCCCGAGCTAGCAGGGGGCCCACAGTGTCATTTCACTTCTCCTGCAGCAGGGCGGCGATGTTGATGTTCCAGCCGATGGCCTGGCGGTCGAAGCCGCAGGTGAACAGGTTGCACGACTGGTTCTCCTCGTTCCAGGCCGTGCAGCACACCATCCTCCTGTGGCCCTGCGAGGACACACACACACACGCACACACAGTGTGTAAAGAGGTCGGCTCTCTGGGAGGCCACAGGCGTTTCCAGTGCGTTCCAGTCGTCTCACCATCCTGTTGCTGCGCGGCAGCCTGGCCAGCCTCACGCCGCTCATGTCGAAGAGTCGCACCTGCCGGTTGTCGTGCGGCAGCGCGATGATCCTCTGGTTGGCCGACACGCTGATCCTGGAGATCAGGACCCAGGTAGGCTTTGAGTCAGGTTGGAGTCTCAGGACCCGCATTTCCCCCACCACCCCCCAATTGTGAAGTCGGGACCAAAATTTGTTCCATAAAAAAAACAAAACACGCTACCCGCTTTCTGTCACGTCCAGTCGATAAATGATTGAAATGATTGAATTCAATTGTGTGGCCTGCAAAGTAAATGGCCAACAGTTTTGTTTATGTTTTCAATTTATTTTATTTTTCATTTCAAAATTCAATGAATTTATTAAATATATTTTAAAGACACTTTTTTTAAAAAGAAAGAAAGAAAGAAAAAAGATTTTTTTTAAAAAAAAGCAAAATTGCCAACGAAGCTGCAACCCAAAACGGCTCCGCAACCCACTTTTGGGTCGCAACCCACCAGTTGAGAAACTCTGATTTAACAGTTATATAAGCCTACTTCCTCCCCAGTTCCTGCCAGGATTTCAGCTTTGTGTGCATCTAAACAGGTTTCTGAAGAGACCATAGTGTCACTGTTTGGCCTTAAGGTGTCATTTTATAATATTCTTGGTTGGTGTGCCATGGTTTTTTTTCCAATGTAGAAAATGTGCTGTGGCTCAAAAGAGGTTGGAAAACGCTGGTGTATTCAATGCCATCGTGTCAAAACGAGAGCCCCGAAAATCTCTGAGGAATGTTTCCAAACAACTCAAAGAATTACAGGCAGCTATGGAGGCGAAAGGGGGGGAGGGTCCTAGTTTTTACTAGCGAGGCGTAGCTAATGAAGTGGCCAGAGGTGCAACCTGACTATTTAGTAGGGGGCGGCCCATCTAAAGGGCTACACGGTTTGATTCCATTACGATTCAATTGGTCACCGGTTATCGCGATTATTACAGTAATCGTGATTATTGCGATTAATCGCGATTATTGCGATTAATCGCTAACATCGCGATTATCGTGATTACCGATGTGTATATTTTCCCTGTGCGGGATTCCTCACTCTGTGGCTACTTAAAGGTTTAAATAAGGTACACAAAGAAAACTAGCAAATCAAATTTGCAATTTGCAGAAGAGCCCTGCTTTAAATAAGCTACACTATTACAACATATCACTGCTAACCAAGTGTAGCTGCAGCCATGAGCTTAACCATGCGGAATGTTTTCCTCCACAAGCTATTCATCGTTTGTCCAGGGAACACAGCGATTCCTTAAGGCAACACAGGAGCATCTACCGGGCTTGGCTCTCCTACCTGTTGACGGCCGAGTCGGTGCGGATGGTGGCGATTGGAGACCTCATGTTCTTCAGGTCCCACACCTTCACCGTGCGGTCGTCGCTGCCCGACACCACGTTGTCACCCACCGTGAACACCGCTGACGTCACCGTGCTGAAGGAGAAGAAGAAGACGACGAGCGCACACAGCAGTCACACCAAAGGTCCCGCAATGGCAACAATTCAATATTGTTGGCCTAGGTAAAGTCACAGGTGTATAACATTTGGCTTTGTAATATTTAGATTGGTAAAAGCCTCATATAGAACACAAAAGAATAGAACAGAACAGAATAGAATGCACTGCAACGGGAAATTAATTGACTCACAGCACACAGTCACACGCTTGCAGCCGGCATGTAAACACAACAGAAAAAGAAAAAGACACTGAGCGTCGATGAGCACTAGGAAGGACTAACATGGATAAGGCGTCAATTGTAAATGGAAAGTTCCACTTCAAAACCCTGCCAGATGGCAGTCCTGAGAGGACAAAAGTGATGTGCATTTACTGTAACGAGCGCTTCCATTCGGCGCCCACGTTAATCAATGTGGTGGTTCACACTAAACGCGAACGGGCGCGCGGCTCGCGCCATGCAGTTGTCGTTTCGGCGTCTGCTCTATTTTGTGCGCGAGCGATCCTCGTCAATAGTACAGGAAGTCGCTTAAAAAAACGAGAAAATCCGGTGAATTTCAAAATAAAAACCGAATGACAAATTCGATCATATTTGTATGTTATATTTGTCAGTACATTGTATCAGAGTGCGAGAGAGATTAAACAAATACACACACACACACACACACACACACACACACACACACACACACACACACACACACACACACACACACAGAGGAAGACTTGATCAAAATACGTCTGTTTGATCCTAGAGATGCCGGTCAGTGATCATGATGAAAGGTCTTGAGATGGACACCTGAGTGCGTGTTTCTATTTACACACACACACAACATTTTTTTTTACCCTATGCAACCTTTGTTTTGTTAGTAGTACTTGTCATTGCTCCAACACGAATAAACATGCTGCATTTGCAGAAAGCAAGTATTTGCCTACTCCCATGTTGATATGATTATTAAAAAAATGGAAAAATATCAGTTTACGGTAGATTTAGAGCAGATAAAAAAAATATGCAATTAATCCTGAGTTAACTATGGAAAACCATGCGATTAATCGGATTAATTTTTTTAATCGACTGACAGCTCTAATATATATATATATATATGTGTGTGTATTTATACACAGTATATATACACATATATACATACATATATAAGAACATCCATAGATTAGTAAGGGCCTTGCTCCCAGTTAGCCGCCATCTTGCACCACCATATTTCTAAGGAAGCCTGGTGTGGACAATCCAGCTGACTGACAGCACGTTTGGTATTTAGGGTGAGCACTGGCGTCCTCAAATAAACCAACAAAGAAGAGGAAGAAGAAGAAGAAGAAGAAGAAGAAGAAGAAGATAGACATGGTATCCAGGTTTTGGTGCGCAGGGCCACTGTAGTTCACTGGCAAGCTCGGGAGAGGGAAGGTACAGAGTCCCTAATGGGACTGAAGCGAAAGACTGTTCCTTCTTCAAAATCTCCAAAATACGACACACTGGACCCCTGATTGCAGAAAACTTCATCCCTTTTAGTTTCCCCTTCTGGGTCACAGATACGTCCCCCTGCGTGTCACTCGTCATTTTCTCCCTACTTTCCAGGAGTAGCGGGGAGTCTCGACCTTGTGCTGTCAGAGCTGCCATTAAGTATCTGTTGAACAGCCTCCTCTCTCCCTCCTCGGCACAGGAAAAAAAGCCTTTAACCTTAATCAACCTTTTAATCAATTACCTTGTTTGATTACACCCCCCCCCCCCAACCCCCCCCACCCTCCTTCACACACACACACACACATGCACCTCCACAGCAGTGTCGGGAGGTCCCTGCGACCGACGGCTCAGGCCCAGGCGTTCAGTTATTCAGTTTAGTCCCATAATTAGCCCTTAATGCCACGTCAGTTCAAATTAAAGGCGTGGAGCTGTTGACGACGCTCATGGGGGGAGGGGAGGGGCGGTGGGGTTTTGGGAGCGAAGGGCCACAAGATGCTAATGTTAATTTCAATATAGAATCTGGGAGACGTCGGCTAATAGGTTTGAAATATGGAAGGTTTATTAAATGTGCGGCCCGGTCTGAGTGCCGGCGTGCAGTCAAGATGTGCTCAACCAGTAAGTAGAAAACCATTTACAATCTCTAATGAAAAGTGATTCCTCGTGTGAACAAACTTAGCAATGGGCTGTTTTAAAGAACCTTAAAATTTAGACCATGACGCTTTGTTCAGTCTTTATTGGGTTTTAAACGCGACACAACTAAGTGTGGTTATAATATAAAGCTTTGTTTTAAAAAAAATGGTTCAAATTGTGTTGTTGTTTTTTTCCAACTGTAATGTCGGCTGCATCTTACACACTTTCGACATTCGTTCTTAAAAAAGAAAATCGCATTCCATTAGACACTCAAGGCAACAGCTGTCGTAGCCATCCCATAATGTGTTCAGCACATCCTGACTGATTCCCACGCACAATTAATGTTCTCAGAGCATTGCGGTAGATTACTTCATGAAGCTGCTTTTAATTGAGTTCAATGCAGAAACGAGTCTGAGACCCCCCCCCCAAACCATTTCTGAACCCGTAGTTGTACATATGAGCACAAGTTGAAAACTACAAATGCAATAATTCTGCAATTGATGCTGTTCTATTTATTTACAGGAGGACACCAAAAGTTGTTGCCTGCTAAACTACAAAAAAAAAAAAAAAAAAAAAAAAAAAAAAACTTGTGCTGGGTTTAAATTTAGTCTAATATTTGGTCAGTTTGACTATCGACTGATTGTGACATTGGGTTACAAACTCATCTCTTGTGACCGTCGCTACAGCTTTTGGTGTCACACACACACACACTTAAAGTGTGAACATCTGCACAGTACCCGGAAGAACCGCGCTCCATTCTAAATCCCAAAATCCTTCTCTTAACTTCCACGTGTGAACGAAGTCGCGACGTAGCTCAGCTTCGCTTGAAGGTCCGGCGCGTCATATTTGGACATTTTTGAGACGTTCGCGAGCGCTTTGTCACCGCGCAGAGCGGCGGGAACTTCGTTTCGTAGTGCCGGCGTGTTTCTCCCGAGACGGGACGTCAAATAGGCGCGTGGCGCTTCTGCGCGCGCGCGCGCACACACACACGCCCGCCCGCTAGGAGACGCGCCGCTAACAAGCTGCTCTAATAAGGAAATCAAACGCCTCCGCCAGCCGTCGACGGCGACGCGGACAAATGTGACACGACGGCGCTGCTCTGTTTGTCGAGCGACTCGGCTGTCGCTTCTCGTTTGCCCGCCGTCTCTCCCCTCCCCGCCCCCCGAGCTCGCGTGCAGTCGTTAACCCGCAATTACGTGGCGGCGGCGGCACCGGGGGTATACGCTGCACTTTTAGCTGCCGCTGGTTCAGTGTCAGGAGACATTAGCGGCGTAATTGAGAGGCCGCCGCCCCGCCCCCTCAAGACCCCGCCACACCGACCTCCCACCACCACATCCACAATCATCCCGACAGAGACGAGCAAGACACTCCTCTGTGTTCTAAATTAATTCTAATTCTGGAGGTCTGTGTGTGTGTGTGGGGGGGGGGGGGGGGGGGGGGGAGAGTACGAAAATAAAATGAGGTCGCTTTATGTTAAAATTTACTTTTACAAGCTTTCTCATTTTTTAAAAGGACCAGTGTGTAATATTTGGAGATTGTTTTTTGTTTTGTTTTTTTAAAGAAGAAAGAGCGACATGAAGTGGTTACATTTTAGGTTGCGGCGCTCTTTCTTTCTATCACCCTCCCTCTCCCAAACTTGCCAGTGAACTGCGTTGGCCCTGCGCACCCCAAACCTGGATACCTCATCCACCTTCTTCCTCATTGGTTTATTTGATGACGCTGGCGTTCACCCTAAATACCTAACATGCTGTCATGGAAGCTGGATTGTCCACACCAGGCTTCCTTAGAAATATGGTGGTGCAAGATGGCGACTAACTTCATTGTATAATGTATTTATGGGCAGTAATTAAGTTTTTACCACTATAAAAACATAAATCAAGCCCAATTCTACACACTGGACCCTTAAATGCATCTCTAGCTTGTAGGTGAAGTTTTGTCATATTCTATTCTTTTTATTGGCCTACGTTATAAAAAAGTGTATACCACGTTATACAGTTCTGGGGGTGGGTGACTTGTGACATCACAAAGGGCACCACTGATGTACAGATATAATTTCCAGGACAGCAGGTAGTCAAACAGAGGGCTAAAGAGTAGTTTCTAGTGATCTGCAGATTTTTATTGTTCTGGCTAATAGTCTGGGCCTCGCTGCAGTACGGATTTAAAAAAAAAAAAAATGAAATTTGAAGGCGAGTATGATTTAGTAACAACAAAAACAGCAAAAGTCTTTCCCACGAGGCCCGGACAGATTCCAACACTTCCTGGGGAGAAGCTGGAACAGTATGACGGAGAATATTGGCAGTCTTAAGACCATATCAGTTTCTATCTGTTTGGAGTCTGTTTTTTCTTTTTTTTTCTTGTTTTTTTTGCTAATCTGTGTCAAGTGGATGCGTGCGGCGCACCACAGAGGAAAGATTTCACTTTCCATCCCATCAATGGTCTTTTGGGATGAGGAAGAGGAGGGAGGAGGGAGGAGGGAGGAGAGTTGGTGCTGCTGTTAACCACCAAAGCCTGGGGCTTAATCTCATTACACCAATTGTCTATGGGGGAGAATTAAAGTGGGATCTGCAGGAATTAAACGTGTTGGGGTCATACATAATGAGCTCTGTGTAATCCCCCCCCCCTCTTCCGTCCTGCAATCAAAGGCTGCCAGAGATGTACCCAGCCAGCCAGCCAGCCAGCCAGCGCACACATGTAGATTGTGAGCGCATGCACACACAGACACACACCTCCTAAAGAGCGCGGCGGTGGCGGCGGTGGCAGCTATTGAAAAACACAGACGAGCCCGACAGTCATCATTTCGAAACGTCTGCAATTGAGTGTTAACAGCGAGCGAAGTGC
Organism: Nelusetta ayraudi; assembly: GCF_046127955.1. Lineage (NCBI taxonomy): Eukaryota > Metazoa > Chordata > Actinopteri > Tetraodontiformes > Monacanthidae > Nelusetta > Nelusetta ayraudi. The sequence continues at coordinate 705,745 of NW_027466123.1, read as the reverse complement.
CAAATTACACAGAGTGGCGGGGATTAACGGCAGAACGGACAGATAAATGAGCGGGGGGGGGAGGTGGCGAGAGAGAGAGACCAGGAGGGGGGAGGGGGGAGGTGAGGGAGGGAAACGAGGCGTCAGGCTGTTGAGGAGAAGCGCTCGATAATAAATGAGAAGGCAAAGTGGAGGATTTGGCTTAGAGCAAGAGGGCCTGTGAATTAATGTGCTACTGTAACAGGAAAGGGGAGAGGGTGAAAAAAAAAGAAGAAGGATATAAGGGCCAGAGGACCGGAGCGAGTGCGATGCTGCAGCACCACCCGGTGGGCAAAACGCACAACTGCAGCGAAAGTAATTTGTTCAGGTTGTCGGTCCCGAAAGTGGAGCTTGAGAGTTATGGAAATGTTGCTGTATTATTATTATTATTATTGTTGGTGCAATAAGCCTCTTAGATGCTGGTAAACCTTGTAGGTTTCCTCACATTCAACAACATTGATTCATGAGAATTTCCACAGTAATTTCTCAAATGTCTCGTAATCATGTCATGCTTTCTTTTTGTCACTAGTGGTTCAAAATACTTGCTAACCCAAATTTGGCCTCAACAGCCAAGTGTTATTTTAGCTGGTGATTGGCTCCATTGGCTTTTACTGTTATTGTTATTGTTATTGTTATTCTTATTCTCTGGAGATGAACGGTATTTTTCTTTTCAATTCAGACGAACATGAGCACGAGGCCTCTGCAACGGTGACTTCTGGCGGTTGTGCTGCGTGGGTGTTGTGCACGGAGAGCGACACTCACTCGGTGTGTCCCTGGAAGACGTTGACGGAGTGGATGGACGGGTCCCTGAAGTCCCACAGCCTGAAGGTGGTGTCCCTGGACGAGGTGACCACCAGGCGCTGGGTGGGGTGGGTGCAGCAGTGGGTCAGCTCCTGGTCGTGACCTGCGTGCACACACACACACACACACACACACACACACACACACACACACACACACACACACACACACACACACACACACACACACACACACAGGTGAGGAACATGTCCCTGATTTTGCAGGTGTGGAAAGGCCTTTAAAATGGGTTAGGGGCAGGCGTTGGCAAACTACGGGCCGGGGGCCGTGTGCAGTCCATTAAAGCTTTTAAATCTGGCGCGCCGAACTTGAGGAGATTATATTAAAAGCAAATGAGCAACAAAGTTAAGCGCTACCAGCAGAACCACCACCACCGCCTGCGGCATAGGCCGTGCGTACCCGTGAGCGTGTGAACCAGCTCGGACGTCTCCACCTCGTACAGGTTGGCGGCTCGGTCCCAGGAGGCCGTGACCGCCTGCCTCCCTCCCACCAGCCAATCGGCCGCGATCACGACGCCCTGGTGGCTTTTCAGGGTGGCGGTGGCCACGCGGACGGTGGGGACCTCGCAGGGGCCCTCGCCGTCCACCTCGCCCTCCTCCCGATCCGACGAGTCCTGGTCGTCTTCGCACTGCGAAGCCTGTGGGGGGGGGCGTGAAGAAGCGCAGATGATTGGAGAAGCGGCAAAGTGAAGCAAAGTCTCAAGGGCGTGACCGATTGCTACTCACGTTGACATCTGGAGGCGGCTGGGGGGCAGGGAGCTGCACCATGTAGCGCCAGATGTGGGCCGTCTGGTCCCCGGAGGCTGGAAAGTGCGTGACAGCAAACACACGTCAAGCAACAGAAAATAGGAGACGTTCAAAAGCAGAGAGCAGCACGCCACAGGAGGGGCAGGAAGAGGTCAAGGAAGTTCAACATGAGGAGGATGTCATCGAGAACAGCGAGTTCCCAACCCGCGATCAATTCGATTAATCGCGATTATGACGTTGCCAATTATGACTCGATTCACAAATTTATAAAATCTTTTTTTTTTTTTTTTTAAATGAGGCTGGAACTCATGCTCAGCGACTGCACTGCAACGTCGTACCGGACCGTTTAAAGTGACGCACAACAGACACACGAGCACGCAGATCCAAACCAACTCATGCGACGAGACACGCACAGCATTAAAGACGAATACGAAACGAATTTGAGCATTCGATACATCTATCGTGATAAATCGCGATTCTTGATTAATCACGATTAATCACATCGTAGCCCTATGAATTGGAATCGAATTGAATTGTCAGGTACTTAACGGTGCCGAAACCTAAAATATATAACTTACATTAATACCGTTTTATTTATTATCCGAGTGTGAATGATGATTTTATTTTTGAAAAATGACCGGTCCCAGTCACGTGATACCCTTGACACCAAAATCAAACCCACGAGCTAGCGAGCTACCTAGCTAGCTGGGGCTTTGCGTCGGGAAAAAGACCCAGCGAGGAGGCAGAAGAAGAGCCCACGACTTCCAGTTGCAAACGAGTGAACAGTGGATTCACATTTATCACTGTATTTAAAAAAAAATAGTGCAGTTTTCATGCCACTCCCTGAAAATACTGTCCGACATTGGGGACCGCTGGTCTAGATCGCAGCCGACCTCAGAAGACACCGGGACGTATGTTGAGGCAGATACCTGTGAGGGCCATCTGCTCCGTGGGGTGGAACTTGATGGAGTTGACTGCGGGCGAGAGGACAAAACGAAATCATGACAATACAACGCAACTGACATTTAGAAATGAGCAGTGTTTTAATAATGACACAACACGATAAGTCAATCGGCCCTTACCTGATCCCGCATGGCCCGCGTACCTCAGCAGACACTTCCCGGTCTCGATGCTCCACAGCAACGCCGAGTGATCTGTGAAATTTGGGGGAACAGCGCGGGGGGGGGGGGGGGGGGGGGGGGTTCAGTGCTCGCTGCGACCTTTAAGAGCCCTTCGTGGCCTCACTCCAACCCTTGCAACGTCCACATAAACGTTCACCCGGCCCCGACGTCGGTACCTGCGGAGGCCGTGCCCAGGACCACCGGCTGGGTCTTTGTCACGCTCAGGTCCCAGATTCCATCGCGGTGGCCCACGTACTCCTTGAGCAGCTGGCACAGAGCCCGGGAGCCTGCGGTGGCCTTAAAGCTGGACACAATCTAGACGTGGGAGCGGGAGGGAGACGGAGAGATTGGATTGTTTTTCCTCAGGTGTTGAACCAAACCTTTGTTTCCTTTATTTATTATTTACTTTTATGTACGAGCTTGTTTGTCTGATGTGTTTTGTTTTGTTGTTTGTCATCAACATTGTGGGGTCTTTGTTTGATTTTAGTTTGCGTTGCGTTGTTTCGGGGGTGGGGAAAATGTATGCCGTAAAATGATTAACAATGAAAATGTCAATCTTATTTTAAAATAAGGTGACGCGAGGCTGCGTACAAGTGCAACCAATTGGGTCTGATGAATGCTGCGTTTTCTTTTCTGGATACCGACTATAAATTATTGGACACTGATGATGGATGGATGGACCTCTAAAGGATGGTTGTTATCCAAGAGGCCGATATCAGGTTGACGTAGCTTTACTGTGAGCCTCCCCTCCCGAGTGACTTGAGACAAGCGCTGCCTTATCGCCGCTACCAGTCGGCAGTACTGCTGACAGGACACCAAGTGCCTGCCAGTCCATCTGATTCTGCACCATACCGGTGTAGGTACAGAATCTGTCCGGGGGCCCTACGGCAACTCCATTAGGACAAACTACATCGCGGTCGGATAAATAGATTGAAAAGGAGATAGATAGATTGATATAATCATATTATTCATATTACATATATATATGTATAATGGATAGAACGAACTAACAATATAGATATAGACGGATAAATGGCTATCTATCTAACTATCGATCATCTTTTCCGTTTGTTCGTTCGACCGCGATGTGGATTGTCGTAACGGACGTGCTGTATGCGACGTCATTGGACGAGGTCCAGCGACTGCCGATGACGTCACATATAGCACGTCTGTTACGACAATCTACATCGCGGTCGAACGAACAAACGGAAAAGAAAAGCGATAGTCATCCATCTATCTTGCTAGCTACATTCTATCCATTATGTATAATATGATTTTATTAATCTATCTATCTACTTTTCGATTTATGTATCCGAACGCGATGTAGTTTGTCCTAATGGAGTTGCCATAGGGCCCCGGACACATTCCTTCGGCCCCGACACATTCTGTACCTACACCGGCATGAGTGATAAAACAGTTATTAAACGCTTCTTTTTTTCCGAAAGTGGCTTTAATGTGTTTCGGCTGCGTTTGGTTGGTTTCTTTTGTTGGTTTGCTGCAAAGTTTGCTTGAATGTCCAGTGTGTAAAATCTGGCCTTATCTATGATTTTTACATTGGTAAAAGCTTCTTATATTGCCCATAAAGACATTAACAAAAGTGTATACTGGTAGTACAATAAAAGTAATTTAGTTTTCCTACCCATAGAACAGGTCTTATATGTTTTGAGGAATATCCATAGATTAATAAGGGTCTTGCTCCCAGTTAGCTGCCATCTTGCACCACCATATTTCTAAGGAAGCCTGGTGTGGACAATCCAGCTGCCTGACAGCATGTTTGGTATTTAGGGTGAAATGCTGGCGTCCTCAAATAAACCAACAAAGAAGAAGGTGGACCCAGGTTTGGGTGCGCAGGTCCACCGTAGTTCACTGGCAAGCTCGGGTGAGGGAGGATGAGCAAAAAAGCGCTGCAATATAATATGTAACCACTTGATGTCGCAGTTTCTTCTCAAGATCTCCAAATGTTCCAAAAGATCTCCACTGGACCTTTAAGCTCAGCAGCTGACGATGGCAAATGCCGGATCAAGATGCAAGTCTGAGGTGAACAATCGTGGCTGGAATTTTGACATGCACACTTGTCGTTAGCAGCCGTTGGTGTTGAAACTTTTTAGACAGAGAAATGCTCCATAAGTGTGCCTTCAGAGGGGTGGGGCTTAAGAAACACGTTCAAAAATACCTAAAAGGTTCAATATAGATACAGACCTAATCCATCAATACCAACTTCTGAGTGCACTAGAGACCTATTTTTAAGGTCAGTACAGAATTACAAAAATTACAAAGACTCAAGGCAGACTTCGTACAAAGTGTTACAGGTCAGTCACATGCCGAGCCAAGCAGACGAGCAGACTGCTGCGGGATTAGATCACCGGCAGCCGGGTCAGCACGGCGGCGAAGCATCTGGAACCCAACGGCCGATCTCGCCGAATGAAAAAAAACCACGACGCCAACTTAGGCCTTTTAGAAAAAGTCAAAAATAGTCATAAGAGTAGTAAATCAGAATTTAAATGCATGTACAAAAGAAAATATAGGCCTTTTTTTTCCTCCCTTTTTGAAGTGCATTGTTGAGTTTGGGAGGTGCGTCTTGGTATTTCCAGATTTAACAAGATAAAATCTTAAAAACTCCAACGTTGTAATATGAGAAAGAGTCGCAAAAGCAATTTTCAGGTTCTGCCCTTTGTCGGAGAACGCTAAATAGAAGGAGGGAATTCACCAGCAAGACACTTAAAATAAAATAAAATTGCGTAATCTTTGAAATGCAGCATTGCGCCCAGATTAAGGGGTTGCAGGCAGAGAGGAGATGAGGAGTCAAGTCCAGACAGACAGACTCTCTTTAAAAAAAACAAAAAAAAAACACCGGACCCGGCCTGTAGCAGTCACCCGCGACGCTTAGTGACACACAGAGCATTCAGGAAGTTACCCATGAATCTCCGCCACACAACTGCGTGGCCACACTGAAGGTGCGAGCTCCACCTATTTTGCCGTGGAGACTGTACAGGCGCTGGGTGACAAACAAAGAAAGCAGACACGATTATCGTCGCTCGTCGAGATTCTTCGGCTCCTCCGATGCGTTTCGAAATGTTTTTTTGTTTTTTTTTTTACACTTGAGAGGAACCTCCCCTGCCCTCCCCCCCCCCACCCGGGTCATATAACTGCACAGACAAAATGAATCCAGACACACCTTGCTGGTGGAAGCCTTGTAGGTCGTCTTCAGCCTCTGCGAGAGCTGGCTGGTGCTGTGGCTGGCTGTGGGAAAAAACAACAGAGGACAGCGGGTCAAACCCACCGGGTGAGCGTCAAACTCCCGCTTTTCGCGCTGCTAGAGATCTCGCGTGGCGTCTTGAGTTATTGGGTTGGCGCCGGCAGCGTGGCGCCCTTGTGGAGAACATGTGAACCGTTTTGCCGGTCATATTCAAAGGGCTTTAGTTCCATGAAACTAGTTTAACAGTTTTACAGAGATTCACAGACCTCACATTTCTTCTTAAAAATAACACACACACACACACACACACACACACACACACGGGATGTCAAACGATAATTTTTTTTTAATCGTGATTAATCGCAGAATCGTCATAGTTCACTGCGATTAATCGCGGTTCGAACTGCATTTCAAGGCATTTTTAACCGCGTAATGTAAAGTGTTTATGACCACAAATCGGCCAGGGGGTCCGACTACGGGTTAGTAAAAGGGTCAAAAAGGCACACGTTTGAAATGCGATTAAAAAAACATTAACCGCGTAATGGATTGCGTTTAATTAATAACGCGTCTTTGATAGAATTTTAATGATCTCTGCTAAAAAAAAAAAAAAAAAAGATAGGCGCAATCCTTGCGTAAGTCTATATGTGTGATATATCTATCTGTCTGTATGCACGCATAAACATAGAACGTGAGCACAAATAGATAGCTTAGTATATCACATATACAGATGTATCAGATATATAGTAAAAAGCTTGGATGCCAAAGTTGTCGTCATATTTCCTGCTTTAGACCAGCAAATGGGAAAGAAACTCAAATCCTGATTTGGTAATTCCATTGATGCAAAATTTGGCAAGAGGTCATTGAACAGCGAGTAGGAGGAGAGCCTGACGAACACATGCAGCGCATCCAGATATGCACTCTGGCAGGAACGGCGCCAAGTCATGTATTTATATGTATGTACTAACGCTGACGACGCTAGTACATACATATAAATACACATACATATATATATACATATCAATATATGTGTATTAGGGCTGCACAATATCAGAAAAAACACGCGATGTACGATAATGCGGTTGTGTGTTGCGATAACGATATGACTTGCGATAAATAAACAAGTGCTTACAGTACGCCCTCCTCGCTCGCGCCACATGGCTTGTGAACTCAGCCAAAAGCAGTTACTTGGAGGAGGCGGGCATCTAACGCAGTGAGGCTCAATCTGATTGGGGCCAGGGGCCATATGTGGCCCGTAAAGCTTTTCAATCCGGCCCGCCAAACTTCAAGAAATCATTTTAGTAGTTGGTAAGTCATAAAATAGCTGTATTTCATCCAGTTCTTTCCAGTGTTTTAAGAGTCATTTCAATAAAGAGCTGAATCACTTTGCTTTGGTTCATTTTCAGTTGACATAAAAGCACATGTTTTCTACATAATCCCATGATATATATTTTCTTCCCCCTTTGATGTGGGTCAGCAAAACACTCCATCCATCTGCTCCTGCTCTTGCCTGGCTTGGATTCTTCGCGGTGGGTTCCGTCATCGTCGCCAAACACACCGCCCACAGAGACCAATGTGAAAACACGACGTACGTACCTTTTGTTTTCAGCGCCCCCTTCGTGGGGTCTCCGCCCTCGACGGCCTGTCCGTCGCCGGCTAGCCGTTCGTTCAGAGAGTCGATCTCCCGGCGCACTGCGACACAGGGACGCGGTGAGTCGATAAACACCCCCAAAAATCAATCAATCGATCAATCAATCAATCAATCCACGCAGGCAGGTGTGTCCAAACTTTAAACTCAAAGGCATTTTTCTACTCACACTCGATGTTCTCGATGTAGAGGTTCTCAAACTCCCGCTCAATCTGCCCGAAAAGGTCGAGGAGATTGTTGCGTAGGGAGAGGGGCAGCTTGGAGTCCTGCGCAGACAGAGAGGCACAAAGAGGTGTAATAACATTGTTATTACCAAGTGAAATGACTATTATTTTGTTACAGACTTTGAAAATTGTTCAAACACATATATTCCGTACTGCTTTTAATGTTTCGCTGCTGTTTTAATGTGACTCACTTTTTTACTTGTTTGTCTAAACTTAACTTAATTCTAACTTAACTTAATTCTAAATGAATTTGCTTACTTTAATTCCGCTATGTTTTTGTGAAGTGTCTGAGGACTTTGAAAAACGCTCTATAATTAAAATGTATTATTATGATTATTATTATTAGTAGTAGTAGTAGTGGTGTTAATTATTAGGCTACATTAACCTGTGGTATGTGGTAACGGTTGACCACCCTTTTACTCCTGAGTCTCATTTGAGACGAATTATTTTCTTGCCCCGGATTATGTTCACTTAACAGCTTAAACTTCTCCAATAAGTGTGTTCCAACTGTGCAAAAGTGATCCAATGTGGACGGGTGTCTGGACGGCGAATGACGTGAGTTCAAAGGACAGATTTCCACGGAATTGAATTTTCCGAGATAAAAGGCAAAACGTAAAGCGATCAAAAGCGCAATGAAAACTCAGGCTTTTCCGTCTTCACCTCGACACCCGCTCGTGAATGTGAGGCAATGTCGCTCAAAGGGGTTTCGCATATTTATGAGATCTTTAGAACAGTTTTGCCTATCTGTGGGTGCTGCGGATGGAATGGGGGGGTGGGGGTATTTCTGGAAGTCCCAAACGGTCGTAGCTTGCAGCTGAAGCCGCACCACCGTGCTGGATGACTGCCAGAAGAGATCATCAATAGAATAAACAGATTGTAGCTGGGTCGCTCGTTCACTAGTCACTAGTTTGTTTCAATGAAAGTCAATGAAATGAACCGGGAATCCCAACGCCTTGATACGTCTGTCAGGCCGCCGCCCACAATAGCAAGTCGATCGAAAAGATTAATTCACTGCGACCAAGAACCATTTGAATGATGATGGCACAGACAGTGTTTGAGGGAGGTTGGGGGGGGCGGGGGGGGGGGGGGGCACAGTGACGGACAGTGGACGTGGCAAATGTGCAAAACCCAGCCAGTAAATCTCACCTGGGACCAGGCAGTAAAATCCTTCAGCACTGAGCAGCTACTCAAAGTGCAGCTACAACCATCTGGAAATTAGAATTTAGGGACTGGCATGGTTTTAGCCATAGCCTTCACTTAATGCAGCAGGGTTACGTTGGGTCAAACTGGACTAGTTCTTGTCCAGTTGACCCAACTTAAACCCTTCTAACATCAGGTTGACCTGCCTGCACGACGAAGAACCTTCACAGACGCCCTTCACTGATGTCATGGCGGGAATATTAAAAACCAGCCATCGGGAAATCCACGCTGCCACACTGAACAACAGGATCGGAAGCAACGACTTGGGTTGACTCTCTTTCACTACCAACCACTTGGAGTTTTCAAACTCCTACGAGGGACAAACTGCAGAGCAAACTGTTTAGCTAGCATCTCTATTTCTAGCCTAACAGACTCACCTCCATTGGTAATAAGTCACGCAGGACGACGACCGCCGCCGCCGTCGGTCTGTAACCAGGGCTGGAGTGCAACACTGTCATGTCAACAAGGGGCTGAGTTTGACAGCTCAGCCTCCGGGAGCCGCTGCCCGATTCCACCGCCGTCTGAACTCATCTGAACTCGTCACTCTCTCAGCTGCGCAACGTGTTCAAAAGCAACAGTCGCAGTGGCAGTGACTAACAAACTAACCTCCGATGTTTTCCGTTTTTTTTCCCCCCTCGCACTCTGTAAATGGAGCAAACACCAGGTTCCACCCCCCACACCCCTTGTGAATCCAAAGCTGCTTAAGTTGGTGGCACGAACACCACTGTTGTACTCTGGCTAATAATGGCTGCATTGAAAGTGGCGTGGAAAAATGCATTCTGTGTGGGTCTTTTTTTTTTTTTTTACAGGTTTCTGGAGCCGTATGCACGTGTGTGTGCGTGTGTGTGTGTGTGTGTGCGTTTGGGTTGGGCTAAAGGGGAGGCAGACTGGGTACGACAAAACAGAGCAGGTGCCCGGTGAAAAGGCTCATCAGACCCGGACAAGCAGCCCGCATTAAAAGTTGATGAAACGCATTGGATCAGTTGCAAGCTGAGCTCCAGCGTGAGCGGCCAATCATTCACTGGCAACGTCAAGCGGAGAAAGTAAACAGACCTTCCCCCCCCCCAACACACACACACACACACACACGACACAAGCGTGAGAAAATAAATTCAAGCTCCGATCAAATATCCGACAAGGGCCTCTTGTCTCTCGTTCCAGAAGGTCGGCTTGGCTCAAGTCAAACAGAACACGCAAGGAATCCACTGCTGAGAACAGAGCCTACAGAGCCGCCGCTCACAATGTGAGATCAATAAAGCCAACTCCCAGTAGTTAACAACCAGGATGTCCCTGGTCAAACAGAGAAAAAAAACATCTTTTTTTAACTGCTGGGCAGGGAGCGGCGCTGTTAAGTCTGCTCTCTCCCTGGGAGGAATCAATCAATCGCGGCGACAATTCGGGTAATCTCTAAGCTGGCTGGACACATTGACTTACTATAAAAGGAATAAGTGACTAAATGTGTAAACCTGGCCGCCTAATTGAGGCTTAGAGAGTCGGTAGTCGAATCCTCCGGAATCGTAGCTCAGACCCTTGAGCTAACTTTAAAAAAACAAAACAAAAACAAAAACAACAACAAAAAAAGGAAAAACACACAATCACCGTAAACACTCAGGAGATGTTGCAACGCCGGCTCAAAAAAAAAATAAAAACAACAATGTGGCTCGACCGGCTGGTACTGTAGCTACGGGACATGAGGGGAACAAACGGGCGGCTCGCGGCTCCGACAAACTAACGAGCAAAAAAATTCAAATTGCAAGCTAGCAGCAGCGAGGTCGACTCGGCCCAGATGTACCTGTACGTTGCGTGGCAGATCTACGATGGCAAGGTGCCTCAAGTCACACAATGTGACTTGTGTGAAAATGTCGAAATCTGACACACTGATATGATGATAATAATAACAATAACGATACAGTGCATTAGAAATGCACAGGGTGTCCAAAAACTTTCTTCCTCTATTCAATTATGTCTATTTCTATTTTTCTTTTTATAGCTTAGCACATTGCATGCCTTTTTATTAGTACACTAGTTCCCTTGTCAAGCTGCTGTAAACGCGAGTATCTCCCGGAGATCAATGCATCTGTCTTGTGTATATTTCTATCTTAGCGAGGATATGTGCGACCAAAAAAAACAAACAAACAAAAAAAAAACAACAAAGAGGATTGGAACGCGTCCCGAGGCTCACCTGTCCCTCCAGCATGTCTCCCCTCAGCATGCCCGGCGGCGGCCGCTCCTCGGTGCTGTTGGTGCGCCGGATGGACAGACTGTGCGCCTTGCGCTTCTGCTTGGGATGACGAGCGGCCAACGCGGAGCTGCCGCCGCTTCCGCCGCCGCCTCCGCCGCCGCTTCCGCCCTCCACAGGCATTCCTCCTCCGGTCTGACCGCCTGGCCCTGCCCCCCTGTGCCGCAACACCACCACCACCAGCAACAGCAGTGGCTCGCCCCCTGCCTCTCGCTGCTGTCCTACACCTGCGAGAAAAGTGCAAGAAAAACAGAGTTTAGGGCAGGCATGGACAAACTACGGCCCGGGGGCCCCACATGCGGACCGTTAAACTTTCGAATCTGGCCCGCGGATGCTTGAAGAATTTATATTAATAGTAAGTAAGTAATGAAAGAGATGTCACTCGTGCATTTTCTTTTCCCCAGTGTTTTAAGAGTGTTTTCAATAAAGAACCAAATAACGTTGAGATATTTTGGTTGTAACTTTGCTTTTGTTTATTATTTAATTTACATTAAAACACATGCATTCTATAAATCCTGTGACATGTATATTTTTCCGACAAGAAACCGGCCCCTCTGTCAAACTTTAGAACCCACTGTTGAGTGTTGGTAAATCATGACGTAATTTGTAACGCGGTCATTGTTGCGGGGTAACAACTAAAAGTGGGAAGACGACAGGTTTTGGGATATCGGTGTAACACCGCCAGGTAGAGAGGTTCCCATTAGCTAGCTTGGCTAGCTAGCGAGCAAGCGACGTTCGCCTGGTTTATTGACACAGCCACGCTGTTTGCAAACACAGTTACGCGTGTTTAACCGGTGTACTCGTCGACGTAAGAAAGGTCACCCACCGCCGGTAACGTCACCGTAGGCCGAAGTGAAAACCCCTCCGCTGGACGGACGGTACGCTTCAGGCTACCAAACGCCAAGCTAACAGCTCGTAGCTCGTCGCCTTTGCTGCATACACTTCATCTTTCAGTTGGGGTCATATTTACGCGCCGGAGACTTCCACTCACTATTTTAAAATATATATATATGTTTCGTATACCGCTCGTTAAAAACGAATAAGAAAGGGGGGGTCACGACGTGTTATTCCCGGACTCCCCTCTGACAGCAGACAAGAACTTAAAAAAAAAAAGCCTCAATACAAATCTCAGAAATGCACAAAATTTGACACATCACTTGTTTTTAGCCGTGCTCCCACTTCCGGGTCACATGCTTGTGTTTGTACCGCGTCGTCCAATGGGCGGTCGACCCGCTTCCGACGCGTCCAATGACAGAACACCTGACCTCAGAGGGCGGAAGTGAAGTTCGGTTGCTTCAGCTGCGGCGTTCGACTCCACGATATCGTCGTTCATGAGCTCGATATAACCTCTCGTGCGCTGTTATTCTACGGTAAGCAGTCGGATTATGTGCCGAGTTCGGCTGACGTTTCATGTGTGTGTTCTGTGGGGGAGCAACATGTGACGGACCGTGTGTACATACTATGGCCAGTCGCCAATCCTAGACGCTAATGATATCTGCTCCTTGTGGTCTGATGGCGTGTTGACGGTCGGCGCGATAAGTGCAAAACCTCTCATGGAGAAACTGGAACGGATCCTCCCGTTTTTAAGTCTGTTACGTACGCCTTTGACAAATTGTTTATTTTAGTAAAATAAATAACGTGGTGGTAATATTTTTTTCTACTCGCTTTTCTATATATATATTTTTTATTATTATTATTATTATTATTATTGATGTGTCAAACATTTCAATGTTGTCCCCCTAAAACTGTTTTTCAGCACAGTGCCTAGTGCAGGGGTGGGGGGAAACTACGGTTCGGGGGCCATATGCGGCCCGTAAAGCTTTTTTTAACCGAGCCCTCCGAACTTGAAGAAATTATATTAATAGTCGGCAAGTCATAAAAGTAGCTGTATTTCATCAATTTTTCCCCCAGTGTTTTAAGAGCCATTTCAATAAAGAGCTACGTAACGTGGGGCTTCAAAGACAACGATTTTGATGAAACTTTGCATTTTGTTGATTTTCAATTGACATTTTTTTTCCTCCTATGAGGTCACAACACTCCATCCATCTGCTGCTGCTCCAGCGCGCCCCCCTCTGTCACATTTTACAACCCATTGTGGCCCCACCAGTCAAAAAATGTTTCAACATTGTTACCCTAAAGCCATTAATAACCAGTGTTGTTGGGATTACCCCATAAAAGTAATCCACCTACTGATTACTCATTTAAAAAGTAATCTAATAACTCCTTTAACTACTTTGTTTAAGAAGTAATCAATTACTAATTACTTCAGTTAAAAGAAGACAAAGTGACAGTTGCTCAGTGCTTTGGAATGAACTTTATTAAAGTGCAAATTTTGCAATTCCCAAACATGAATGAGCGTTTGCTCTCCGAACACAAACTGCACATTTCACAGAACAAACTCATGCACAGCACTGGCGCCTGTTGCACAGCCCATATTGTTCAAACAATAGATCTCAAAAGATCTCATCCTGAAACCGTCTTGTTTCCCCGCACGTAACGCAGAACGAACCACAACATTCTTCGATTGACACCAGGTGAACTCAAAATAACGTTCGTATTTCCAGCTGTCAAGCGCAATCCGCTGTATTTTCTTTTGCCGCCACAAGAGAAGAATTTTGGATCAGACATTTTTATCTTGTAAAATATTTCGGAAAAGTAATGGAATCGTTACTTGGTAAAGTAATTATGATAAATTTACCAGTTTTGCTACATTAGTATGTAGCAAAACTGCTAGAAAAAAGAAAAAAAGTAGTTTAATTACAGAAGTGGATTACTAAAAAAGAATCCAGAAAATTAATAAAACTCAAGTCATAATCAATTTAAAGAAATATTGTGTTACATAACTTTATTTTTCTGTCGATGTCATTATAGAATGTAGCAGGGTTTCTTTTGTTGTTGTATTTTTTGTGAACATTTCACAGTACACGAGATGACAGATATTCACAACAAGGTTATGGTTTTCCGATCCGGAGTGAGTTGAACTCCACTCCGCGTTTACCCGACACTCGCGCCGTCTCTCAAAGCCGCGATTGGTTTTTCTGTTTCGGTCAGGCGATGGTGCGGCCCGTGTGGGCGGTGCTTCGCTGTGTCTCCAGCGCTACGTCAAAGGCGAAGGCGACGTCGAGCCTCCCCAGGACGTGCACCTCGGTGTTCCTGAGACCCAGCAGCACGCTTGGCCCTGCATGTTGGAGGAGACCTCTGTCCAGGTGAGCTGCATTAACTGACTGGCCCTCAGCTGCTCCGGGTTGTGGCGTCGCGTGGCGGAAGCATTAAGCTAGCCAAAGAGCTACTCAAAGCTACACGCAGCGTTTTGTTTACCGTTACTTTTCCTGATTGTTGCATTTTACACGTTTAAAGCTCGAAGGGCAGCGGTTGTTTGTTCTTTAATTTTGCATGCAAAACAATACAATTTGGTAGCCGTGTGCAAACATGACTGATTTGACTTGGTTAAAATGTCATGAAACGCACCATTGTTGTATCAAATTGTACATCCCTGAAACTTTGATTTTGTTTGACATTTAAAGTCATTCTGAAGCGACGTCACAGCGGAAATAAACAATTTAGCCGAGTAAATAAAAAAAAATTAAATATAAAAAAGGGAAAATAAAAGAACTAACGAAGAAGTAATGATATAATTCAGTCTGTGCGTTAGTGTAGCAACATAACAACACTGACAGCTAGTTTATGGCTCATTACTATTATTATTATTATTATTATTATTATTATTATATTGCCATGCAATAGTTTCTATTGCGTCACATCTTTTGATAGCTGATCTTCCTCCCTCGTGCGTTGCAGTGAAACGACCCTGCGACCCCCCGCTAAAATGCCGGAAATCACGACGGATCACCTGGACGAGAAGCAGGTGCAGCTCCTGGCGGAAATGTGCATCCTCATCGACGAGGACGACCGCAAGATCGGAGCGGACACCAAGAAAAACTGCCACCTCAACTCCAACATCGACAAAGGTTCCGACTTCGCCTCCTTCCCAATGTAGGCGGCCGTTATATTTTTGCCGTGTCGTGAAACTGTGACCCCCCCCCCCCCAATTGTCGCCACCAGGCCTGCTGCACAGAGCCTTCAGCGTCTTCATCTTCAACAGCGAGGAGAAGCTGCTGCTCCAGCAGAGGTCGGACGCCAAGATCACCTTTCCAGGTAAGCCGCAGATTAGCCTTGATCCAATCGGGAAGAGGACGCTTTTCTCTGTACTCGGTTCGAGATTAACATTTATCGGAGATGTCATAATTATCACTCCATCATTTCACTTCAGGGTGCTAGGGCACTACCCCAGGAAGCCCCTCACTGAATTTCAGTAATTTCTGATGTAGCATTTCAGAATAAAGCTCATCCAAAAATGTGCACTTTTTTTTTACATTTATTATTCTTGATTTCAGATGAAAATATTTGGAGAATTCCTAATTGTCACTCCATCATTCCACTTCAGGGTGCTAGTGCACCACCCCAGGAACCCCCTCGCCCCCCAAAAAATAATACCAGGAAATTCTGATGACGCATTTGTACTAGCACCCTGAAGTGGAATAATGGAGTGACAATTCTCCAAATATTTTCATCTGAAATCAAGAATAATAAAAGTAAATAATGCACATGTTTGGATGAGCTTTATTCTGAAATGCTACATCAGAAATTGCTGAAATTGAGTGAGGGGGTTCCTTGGGTGGTGCACTAGCACTCTGAAGTGGAATGATGGAGTGACAATTAGGAATTCATCAAAAATTTTCATCTGAAATCAAGAATAATAAATAGGAAAAAAATGCACATTTTTGGATGAGCTTTATTTTTAAATGCTCCATCAGAATTTCCTGAAATTCATTTAGGGGGTTCCTGGGGGGTGGTGCACTAGCAGCCTTAAGTGGAATATTGGAGTGACAATTAGGACATCTCCAATAATGTTAATCTCAAACCAAGTACAGAGAAAAGCGATTCGATCTCGTTTCCCCATTGTGTACAGTGATTACCGTAATACCTGGTGTACACGGAGCTAGCAAAAAGCGCGAGTGCCTGCTGGCTCGACCGCTTTTGTCGAACCGTCGGTTGGCTTGACCACAGTGGCCACAACGGAAGGATTGGAGAGGTTGTGTTTTGGTGGCCCACCAAATATCGTGGGCTATGTAGAAAATGAAGCGAAGCAAAGTTCCAACAAAATCGGGGTCTTTGCTCTTTATTTAGCTCTTTATTTAAAATGACTCTTAAAACAAGGAATGATGGGAAATTGCCATTACATTTAAGTGAAAACCTGTGCGCTCTCCCACTCCCTGTGCTGCAGCCCCTCCTCTCACCTAGTAAGCACCAGTGTGTGCTTTTCCCAACTGCTGCCACCTTGTGTCAAAAATCATCAACGCTCAGTCTAAATAATAATAAAAAACAACAACAACAATAGGATTCCAACGCTGAATGAAACCACTCCTACAGTTTAACGAGTGTTGGAGAGTAATCTATTACTAAGTAATCCACTACTGTAATTAAACTACTTTTTTGATAACGGCAGTAATGTAACGGGATTACTCTGGGGGAAAAAAAAAGGTAACTATATCATAATCACTTTATCAAGCAACGATTCCATTAATGTTGTGAAATATTTTTGCACGCTGAAAATGTCTGAAATTTAGAAAAACAACCGAAAATAGATTATCTACGAAACAAAGTAGTTATAGAAGTAATTAGATTACTTTTAAAGCAGTAAACAGTAGTTGGACTACTTTTTTTGGAGTAATCCCAACAACACACAATGTAACTGAGAAAGTTTACTTCAGGAGAGTGTAGTAAACTGGTTGTGTGTGTGTGTGTGTGTGTGTGTGTGTGTGTGTG
Source organism: Nelusetta ayraudi (assembly GCF_046127955.1). Taxonomy (NCBI): domain Eukaryota; kingdom Metazoa; phylum Chordata; class Actinopteri; order Tetraodontiformes; family Monacanthidae; genus Nelusetta; species Nelusetta ayraudi. Next base: position 688,711 of record NW_027466123.1, on the reverse strand, counting down.
TGTGTGTGTGTGTGTGTGTGTGTGTGTGTGTGTGTGTGTGTGTGTGTGTGTGTGTGTGTGTGTGCGCAGGCTGCTTCACCAACACGTGCTGCAGCCACCCGCTGCACACAGAGCAGGAGCTGGAGGAGGAGGAGGCGTTGGGAGTGAGGAGAGCTGCTCAGAGGAGGCTGGAGGCCGAACTGGGAATCCCCATGGAGCAGGTGGGAGGCGGCCACTAGGAGGAGGAGGAGGAGGAGGAGGACCACGACGCGGTCTCGCCTCCCTACATCTCACCCCTCTCGTCTTCCCACCGCCACCCCAGGTGACTCCGGACGAGATGACGTACCTGACCAGGATCCACTACAAGGCCCAGTCGGACGGCGTGTGGGGGGAACACGAGATCGACTACATCCTCTTCCTGCAGAAGGTGAGCCGCCTTCATCGCACGCCTCGGTCCCCGTCTCTCCCGTTGCTTCCCCTCGTTGGCCAGATTGCGCCAGGAAATGGAAAACGCTGTCCAAAACGCCGACCTCGGTGTTCACTCAAGAACACTGACTGTGTGTTCTATTATGTGGACTGGCCTTTCCTGGGATGCTAGTTTCTGATCTTCAATTATTTTTCTCATAAAGAAAATGTGTAAAAGCTTTTTTTAATATGAGTATATATTGGGGCTGTCAAACACTTATTTCTTTTAATCGCAATTAATCACAGAATCTTCATAGTTAACTGCGATTAATCGCGGTTTGAATTGCGTGTGTGTAAAATTCTGTCTTGTTGCATGTCAAGGCAGTTTTTACCCCATGATGTAAAGTAATTCTTACCAGAAATCGGCCAGAGGGGCCGACTACGGGTTGGTAAAAGGGACAAAAAGGCTTCCACTGGGTTCACGTCGGATGCGGAAGCGCCGCGCCCACGGAATTGCACACCAGCCGCAGCCCCCCCCCGTTCACACCAGACGCACGTTTCTTTCTCCGCGACGGTCAACAAGCGCTTCTGCTCAGCTGTTGTTCGCTCCCATTCAGAGCTATTTTTTTTCACATCGTCCACCTTGACTTGACGACAACTCCCCTCTGCCCCTCTCTCGCTCTTTCCCCGTTTGTTTGTGTTCAGACGCGCAAAACTCCGCCCCGAAGCTAGCCCACTCTGTTGCTCTCTTTCGCGTTTGTGTGCGTGTGTTTGTTTGTTTCATCTCTCTCGCACTCTGTTTGAACACGGACAAATATAAAGTACACGATTATGATCGCATTTGTCATTCGCAGGATTTTATTTTGAAAATTCCTTTTATTTTGAAGGACTTACCGGATTTTCTCCTCCTTTTGTCTTGATGCGTGTCGTTCGCGGCTCGCGCACAACATAGAGCGGACGCCGAAATGAGCGCTGCACGGCGCTAGCCGGCCGCGGGAGCGAGCGCCGCTTTGCGTCTGGCCTGACCGACGCCATCGGTTAACGAGGGCGCCGGAAGGCAGGGGGCCTTTTTCCTCGGCGCTTCCACTTCTGGTGTGAACCCGGCCACACGTTTGAAATACAAATTTAAAAGAAATAACACGTTATGGAATCTCGCGGTAACATATCAGATGACCGAGACAAGCGCCTTGACGTGCGTCAAGAGACGTAACGGAGAGAATCCGGTCATTTTTCAAAATAAAATTGTTCACTCAGATAATGAATGAAACGGGATTCATTTAACAACGGGACCGGCACTGGTTCGCGGCCTGGTACCAAATGACCCACGGATCGGGGTCATTCGGTACCGCGGTCCGTGGTACCAAATGACCATGGACCGGGTCCGGTGGTTGGGGACCACTGTTCTTAAAGGAACTCGAAGCAGACGTTGAACTCTGTCGTTTATCCACACCGTCTTTTCAGGAGCGATCTTTCTTTCTGTTCTCTGTGGCGCTTGTTTTTAGCGAGCCACTGCTTGCGGCGCCACACCAGGCCAGGCACAGGTACTACATCGTTTTCAGTCGTTTCCAGCGTATCCATGTAAACAGGATTTTTTTTTTGAATTTTTGTGATTTTTTTTTTTTTTTAAATACGGCTTTGTGTAAACGCACTTTTTTTTTTCGAGTGCAGTTTCAAAAAGATGCGATTTAAAAAAAAAAATCCCAAAATATGGAGTTGAATTGTTTTATATTTTTTTTTATCGTCACTTTTATCGTTATCGCAATAAATGCCAGAAATTATCGCGATAAAACTTTCAGCCCGTGTCGACCCATCCCTGACATATACACATGAACAAAAAGACATTTTAACCCCGAGCATTTTTGTGTCCGCCGTCGTTCCCTCAAAAAGGAGGTGGAGTTGAGCCCGGACCCCAACGAGATCAAGAGCCACTGCTACGTGAGCAAGGAGGAGCTGCAGGAGATGCTGGAGAAGGGCAAGCGCGGCGAGCTCCTGGTCACGCCGTGGTTCCGCCTCATCGCCGAGACCTTCCTCTTCAAGTGGTGGGACAACCTGCACAACCTCAAGCAGTTCATGGATCACCACCGCATCCACCGCATGTAGTCGCAAGGCCACCCGGGGGTGCTGGGGGGGGGGGGGGTCGAGGTCGAGGTCGAGATCACCCTCGGACACTGCTGCTGACGACGTAGATCCCACTGGCTTTTCTCTTTCGGGACTCAATAGTCCTGAGTGTTGTGGACCTGCCAAGCTCCTCCTCCTCACCCAGAAACGGACGCTGAATGTTGGACGTTGACGCCGTAACTGTAGGGTTTTTGTTTTTTTCCTAGATTCAAATTGAGCACAGTTTTGCAAATGTTTGTATCTGTAGAACTCTGCTCGTAGAGCTGCTAGTAGTGATGGTCCACGTGGGTGAATTTGCGGAAGGGGGGGGACTCGCACAACCCGCTAATAACGATTGTCCATGATTGTGGTGAATTTACGAAGACGCAGAAGGTGGAAAAAGGCAACGGACGCAACCTATTTTTCTATGAACGGGTAAAAGTGCCTGAGGACGTAATTGTGCATCGTACTGTTGAGCTGTATTTGTAGACCTTTTGACACAATAAAGTTGGTTGCACTCATGTATTGTTTGGTACTAAAAAAAAAAATACTTAATCAAAACTACAACGCCGTGATGAAACCTTTTGGATTATTAGAGATTGAGTCACAAAGTAACATGAAGTGAGATAAACGGCGTTTCATTAGGCCCCAAGTGGTGGTGTTTGGCGTCTGCCAGCAGGTGGCAGCAAAGGACTTCACCACCAATTTGCCCGCGTAATCGTCAACAAAAGGACAGTCACGCTTGTATCGAGTGTTGTAGGCTTTATTAGCAGCTCGTACACCGTTGCGGATGCGACCGTCAACACTTTCGCGCTCGTCCAGTTTCTTAAGCTCACTTCTTAGCAAATAAACGGATAACGATTTAAAAAAGGAAAGAAAAAAAAAACGCTTACGGTGAGTATCATCGTATCATCGCACCGAACAGAAAATACTCTTGCATATTTTGTACTTTAATACTGAGTTGTTTTTTTTTATTTATTTATTTATTTATTAATAATCAACGCTCATAAAGCCTATACAAGTGGACCAAATCTCCCAAGTCCATCAATTCCATCCAAGGACTCTGATCGCGTAAACTTGGCACAAAAAGTCATTTGTGGCAGAGGCAATTTGTGATTTGCAGATTATTATTTTTTTGTTGCGTTCACTCCCCCTTGAATGAAGAAAACTGTGACATTGCCAATGTAAATTTCGTTTCTTCTAGTCCACCAAATAAGTCAATGGCACCGCGTCGGAAGACGAGAAGCTTTTTGTCAAAACAAGGGAAATAATCTACCGACACAAATTTCCTCACTTTAAAGACTAAAAAGAGACTTGACCACAGTGAGCCACTGATCCAGACTGGCACCAAAGCATACAATTATATGGCTCTCTATATATATATATATATATATATATATATATATATATATATATATATATATATATATATATATATATATATATATATATATATAATTATATATATATAATTATATATATATATATATATATATATATATATATATATATATATATATATATATATATGTGTGTGTGTAAAAAAAATAATAATACAAAAAGCAACCCTTTGTATGAACTCCTATTTTCTACTGGTGAGCTGGTCGCAGGAGATTGTTAAAGGAAGTAATGTGTCGGAGTAATAAAATTCATATGCAAAATCAGCAGCGTTAAAAAAACAAAAAACAAATTGGGAGTACGTGCACAATAAGCTTGCTAACAGTGCTAAAGCTAGTTTGGAGCGTCATGATAATATACACGCTGCAGGCCTGCGAGGTGTTGCTGGATTCATCCGATAAACAAAAATAATTTAAAAAAAAACGGAGGTTTGGCAAAAACGAATAAGCACTTTGTCCACCATGCAAGTTCTTCTAAAACTCTGGAATGATCTTCTCAGCTGCTCCCGCAAGTCATGGGGGGGAAAGGACGCGCGGCCGTTTATTCGGGCCGCGTCGTTTAAATGTAGTGAAGCGAGAGACGGTCGGGATCGTGACGCCGGGCCTCCATCCGGGTTTCTTGCTCTCGGCTTCGGGTCGCCTCCCCCCTAGGGCTTCGCCGCTGCCGGGTTGTTGGGGTTGTTGGGAGGGAGCAGCTTCAAGGTGTTGAAAAAGTCCACCAGCTGAGCTGGAACCTCTGCCAGCACGCTCTTGGCCAGCGCTTCCCGGGGCCCCTTTGTTTGTTTGGATGGAAAAGACGGGAATGAATTAGAGAGAGAGAGAGAGAGAGAGAGAGAGAGAGAGAGAGAGAGAGAGAGAACATGAGTAGATTTTCAATCATGAAGAATTGAGGGATAAATGAAATAACGAGGTGGAAAGTCAAGGAGACGACGACGATGACGACGGGCAGAAACTCGCAGCTGCGGTAGGTCTTTGCAGAAGCGGTTCTTGGTTAAAGGTTGGAAATACAAACACAGATTCTGTGTCGGTTAGTGTGGAGACAACCCAGAAATGACGACTATTCAGAGAGCTTGAGCATAAACTGCTGACTTGCGATGCACGGAGGAGGTTCCCCGTCGTGAGAACGTGATGAAGCTAGAAGTCCACCGTCATTGTCATTAAAAGGTCAGGTGTGTGATATCCGGCCTGATTTATGATTTTTTTATATTGGTAAAAACTTAAAATACTGCCCAGAAAGACGTAAATAAGAAGTGATTATCCACAGTACCAAAACAGTCATTTGTTTTTCCTACCCTTAGAACGGTCCTCCCATACAGTATATAAGCATATCCATAGATCAATCAGGCTCTTGCTCCCAGTTAGCTGCCATCTTGCACCACCGTATCGTTAGCTTAATAGCTAACCTAAGTCATATTTAAAAGTTTTTGGCAAAACAAGAAAAAACATATTTTTTAGCCAGCACATTGGTAAAGTTAGGCAGATATCACAATTTGGCCAAAAAAATGACTTAGGCAATTATGCTATTAGGCTAACGGTATTTCTATGGAAGCCTGGCATGGACAACCCAGCTGCCTGACAGCGCGTTTGGTATTTAGGCTGAACGCTGGCGTCCTCAAGGATACCAACGAAGAATAAGGTGAACAAGGTATCCAGGTTTGGGTGCGCAGGGCCACCGTAGTTCACTGGCAAACTCAGGAGAGGGAGGGAGGGAGAATAAAAGACCCGGCAATCTAAATTGTAACCACTTGATGTCGCTGTTTTTTTTTCTCCAAAATCTCCAAGTATTACACACTGGACCTTTAAGTATTTATAAAAATCTGTCACCGTCAAGTTTTCACCAGCTCGTAATGCTCTGGGATCTCTGACCCAAATGTAAATACTTCCTTACAGATGTGTATACGGTTTACTTGAAAGCATGCGCGGTAAATATCTGGCTGAAAGAGAACAGGTGGAAAACGATGTAGGGGGGACACACAATGAGAACAGCAGCCAGGATGAGCTGGGATAACTCATGCAATAGTCTACAAAGGCAGGTGGAGGGGACGGTTGGGGGGGGGGGGGGGGGGGGGGGGGACTGAAAGCAAAGCCAAGCAAATGAAATGGAAAAAGTGGCAGTGGGATTTTAGGGACTGAAATATGTGGGGTACCCCCTATGATTGAGTGGGCTGGTGGGGAGGCTTCAGTTTGAGTAATGTGAAGAAGGAGGCCAGTTGTTGAGGGAGCTCAGCCAGAACACTCTGGGCAAGAGCCTGCCGGGGGGCCTGCAAAGATACATAGAGTAGAGGTACTTAACAAATAACATAAAAGGCACAGCTAGTGGGTGTATGGGGTTTTTTGGTGTGTGTGTGTGTGGGGGGGGGGGGGGGGGGGGTGCTTTCAGTGGTTGATTTTTTTTTTTTGGGGGGGGGGGTCAATTATCACAGCTTTACCATTATTTTATTTTATTTTATTTTTTTTTAGCTTTTAGCACGTCAAAAAAGCGAAATGTCGAGTCAAACAGAGAGTGAGCAAGCAATGAATTGAGCAAGCCAACAAGGGAAACCTCCTCCGACCATCGGTCGATCCCTTGAACGCTGCTTGCAGCTTTACTGTTTTTTTTTTTGTTGGTTTTTTTTTAGCTCTTAGTACGTTAAAAAGGGGAAATGTCGAGTCAAACAGAGAGCGAGGAAGCAATGATTTGAGCGAGCCAACGAGGGAAACCTCCTCCGACCACCACTCACGTTCTTGAACTGACGGAACGGCACGAACTGCACGATGTCCCGCATGGCGGTCTCGCCGGCCATGGAGCGGAGGCGCCCGTCGTCGCCGTCCAGGAACTCCATGGCGCCGAAGTCGGCCCCGCCCACCCCCACGATGATGACGGACATGGGCAGGCGGGAGGCGTTGACGATGGCATTGCGCGTCTGGTCCATGTCGGTGATCACGCCGTCGGTGATGATGAGCAGGACGTAGTATTGCTTTTTTTTTTGTTGGGAGGATGGGAGCAAAAGAAAGAAAGAAAATGGAATGAAAATGATCCAATTTCACTGAATTGGTCCAGAAAGAATAACACGAGCACTGCATTGAGGAGTGACTGTGCTTTTCAAAGGAGGAGTCTATTTTCTTCAATAGATAAAAACGCACTTTCGAAATGAAAATGTTAAAGAGACGCAAGACCCAGATAATTTGATTAAAAAAAAAAAAAAAAAAGAGAGACTAGATTGAAACGCGCTTGTGTTTGATCCTCAGTGCCCATCAGTGAGATCATTAGTAAAGAACAGTTTTTTTTTAATACCCATTTTCCTCCTTCAATTTGTTCCAGGATATCAGCTTTGTGAGTAAAATAAAAAGGTTTCCCAGGTTTCACACTGAGTGAGTATCAATAGGTAATGAGACTCTATCGTCAATATTAGTCCAAAAAGTGTCATTTTATTGTATATTTTTTTGGTTCGGTTTGGTTGGATTTTTGCCTTGGCTCAAAAAAGGGTTGAAAAACACTGCATTATTGCTTTCCAAGTGAGAATTCACACTTTGCTGCAACTCCAACTCCAGCATGTGCGAGTGGAATATAGCGAGCAAAAGTAGCCAATGAGGCAATAGGAAAAGTCAAGTATCAAGTAGAAAAGAAAAAATAAAATCAAAGTAAATAAAGTAATAAATAAAAGAAATGACGTGAAATGAAGAAACGGCCACTGGAGTAACGGGTGGTGGTTATTTCTCCTGACAGTTCCATGTTGCAACTGCGTTTCACATCACGTGAACGTCCGTCTGGCGTTTTTTGGGCCGTAAACGCACTACATTCACATTGTGCAGTACCACCTTTGCGCCACTAGATGGCGACACACACCGTGTCATAACTGCTCTTTCATGACGACGACTGTTCCCTGTGACCCTGAAGTGAAGTTGCACTGTGCGCTTTTTCCAGAATAGAATAGAATAGAATAGATTAGAATTTATGCATGCAATGACTATTTTCTATGTACATCTGAATCTTTATTGTGTTTATTTCATTGTATTCTTTCCGACTCAATTTTTTTCCTCTTCAACTGGAATAACAAGCCTAAAACCTACCACCTCTCCTCTTTCGCGTATTCTTCGCGCTACCCCCAAGCCTGTACATTGTATAGCGGTGGCAAAAGTATTCACATTCTGTACTTGAGTAAAAGTATGGATGCTTGTTTAAAAAAAGCAATACATTCATTGATAAGATGAGGCACTCCTTCTAAATTATGATGCAGTTTTATATTCAACATAACAGCACAGGGCTGGGCGATTAATCGATTTTAAATCACAATTGGATCTTTTTTTTTTCTTTTTTTTTTTTTTTTAGTCAAGACGATGTTAAAATAAAAAAAAAGAAAAAGGAAAATAGTAAAATCCATTTTCCTCTGGCAATGCTACCAGGCTGTTTGTTGCTTTGCGGGCTGTACATGAGGACAAAAAAATCCGGTGTTTCGGATAAACTCACTACTATGCTAACTGGCTACCTTTGTTTACTCGTCTCTGTAGTCGTCCCAGCTAGGTCAGATGTTAAAACCAGGAAGTGATTCCGTACACTTCCCCCGCCATTACCTGTTCGGAAATTATTGTTCCAAAGTCACGTACGACGTACGACGTGCGCTTGTTCTTGTTTTTGTAGCATATTTAACGAGAAAGGTCACGTGACCCCTGTCGCAAAGTGCCCACTGTACATCAGAGATGAAAATATCACAGCCCCTTTCCACGTTTGTGCTCAATGAGCAAAATCAGCAATAGACTTCTGTTACCAAAAAATAAATAAATAAATGAAAAAATTTAAATCGAAAATTGAGTTTTCAGAGAAAAAAAAAAAATCGGAATCGAAAATTGAGTTTTCAGAAAACAATAAAAAAATAAATAAATCAGGATTTTATTTTCGTCTATAATCGCCCAGCCCTACAACAGCATATTTCAAATAGCTCCATTTCAAGCAATAGCAACTGTAGCAATAATCAGTAAATAACTTTTAGCAGAATTTGTATCTTTTAAACACTTTTAACCACAAAAGTAACTAGCATGTTTTCCCAATGCACGGAGTAGAAAGCACAGATCAGATATCTGTGCACAAATGTAGCGAGTAGAAGTGAAAAAGAAGCACTCGAGTAATGTACCTGAAAAATCTGCTTAAGTACAGCAACAAAGTATTTGGACTTCCTCACTTCAGCCACCTCTCATAGTGTGGTAACCTTCAAAGATTGAGCTGTGTCGAACACTCACCGAGGCCGTGGTCTGCTGCAGCGCTTGGTTGGCGAAGGCGGCCACGTGGTTGATGATGGGGGAGAAGTTGGTGGGGCCGTAGAGCTTGACCTGAGGGAGGCACGCCCGGTACGCCTCCACCACGCCTTCGATTCCTGCGCAAACACGGGAGGGTGATCCCTCGAAAGCGCTGGGCCGACGGTCTAACGCTTACCTCAAGGTGCGGCAGTGTGTCGAGCAAACCTGCGCAAAACGGGTTGGAAGGGTTGAAGTTGAGCGGGAACTCGTGGGAAACCTGTCGAGACACAACGCACAATCGCCGCTGCGTCAGTGTCGTCGGAAACCACCGTTGGCTCGCCACGCGGGGAGACGAGTCCCGATTTTAATCGCGGTGTTACGAACGGATTCGTGACTTGATCATCTCACCTGCCAACTGGGAGGGATCTGAGCTCCAAAGCCAAAGGCAGGAAACATCTTGTCACTGAACGGCAAGGAAAGGGGGCAAGGGGGGGGAAACGGTTAAAGTGCTTCAGGTGTGTGCGTACAGCCGTGGGACAAAAGTCTTTGGACAACCTTAACTCAATTCCATTGTCCCAATCGTCATTAAACACTTGATGGATCATTTTTTGTGTGTTGTTTTTCTCAAAAGGTTTGACCGCATCAGAGGCACAGAGACCAATAGGATATTGTTATGTTGTTTAATAGGACACCTAAATTATTGTCGTTCTTGTGCTCTTGTTGTGTGTAAAATCTCGCCTGATTTATGATTTTTATAATGCTGAAAGCTTAATACACTGCCCATAACTACAGTAATAAACATGTGTAATCGCAGTGCAGCCAAAGTCATTTGGTTTCCCCTACTCTTGGAGTGGTTCTCGTATGTACATAAATATATGTTGGAATATCCGTGGATCAATAATGGGTCTCGCCCGCAGCTAGCCGCCATCTTGCACCACCATATTTCTAAGGAAGCCCGGAGTGGACAATCCAGCTGCCTGACAGCGAGCGCGTTTGGAACGCTGGCGTGCTCAAATAAACCAACGAAGAAATAAAAAAAAAAAAAAGTGGACGAGGTATCCAGGTTCGTGCGCGAAGGCAACCGCAGCTCGCTGGCATGCTCAGGAGGGGGAGGGGGAGAGAAGGTGGAAGATGCTACGATCTAAAATGTAACCGCTTGATGTCGCCGCTTCTTATCAGAATCTCCAAATGTGACACACTTATGACAGATATATTCATGATGCTGATGCTAATGCTAATAATGACAATAACAATGACGATACAGTGCATCAGAAATGCACAAGGTGTCCAAAAACTTTTTTCCCCCCCACTATTGTGTATACAATAAACATATTTATGTATCGTATTGACATTGAAGGGAGTGTGCGCACACACACACACACACACACACACACACACACACACACACACACACACACACACACACACACACACACACACACACACACACACACACACACACACACACACACCTGTCGTAGTCCTGGATGACGTTGCCCACGGACCAGATGGCCGACAGGTACTCGTTGACGCCCTGGGGGCTGATGTAGTGCAGGGACGTCGAGGACCTGGGGTCGCCGTTGGAGCCCGTGAAGTCGACGGCCACCTGCCAATGCAAAGTCGTCCCGTCAGGCCGGCGGAGCGGAGCGGAGAGGCACGACAGCGCCCCCTGCCGTCGCTCGGCGGCGCTGCCCAAAAAAAACGGCTGGTACTCACGGTGAAGTTGATCTGGCAGCCGCCCATGATGTAATCCAGGAAGGAGTACTCCTTCACCACCTGAAGAAGAAGAAGAAGAAGAAGAAGTAGAAGAAGAAGAAGAAGAAGAAGAAGAAAACGGAAAAATTATATTAAGAAAAACGACAAGAAATAAAACAGGAATATTTATAGACTAAGAAAGGGAAGAAAAACAAGATATTTGCATTATATTGATAGTTTCAATATTTTACCAGTTATGTCCATAGAGTATTGACGGATAAATGATCGGCACAATGGACGTCACCTGGCAGAGCTTGACGCTGACGACCCCGGAGTTCTTGTAGCCCTTCTTCTTCTGCTTCTTCTTGCTGTTGACGCACTCAAACTCGGCCTGCCGGGAAATTTTTTTTTAAATTTTTTTTTTTTACTCGCCAAGAAACATCTTCGCGGAAAGAAAAGCGCTTAAAGCTCCGGCGCCGTTGTTCGCGATGGAGAAACCCCCCCCTACCGGAGAGGATCGCGACGCTTCCTGCAGCCGCGTCATGGTGGCCTCGAAGACGCCGATGAGGTCGTGCGAGCCGTCGCTGTCGTAGTCGTAACACTCCACCTGCAAATCAGTTTTGTTTTGTTTTTTTAAAAAAAGACGTGAAAAAAACAAAAACAAAAAAAAACAAAAACAAAAACAAACCGGCAAACTGTTGGAAGCTTTCACACAAAGAGTACGAACCACTTGCAGGGTCGGTTCACCCCCCATTGACTGCTTTTTCAAATGCCAGCGTTCAATGCGACCCGATTATTTGCGTTCTCATCAAAAGGGGGAACTGAGCCTCGATGGGGAAAAAACAGACGCAGCCAAAACCTTTAGACTGGAAAACCACGGCTGTCAAACTCTGGCCTGCGGGGCCAAATCTGGCCCCGCATCATACGAAATCGCTACTGGAGCCGCTAGCCCGCCGCTAGTCTACAGCCCGCGTAGCGCTAACACTACAAATCCCAGAATGCTCTGCTCAATGAGAGCAGGATGTTTATTGTAGGATATTATTATTATTATGATGACTTCATTGGTTTATTGTTGCAGTGTTATTTTTAAATGTATTATCAGCCTACAGGTTTATTGTTGAAATTTAAATCAGAAGGCTGCAAATAAAGAAGAGAGGTTTTTTTTGTTTTTTTTAACTTGAAATTCAATGTCGCAGTATTGAGGAATTTTTCATCTAGTATCGAGCTTTGCTTTGTTCCATAGTCGGTGTCCAGATAAAAAGGTTGACCGTTCAAATCTGGAGGATGATTTTGTTGCAAGAAATATCAACGTCGGGCCGAGACTTTGTGCAAATGTAACATTATTTGAGTTTGACACCCCTGCTTTACATTAAAAAAAACAAACAAACAAACAAACAAAACAAAAACATGCAAGCGGAATTCATAACAACTAATGATGAAAATGCGTTCCTGACGCAAGCAGGTGACGGACGTGTAGAGGAAGTCAGGTGACCCCGCTGGAGTTGTGTGGGTTTGTTTTTGTTTAAAAACTGCACACAAGGGAAACTCACTTGTCCCGAGCCGACGGATGCGCCTTCCTTCCTGACAATGTTTGCTTCGGAAGTTAAAAGAGCTTTGCGTCAACCGTCAAGACAGCGCGACACGGCGTAAAGAAAAAAGAAAAAAGAAAAAAAAAAGAAATAGAAATAAAAATTTAAAAAAACAATCCATCGTTTGCTTTTCGCTGTGAGCGTGAGGAGGGGGAGGAAAGCAGCGGATTAAAAAAAAAAACAGCTTTTTCTTTTTTTTTTTTTTTTTTTTAAAAGTGCAACATTCCGGCTGTGCAAAGTCACTGGAGGTTTAACTGAGTTTAGGATTAAGAAGAGTTGAGGGTACTTTAATGGGTTTGTCCATGTCTCCCGCGCAGAGCGACTGCAGGGGGATCCGGAAGGGCCTCCACGTGGGGTTCAGGTTGTTCTTCACCACCTGCGGGGGACAGAGTTGGCACAAGTCAGAGCCCTGCAACCACATTTATGGCTTGAAAGACGTTTTAAGAGGGAAACTATACATTTCATTTAAAAACTGCAATTTGACGGTCGGGGGGGAGGGGAGGGGAGGGGGAGGGACCACAAAAAACACACAATTCTTCCCTGCTCATTTCATATTGAATTAATCTATTAATATACATCTACATCTATTTAATGGGGAGCTTTGTTCTTCACCCTGCAACTCACTCTGTGCTGTCTGCCACTCTAGACTTCTTCTATCTCTCGCTCTCTCTCTTCCAACTTTTTTTTCATACTTCCTTTTGACCCCAGCCTAAAAGGTCAAAGCGCATACTAATAATAATAATAATAATAATAATGATAATAATAATAATGGATTGGATTTTATCGCGCCTTGCAAGGACCCAAAGCACTTTTACATTGAACCCATTATTCATTCACACCGCATTCACACTGGTGGTGGTAAGCTAGCTACATGTGTAGCCACAGCAGCCCTGGGCCAGACTGACGGAAGCGTGGCAGCCAATCTGGGTTAAGCGTCTTGCCCAAGGACACGACGGCAGGCTGGGACGGAGCGGGATTTGAACCGCCAACCTTTCGGTCACTGGACAACCCGCTCTACCGCCTGAGTCACAGTCGCCCAGACTGTGGCTCTGACCTCTGACCCTCTGGAGTGCGGATCCGCTCCAGGTTTCTTCCCACAGGGGAGGTTTTTTTTTCTGGGCCACCGTCGCCCCCTGCTGCTCTGGAGGGTTTCGGCTGGGTTTTTTTTTTTTTTTTTTGAGCTTTGACACGCCTTTGGTTGTGATTTAGCGCCGCACTTATTGATAAACAATTGATTGATTGATGTTCTCTGGCCTTTGCTTTCTAAAGGTTAAAAAAAAAAATACACCAAAAAGTGAGAATTCTGGCGTATTTCATTTGAACTGAAGAGTTGAGGAAGGGGAAGTAGACAAACTTTGATTGATGCAGCTTGTTGGGTTTTTTTTTTTTTTTTGTGGTTTTTGCAGATGTAACTGCAGCCAGCCGGGACTGAACTTTAAACTCAACAATTCAACCTAACCATGATTTTCCTTCACTTTCTAAACAATTCAAAACTTTTGCACGCAGTTGCACCCGAGTCCTTCTCCCATTTACGTGTCATTTCCTGTCTCCACGCCGGCGACGGAGACGTAACGCCCGCCTGTCAGACGCGACGAGACGGCGCGAGCGAGTCGCGGTCGGCGAAGGAGAGAGCGGGAAGTGAGTGGAGAACAATCAATCTGCACTCTGACATTTTCACCTTGGTTCCCGTTTTAGCGACGAGACGAGCAAATCGTTATTGCAGAAGCAGCGGTTGTAGCGCAAGTCTGTGGCTTCCTCTCACACACACACACACACACACACACACACACACACACACACACACACACACACACACACACACACACACACACACACACACACACACACACACACACACACACACACACACACACACACACACACACACGGGATGTCAAACAATTAAAAAAAAATTTTAATCGCGATTAATCGCAGAGTGGGGATAATTGGGTTCATTGCTATATTTGCCGTTGATGCTGCGAGCACGCATTGATCCTGCCACTCTCGTGCGTGTCTATTGCTGCTGTTGGTTTAAATAAAGTTTATTCTATTCTGCGAAGGGGTTCACCTCCGTCCTGTGAGCCAACTGCCATCCGGTTGCCGTCTGCTTGTAGAACTCCAGGTACGGATCCGACTTCCCGAAGAAATCCTGCGAAAAGCGGAGATTGGGTGAAAACGTGGCGGCGGCGGCCGGAATAAGACGCCAGCCGACGCCGACGCCGACGCCGACCTTTGCCCCGGTCGTACCTTGTTGTCCAGCTTCCTGGCCTCCACCTCGAAATTCACCACCCGGTTGTCGTTGATTTCCTCGGCGCTGATCTGCAGAGAGCGTCGCCTCGTTAGCGGCGCACGCGAAACCCCGCGACACAAAAAAAGCACTCCCTCGGACGGACGACTCACCGTGATGGTGCCTTTGCCCGCCGGACCCTTGTTGTTCTTCATCACGAGCGGCCGCGTCAGTTTTTTACTGGACACAACCTGACGGGCAGGGGAAGGGAAAGAACTTGAGTTGAAAGGGATGGGAGGGACTGTAAAGCAGTGGCGACAACACAGACCCAAAACAACCGTTCGGCGTCAGTTTACACAGCGCGGCAACTTCTTATCGGCGACACTGAGACAGTGGGTGTACTGTTGCACATCAGTGTGTTTTCACCACGTCTCTTTAAAATACTTCAAGCGGAGGCGGGGGGAAGGAAAAAAAAGTCGTGCCCAGGGGTTGGCAAAAGTATTCGCATTCTGTACTTAAGGAAAAGTACAAATACTCATGTAAAAGAATACTCTTGTAAAAGTAGCAGCGGTGCCGATTCAGCGCCTTTTCACCAATAAAAGTGGCAAAGCACTTACGTACGTACAACAGTGGCCCCAAAGCAAAGCTACTGTCAAATAATCACCCTTTTGAAAGATGACCCAGTTTTACATTGAACTACACAACTTTGAACAGAATTTGTATTTTCTTTTAAACACAAAACTGACACATTTTTTTTTCCAACGTAAGAAGTTTGTGTACGAATGTACGGAGTAAAAAGGTAAAAAGTCGTCAGAGAGAGAGAGAGAGAGAGAGAGAGAGAGAGAAATAATCGGGTAAAGTACAGACACCTGAAAGATGTCCTTTAGGTACGGTGACAGTGCACTTGTACTTGGTTACTTCCCACCTCTGGCCGTGCCCTACCTGGCCCAGGGTGATCTCCAGCTGGCCCAGGAAGTCGTCGTCGCTCAGGTCGACGGTTTTGTTGTCGATGTCGTAAATGGCGAATATCAGCTTCTGCACCATTTCGAAATAGTAGTCGATGACAAACTTCTTGGCAAACTTGGGGTTGAGGCAATTCTGGACCTTCTCCGTGCGCGCCACCTGTGGAAGGACACACACACACACACACACACACACACACACACACACACACACACACACACACACACACACACACACACACACACAACATATTTTTTATTTCGTAACAAATGTGCAGTCTCGTAAAAAGTCAAAGTACCGATAGAACCCCCCCCCCCCCCCCAAAAAAAAAAAAAAAAAGCTGAGGTACTCTAAAACGATCTCCCTCTAAAATATAATTCAGTTTTATATTGAACTAAACAATAAACAGCTCCACTTCAAGCAACAGCAACTGGAATAACAGTAATAAGTGTTTGTATCTTAAACACTTTTAAACACAAAAGCATCACGCAAGTTTTTCCAGTGTAAGTAGAAAGTACACAGGTAGATAGATAGATAGATAGATAGATAGATAGAGAGAGAGAGAGAGGGAGAGAGAGAGAGCGAGAGAGAGAGAGAGAGAGAGAGAGAGACTTTATTGATCCCAAATTGTGAAATTGCGCTGTTGCAGCACAAAAAAAAAAACAATGCAAGAAAAAAAATATATACGGTAATTACAGTAATTGCAAGAAACATTTGAGTTGAATCTACTGAGTTGAGTACAGAGAATAACAAATACAAAATAAATGTAGGAAGTGAAAGTAAAAAAAAAAAAAAGCAAGCGGTCACAAAAAAAAAAAAAAAAAAACTCAGGGGGGACGGGGGGGGGGGATTAGTACTGGTACTTCGGCGCTTCCCACCTCTGGATTTCCGCCAATAGACGTTTCAACCAGAACTGACCTCGAACCACTGGGAGTCGGTGGTGTTCATGAGCAGCACGCACAAGGGGTCCGACTTGGAGCCGATGTCCCGGTCCAGGAGGTGGTCGCAGGACACGGTCAGCTCCACCTTTGTCACACACTGGGCAGCCATGTCTGACGGGCGACGCTGGAAGTGACAGCGGAGAGAGAAAATGTTATCCGTGTGAACGCATTGAAGGGCGGGGGGGGGGGGGGGGGGGGGAAGATTCAAGCTAGCTTAAGTAGCTCGTAATTAAAAGCAATGTGGCTAACGCGTTAACACAAGCTAATGCGTTAAGCCCTGTACGCCTAACGCTGGAATACAGGTGTGGCTGTCTAAAAAATAAGAAGAATACAGTCGTGCAGAGCTTTGGAAATGGGCCAAATCACACGGGCTACCGTAACAGTAGCGGGTGCACTGTACAGGCGCAGGAGAAAATCTTCTCATAACGCCGACATACACACCCCGAAAAAAACAAACAAACAAAAAAAAAAAACAGCGCCGCAACGCTCTAAAAAGCAGATGACGTCACCACTTTAATACTACATACACTGTAGAACACCGCTGATTTATTATGCCGAGTGGACCAGGAATTGACATGGAAAGTGTGACACCAGGATCAAGGCTTGGTGTGGGGAAAAACTGACACTTAGCAGTGAGAGAAAGTAAGTAAAGTGTCGCTGCGGCTGGCGGACAGAATGCATCAGGAAAACCACATTCATGCTAGCTGCGCACGAATTAAAGAGGGTTTATTTTTGAGTCTTACCTTTGCGATCGACAGCGTAACAAAGAGTAAATACTGTGAGTCGTAATCCCGTCGTCTTTAGAGTTTTCAGTCCACCAAGGAAGGAGGCACCGCCCACTTTCTGCCGTAACGCTGAACGTTTACGTAACTCTACGGCACGCCCACCGTGTGTCACGCACGCTTTACGTACTCGTTTCGGCCGGCGTGGACCGTTGAGCGGCGCTTGGATCAAATAAGATGCAACGATTTAAAAGATGAGAGGCGGCGTGATATCGACATAAAGCAGAAGATTAAAACACATTCTTGTCAAAGCTCAAACTGAAAAGGCCATGATACAATCAATCAACGCACCACAGCAAGCATAAAAGATAAAGCGGGAAAATACAAGTTGCAGTGCGGCGCGGGACACCGACGACAGCTGTGAAATTAATTTAATAAAAGGCAGTAACGAATTACGAAAGTCTTCAGTCTGAATTTGAAGGAGCTGAGATCAGAAATGCATTTTTCGTCCTAAACCGTTCAGTGCTTTATAAACTAACGGCAATATTTGAATAAACATTAAAAAAAAATTAAATAAATAAATAAATAAATTATCTGACAAACGGTATTCATTCTGTGATACAGTATTCGGCCATCAAACATATTTAGTAAGTGACGGTAGACTGGATAAAGCTATTGTCTTTTTTTTTTCTTTCTTTCTTTTTCCATCGTTATAACCTAAGGATGGGTGTTGGCCGATCATCTGATGCGACTTTCCACAATGGTATTTGGTGATCAGTGCCAAAAATGCAGAGCAGAGCATAGATAGCTAGCTAGATAGATATAATAATAATTGAAAGAGAAATTGATAACTCCATTCAAGTTTTTTAAAACCCGCTGATTCCCGTACGGCATCAATCCACAATTTAAGCAGAAAATTACACAAACTTCTATATTTCATTTTTTTAGTAGTTTGCCATGTGAACTGATGACAAGCGAGGTGACTGCAATGGAAGAAATGAAGGCACGTCTTACCTTTTTGCGACAGCATCTTCTGCTATTCATTTTTCTGCCATTGTAAATTTAACGTATACGTTTAACTCAAGTCATTCCTAAACACACAACCGCTGCTACGCAAGCTATCAGCTTTACTGTAGGATACAAAGGTCAAACATCGTTGGACTCGCAAGAAAAACCTTCCAACCTGGAATTCCAGTGACGTGGTCGGTCTCGACTTAAGATTCAACGCTTTCCGAAGTGTCATGGAAAGACAAAGTCGTAAAGAACAAACAAACTGTTGTCCCACCAGCAGTGTCGCCGCGCCGCTTAGCTTTGCATCCGACGGCGTAATACGGTTGCATTTTCCATCATTCAACGCACGAGTCACAACGGTAATAAACACACGTTCAATATTAAAGTGCACAATTACACATGCTTTTATTTGCACAAGGACATCAGTCAAATTATGAGTGGAAAATTTTACATTCTTTTTAACAGCTATGAATCTTCTGAACTGTATTAATTATTAATCAGCGTTTCCCAAAAGTCAAATCTCAGATAATAAGAACATGAAAAAAAAAAAAAAATGTTTTGAAACGTTGCGTTTGCTGAAACACCACAATAAAAATTGCAGAGCACACACTGCGTAGTCGTCGAGCAATCGCCGCAAAACAACAAATATTAAAACATACTTGTTCATTCTGTCAAATGTTAACAGGCCCTTTTCATAACAGTCAGGAAAGTGAGAGGCTTCCCTACCCTCTTTTTTTAAGACACTGCCGAGTTAGAGCACCATGCAAAAGTGCATTCCGCCAAATGCAAATCGCCACAATTGGAGAATAAATGACAACAATACATCCAGCAGGGGGTGGGCAAAAAAAACAAACAAACAAACAAAAAAAACAAGTGGCACTTACACAACTGGCACAATATTAAGACTATAATGGCTGAAGGAGAAAACAGCAGCAGGGTTGCACTGTAATGGCTTTTGAAGCTATAAAACAATCATTTAAAAAGGCTGCATAGATATGTTTGTGTATATGTGTATATGTGTATATATATATATATATATATATGTGTGTGTGTGTGTATGTACATATATATAAATATATGTACATATATATATGGACCCCTGAAGTAAACATGGAGAGACTGTGTTTACCGTTTCCGTCCAATTTTCTTGGTAGGTTTTAAAAAATATCGACTTGGAAAAGATCCAATTTAAAATTTTAAGCGAGACATCAAAGAATCAAAGAGAGAGAGAGAAAACGTATTGTTGTCATTCACTGATATGGACACTCCGACAGATTAGAGAGATGGCTTTGTTAGCTGCCTCAAATTTTCCCCCAGGAAAAAAACACGACACCACGTGATAACACTGCTTTCCAATGATGCCGAGGGGGGGGGTGTCAATAGGAAAAGGGATCTCTGACGTTTCAAACGAGCTCCGGCACTTGTGTTCCATGAAGTCTCAAGCAGCACAGTCTATTGGCACGTGGTGTAAAATCGTAGCAGTAGCGGAATCACGACAATTGAACCCTTTGACAAGTCATGACTAATGAAGGCAAAGTCTGCAACGTCAGGGTGTGGCGACACTTTAGATGAGGGAACAGTTCACCATTATTCTTACCATATGAAAAAAAGAACTACGAGCTAACTACTTAACAACTGTTAAGCAGGGTTAGGATTAATTAGTAGTTTATAACGACTAATAAAGAGCCAACGCGCTCACAATTTGCATGCTAATTAATGGTTAGTTGATGGTGAACTCGTGAATGTTCCCCTCGTCTAAAGTGTCAGAGGGTGTGTTTGTGTTCAGTAAACTTGAGATGATACGAAAATGTGGTCCTCAGGACGCGTCAGCGAGGGGGCGCCGACGCCGCGGAGTCGGCGGGTGGCGCGTCGCCCCGCGGCGGCCTCAGAGCCGTGGCGTTGAAGAAGCCCGTCACCTGGCCGGGGACCTCAGCCAGGACACTCTGAGCGAGAGCCTCCGGGGGACCCTGCGCAGAGGAACAGACACAGAGAGGGGCCGTGTTGGTCCCAAAGTTAGACCGGCCGGTAAAAGTGAATCCAAACGCAATATAACTTTTATTGTATTGCCTTGAGCTCGCCTTTTTGTTACTTTCTTCTGACCACGACTCATACTCGGGCCTTCATCTGGGTCAGAATGTTCTTCAGGACAGGGCCCTGATTGAGTACTTTTTCCTCTTCAAATATTTATCCATCGCGTACCATTGCCGCTGTCTCACTCGAAGCCTCGTTTAACATCTTATAACGTATGTATCGTGTAATCTGTTGAAGTCGTAATACCGCACAGTATATCAAGTGCCGACGCAAAGGTGTTCGATTACGCTCGAAAATTGTTCACTGTCCTCTCGCGAAACGAGAGGACAGTGAGCGTGAGCGTGAGCCGGTTTGCGCCGGTGCGTCGGTCGGTGTGCCGTGATCGACACTATGGTTCCGCGGATATTCGCGGTACGATTCTACAGCCAAAAGTGCCCAGCAACAAAGGCTGTCTCAATTCAGGGTCTGCATCCTTCGAAGCCTGCATTGGAAGGCCAGTTGCGTCACAGAACTGAAGGCTTGTCCCAATTCCCGAAAATCCGAATGACGCTCTAAATGCGCCCTCGGAATGCGGCCTACTTTTAGCCGATTCGAAGGATGCACCACTACTATCCTTCGCGTCCTTCTGTATCCCAGGATGCTTTGCGTGCTGCTGCAAAGCATCCTGGGATCCTGGGAAGTCGGCTGAAATTAGCGGCATGTACTGGCAAAGACACCACGTATAAATTTAAGTATTGAAATTTCACATAAAATATTCAGTATTTAACGTAGAGTTTTTACTTATGATCATCCAACGCCATCGTTGGATGGCCAACCAATGGTTAGCTTGATGCTATGAAAACGTCACTTCCGGGGTTGGCCAGCAGGAGGGACCAGCGGTGACGCAACCAGGAAATACGCCGAAGGCTCGACCGTCCCGTGTGGTTACCGGGGAGGCGGGTTTGGGTTCGTCCTTCTCGGCCGGGTCCTTTGAAGGACCCGCCTTCCGACGGAGGACGCTTCCTTCGAAGGGATAGGATACAAACGGACCTGCAGACTCTTATTATGGAAGCTTCAAAAGTCACTCTGCACTGAGCTAACTACCGAGTCAGAAGTTGGGAGGGAGCAGGGTGTGAGAGATCAGTGGGGGTCATGTAGGGGGAAAAGAAATTCCTACATTTCTAGGAAGGACTGAGATCGCCGGGGGGCTTCAGTTCAAATAAATTGAAGAAGGAGGCCACTTGGTCAGGCAACTCTGCCAGAACGCTTTGGGAGAGGGCCACGGTGCCTGCCTGAAATTAGATGCGCAGACATTTCACAGTCCGTTACTTGAGTTACCCTCAAGGAAGCCCGGGGAGAAGTGCAAAAAATCCCGGTAGGAGAGTGCGGTGCGCTCGCAAGGCAGACTTACGTTTTGGAACTGCCTGAACGGGACAAACTGCACGATGTCCCTGGCGGCCGCTTCACCCGTGGCGGAGCGCAAAATCCCGTCGTCGCCGTCCAGGAACTCCATGGCGCTGAAGTCGGCACCGCCCACCCCCACGATGATGACGGACATGGGCAGGCGGGAGGCGTTGACGATGGCGGCCCGTGTCTGGTCCATGTCGGTGATCACGCCGTCGGTGATGATGAGCAGCACAAAGTAGTCCTGGAACAGCGGGCGTGAGAATGAATTGAGTTTTTCAATAGAAGGCCGGCGACCGTTCGTCGTTCAAGACGCTCACAGAGGCGGTTTGCTGCTGAAGGGCCTGATGGCCGAATTGGGCCACGTGGTTGATGATGGGGGAGAAGTTGGTGGGGCCGTAGAGCTTCACCGCGGGCAGACACTGTTGGTAGGCGTGGACCACACCCTCAATCCCTGAAAGAGAAAATATTTCGACATTTTGTGGAAGAATCTGCGAAATCAAGCGGTTTCATTTTAAAATTTGCAAGCGCTCTTTCACTCCCCCTCCCTCTCCCGAGCTTGCCAGCGAACTACAGTGGCCCTGCGCACCCAAACCTGGATACCTCGTCCACCGTCTTCTCCTTCGTTGGTTTATTGAGGAGGCCAGCGTTCACCCCAAATACCAAACGTGCTGTTGCTACCAAAAGACTTATTGTACTGCCAGTATACACTTTTACTGAAGTATTTATGGGCAGTATATTAAGCTTTGACCAATATAAACACCAAATATTACACACTGGACGTTTGGTGTGTTTCAAATTGCTCGGAAATCAAAAAACGGCTGGCGCCTCTACTCTACTCCAGTACAATCATCGCTCGTTCTTTACACTGCATTCATAACACAGTGTATTATGAATACATAATACATAATACATGAAAATGGTAACTGGTCCCGTCCGACTTTTAAGGGTAGCATCTGCGATCGTAACATGTGGGATATGCCGAGGACCATCACAGCCATGAGCCCTGAAGTCTGACGCCTTTTAATTGTTAAAAAACCCAAACATTTCATAACTAAAACAGAAAATGTACGGTTCAACGATCTTCTCGCGATGACGAGAGGCAGTGAAATGAATTCCTTGGCGGGAAATATTTTACCTTCACAAAATGGATTTGACGGATTGAAGTTGATGGGAAATTCGTGGGAGACCTGCGAACACAAAAAACGACTTAATCTTGGATGCGCCTGACATGGCAGGGTGTCACTAGAGAGCTGGACATTAGCTCTCAAATGACACGGGGGGGGGAGTCACCTGCATCGTTGGAGGGATTTGGGCTCCAAATCCAAACGCAGGGAACTTTTTATCACTGCGGGAAGACAAAAACTGAAGTGAAACGGCTGTCCAAAGAAGATTCTCGACACGTTAAAAGAATCTATCTATCTATCTATCTATCTATCCATCTATCTATCCATCTATCCATCCATCCATTAAATGTATCTATAATTTCTATCTAATATCTAAAATATTGCTGTTGGTTTATAAAGCACTGAACGGCGTAGGACCAAAAAGTCCTTGTACCTGTCATAGTCCTGGATGACATTACCAACGGCCCAGATGGCAGCCAGGTATTCATTATAGCCCTGAGGGTTGATGTAGTGCAGGGAGGAGGGGGTCCTGGGATCCCCGTTGGAGCTGGTAAAATCAATAGCAATCTGCGGGAGCGTGACACTTGTTTATACGTTTTGCATCAAACTGCAGTTTTCCCATTCGCAACGTTACTTACGGTGAAGTTAATCTGACAGCCGCCCATGATGTAATCCAGGAACGTGTACTCCTTCACGATCTGAAGAATACAGTGCGACGGGCACAGAGAGTCGCCCCCAACCGTGAACTCAAAGGCTATGAAATGAGGCACACGTGGTATTTGAACGGCACTTTAACCCACAGTACCTGGCACTTCTTCACTATGATCACGCCAGAGTTCTTGTATCCCCTCTTCTTTGCCTTCTTCTTGCTGTTGACGCACTCAAACTCGGCCTGGGGAAGGGCAGAGCCACAGTCACGCAATCCACCGGCACTCTGTGCGCGCCGTTTGAACGCGTTTGCGAGCGCTCGGCCTTACCGCGTACGTCTGCGAGCCCTGCTGGACCTGGGCGAGCGTGGTCTGGAAGGATCCGATCAGCTCGTGGGATCCGCTGTTGTTGTAGTCGTGACAGTCCACCTGGAGGAAAAATAAAAATATCACGTGGTCAGCGGAGACATTGAGCAAACTGATAAATATTTCAATATTTATAAAACCCAAAATCTGAAGAAATGTCCTCACGTTAAAAACACACACACACACACACACACACACACACACACTGGTTTGTTCTCACTGAATCATCAGCCGGAGCGTCTGATAATTACACTTATGGTGCTGTAAGCACAAACCAACAGGCAGATCGATGGCACAGCATTGAACTCCACACGTAGTACAGACGGTGACGCCATAGTTTGTCTACAGGGTGAACAGCTACCAAAGCTTATGGACAACTGCACACGGGGATCCGTCTTAACGGAAAACGGGGACAATTTCAGGGAAACGATGACTTATTTCCTGCAAGCACTTGAGTACTTTTTTATGATAAGGATTGAAAAAAAAAACAAAACACAGTATGAATTAAAGCTGCAAGCAGCGTTTGCGGGTCAAATTCGTCAAATTCAACTCAAATGAAGACCACCGATTGTTTTTCATCGTTGGCCAACGCTGCCCTGTGTCTTCGCCCCAACACAAATTCCTTTAAGACGGACGGTTTCCAGCGCGATGATGGCCTGACATGTCACACAGCCCAACTCTCTCGGCGAACAGAGCGCCCAGAGCAAGGACAGCAAACTCACTTGAGCTGCCGAGTGGAAAGCGTCGCTTCCTGAGCAGTGAGCTTCGGCGGGGTCAGAGGGTGGAAGCAAATAAAGTCACGCGGACACTCAGTATTCGATCATTCAGTCATTCAAAGGTGTAAATCATGGGCGAGGTTTCCTCCATGGCTTTAAATGTGCCAGTGGTTCCGCATCACAGAGTGAAAATCGCCCTTAAAACATTGTGCGATTTAAAGTGTGTAACCATTGAATCAGGTGGTTACATTTTAGATCGCAGCGTCCTTCACTCTCCCTCTCCCCCTCCTGAGCTTGCCAAGTGAGCTACGGTGGCCCTGCGCACCCAAACTGGACACCTCGTCCACCTTTTTTTTTTTTTTCTTCGTTGGATTATTTGAGGACGCCAGCGTTCACCCTAAATACCAAACGAACTGTCAGGCAAGCTGGATTGTCCACACCAGGCTCCCGGTGCAAGATGGCAACTGGGAGCAAGACCCTTATTGATCTCTGGATATTCTTGTATATATGAGAACCGTTCTAAGAGTATTAAAGGCAAATTACTTTTATTGTACTGTGAGTACACATTTTTATTAATGTATTTTTTGGCAGTCTATTCATTTTTTTTTTTTTATCAATATAAGAATTATAAATCAAGTCAAATCTTAAAGTTTTGTGTTATTAATGGCACACTTCTAAAATGAATCCGTATATTTGGTAACAATGTGCTCGGTCACTCGGTCATTCAGTATAATAGGCGCAACAGCAAATGAGGCGTGTGCGTGTGTGAGTGCGTGTGTGTGTGTGTGTGTGTGTGTGTGTACCTTTATAAGGTTCTCCACGTCGCCTCCACACAGCAACTGTATCGGGATTCGGAAAGGTTTCCACGTGGGGTTCAGGTTGTTTTTAATGACCTGCAGCAGAGCAGCAGAGCAGCAGAGCTCCGTCAGTAACACAAAGCTGACCCGACTCGTGGTCCCACCGCCTCGCTCGTCCACAACTTTGAACCGCCCGCCCGCAGAGAGACCGTCCGCACCTCCGTCCTGTGAGCCATTTGCCATTGGGTTCCCGTGTGTTTGTAGAATTCCAGGAATGGGTCGGATTTGCCGAAGAAATCCTGCAGGGGGAGCGGGAGAGTGCGTTTTGGAGGACGACCTCAATAACAGGGTTTATTCCGTTCCTCGAGCCACGCCGGCTTGCGGAAAAGGACCACAGAGCCGAGCTGACATATTGCCGAAGCCGCAGCGGGCGCGAGACAGAATTGGCGCTTACGTCACTCACTGCCGCGGGAACAGTCATGCTAGGTGTTTTTTCTTCTCTACGTGAAGTTTTTTTTAAGAATAAGAATAAGACTACGAATGAGAATGCCTTTATTCATCCCACATTGGGCAAATTTGGACTAAATAGATAAAAAAATATATCTGTAAATTATTCACATATCTAAATAAGTGTTTAAAAAGTGTTTATTTATAAATAAGTGTTTTACTGCACCTGTATTGAAATGTTGTAGAATAATAACAATAGAATAATAGCGGCTCTTCCCCCTCCACACTGGCTGTCTCTGACAGCTTCAATGAACAACTGTGACTTTTACCTTTTTGTCCAGTTTGCGAGCAGCAACTTCAAATTCCACCACCCGATTGTCAGTCCTTTCTTCCGCACATAACTGTCAAAACAACAACAACAACAACAACAAAAAAAAAAATAGAGCATTAATAAGTTTTTTTTAAGTGTGAAGCGTAGTTTGCAGATATGAGGGCCGGTTTACGGTCAATTAAGGTTCAAATGTTTTCACTGAACCGTTCTACGGGTAGGAAAACCAAATTACTATTATTGTACTGCGATCAGTGTTGGCGAGTAATCTATTACCAAGTAATCCGCGACTGTAATTAAACTACTTTTTCAATCAAATGGAGTAATGTAACGAGATTGCTGTGGCAAAACTGGTAATTACATCATAAATACTTTATCAAAAAAAACGTTCGAAATATTATGCAAGCTAAAAATGTCTCATTGTCCACAAAATGTCTGAAATTTAGAAAAACGTCAAAAGTTTTAACAGTATAGGCAAAAGGCGCCGGCGCTGTACATGAGTTCAGAGAGCAAACATTCATTCATTCGGGTTAAGAGGACGGAGGTCTCTTAAGTTCATTCCAAAGCACTGAGCAACTGTTACTTTATCTTATTAGTAACTGAAGAGATTAGTAATAAGTAATGGATTACTTATGAAACAAAGTAGTGAAAGGAGTAATTACATTACTTTTTAAGGAGTACTCAGTCATCAGTGGTTGGATTACTTTTATGGAGTAATCCCAACAACACTGATTATCATATTGATATGTAAAAATATATACCGGTATATATATTTTATTTCTTTAGTTCTTATAATTCACTCTTTGCACTTGTCTTAATTATTCGCTTTGCGCTGCATGCGCTGCTTTCACTGTGCAAATTTCCCCAGTGTGGGACAAACAGAGAGGCCTTCTACTTCTTCTTCTGCTGGGTGCAACTCACAGTGATGGTTCCTTTTCCCGCAGGTCTCTTATCCCTCTTGACCAGCGGCTTCGTGAGCTGCTTCGAGGAGACGATCTGAACACAAGCAAAAATTACAAAGAGTGTTTTACTCACAGTTTGGAGAGAAAAAAATTATCACTTTATTCAGAATTTTCCACCTGCTGCTCTGCCCCGAGAGACGACCCACCTGTCCCAACGTGCACTCCAGCTCCCCCAGGAAGTCGGCGTCTTGCACACTGCAGTCGGCGCTGTCGATGTCGTAGAGCTCGAAGCGCAGCTTCTGCACCATCTCAAAGTAGTAGTCGATGACAAACGTCTTGGAAAACTTGGGGTTGAGGCAGTTCATGATCTTCTCGGTCCGGCCAATCTGTCAGATACGAGAGGGCAAAATCAGGGCCGATTTCGAGACCGAGTACTGTTGAATATTCTACAATTACACACGTGTAGATAACAAAGAGATTTAGAAGTTTCCTGTTTTTTGGTAGTCTTACCTCGCACCAGTGTGGCCCTCTGCTGCTCATGTCCATGCTAAGCACACACATGGGATCGGACTTGGAGAACACGTCCATGTCGAGCAGGTTGTCGCAGGAGACGCTAATGGCGACTTTGGTCACGCAGGTGCCGGCCCCCGGCCCCTGGGCTCCGAAGTTTGCCATCCCGGCTTCTAGTGGACCAACACGGTAGCAACTGCCTGAGAAAGGGGGAAGAAGAAAGCAATGCAAACACAACCAAACTTAACACTTGGGCTGGCTGACTTCAGCAGGGTTGAGCAATGCCGTGTAAAAGCACAGCGTTTCTCAACTGGTCGGTTGGGACCCAAAAGCAGAGCTGTTTTGATTGGGTTGCGGCCTCCTAGGCATTTTTTTTTAAGGGATTTTAACTATATATTTAAACTATATATTTTTTTTTAACTTTAAATTTTAAACAAATGTTGTCGTAGCTACCTGTTAAAGTATATTTGATGATATATATATATATATATATATATATATATATGTGTATATATATACATATGTATATATACACATATATATATGTGTATATATATACACATATATATATATGTGTATATATATACACACACACACACATATATATATATGTGTATATACACACACACACACACACATATACACACACACACACATATATATATATATGCATGCATGTGTACGGAAGCGTATTGCATTCACTCGGCAAATAAAAAAAATATCTCTTTTTTGTTTTTCAGTGTAATTATTTCTGTTTTTCGTGCTAACTTTTTTCTGCCCTGTTTTTGAAAAAAAAAAAAAAAAAAAAAACAGAAATAATTACACTGAAAAACAGAGATATTTTTTTTATTTGCCAAGTGAATGCAATACGCTTCCGTACATGTGTGTGTTTACAGAGAGAATGTTGGACATTTATTTTGCAAAACACAACTCCATTCAACAACTTCAATAACGTGTTAACTACACATGATAGAAAGAGGGGCTGGCGTTTTCATTTTTGTGTAATAAATTTAAGCGCCGTGGAATTCATTTGGGTCGCGACTTCGTGACGAGGAAGAAAATGCCGGTTTCTGACACGCCACACCAGTTGAGAAGCACTGCTTTAGCACGACATTCTGAGCCACAGTCAAAGTTATATTAAATGTTTCAAATACATTCAACTTTCTCTTGAGTCGTCCTGAAAATGCATGACAAATCCCCATCGAGCACAAAATCCATCCAGTAAACTTTAATTTCCGCTTCCATTACATCACAAGTAAAACACCCCCGGAATAAAGACATAAAATAAAAATATAAACATTAAACAAGGAGTGAGTGTAAAGTTGTTGTTTTTTTCCTCCCCCAATTACGAAAACCTCCAGGATTTGTTGCCACAGTGCAATGCGTCGCCATAACACAAGTCGTAAATAAGTTGAGCCAAGGGAAGTGAAGGCGACCCAACCCACATTGATCATATTTTCTGGGTGGAACTACCTCGGACTGAGCAATGTTTTGGTGGGGGGGGGGGGCTGGAACTTTTTTAGTAAGGACTTTATTCACATACCTCTCGCTGGACGAGGAACTAATTCGAGCCGCTACATGTTGATGGTTGACGTAATAGAAACAGAACGCCAAATAAAATAGCGGCTTTGAATAAAAACACAAAGGCAACGCACTTCGGAGTAAAATAAACCCCAAAAAAAACAACAACCCTCCGAGCTTCCGTTTGTTGCGCTATTTTGTTTTGTTACTTTACAGATTATTACGAAACCCCGGCACTCGAGCTATACACGAGAGGGTGTCGCTCTGGCCGAGTTGACGCCCCGTTTTCACTGTCAGCTAACCCGAGTCACGTGACGGCGTCCAACTTTTCCACCGTATAACTAAGCACGCCAATTAATTAACGTTATTAGTAATGGGGGAAATGGTGCTCCGAAGAGTTCGTTTCGAGCCGTAACCTGTTGAATGAATAGTTGGCGACATACCCGCTCTCGCCTCCGAGTCTCCCCCCAGCTGCTGCTTACGGCTGCTGAGCTGGGCTGCGCTGCGCTAGGTTGCACCGATCCACGGCAGTTTAGCGCAGCCACGGTGGGGGGGCGGTAACCTCACATTCCGCTGACTAGCACGAGGCGTTCAGGGTACGTGGGGAAAGTAGAAACGCGCGAGTTTCCCGACGTGGGGTAATACGGTTTTTTTTTTTTTTGTTTTTTTGTGACCTCAGCTTTGACAAGATGAGTGCGAATTTCCACTGTGACATCTTTGCAGATTCCCCACGATTTCCGCCTTTTTTTTTTTTTTTTTTTTCTTTTAGATGCGAAATCAACGACGCACCACTATGCGAACAGCCCCATCCAGACAGACGCATGGGGCGGGGCTTTCTACTGCTGCGTGTCCTCTTATCGTATGTAATAAATTATATTAATACATTACTGAATCGGAGCATGCGCCGATTGAAGCAATGCACGCCACATCACAAGATGAATCGTGTCCTGTGTTTTCTAAGGGATGGGGGGGCAGTGCAATAAACGAGATTTTTCTTACGCCCCTGTGTTTTCTAACAACGCGTGGCAATAGCCAGCCAATTAACTAAGAAACAAACAAACAAACAAACAAAGAGTCTTGCGTTGCCTTTAGAGCCGGACATAGGATACTTGGGACGTCATCACACCGCTCGGTTATCGCTAGCTCTTCCCCCGCCGGACATTGGCTCTTAACCTTTGTGGACAGGCGTGGACCAAACTGTTTGTGTTCCATCCCCGCCAACATTTTGAAGATCCAAAGCATCGGTTTTTGAACGAAGCTAAATGTGTGCACTTTAGCCTCAAACAGAGGGCTAAATAAGATGCTTTCAGGCCATCTTTTATGGCGGGTGTTTACTTTTCTTTATTGATAATCTCTGATCGCCTGACAATGGCTGTCGATGTAGGTGACACACACACACACACACACACACACACACACACACACACTCTCACTCTCTCTCACACACACACACACACACACACACACACACACACACACACACACACACACACACACGTTCAACGTTGCTATGTTTCAATGGCATTCACAAATTGGTGATTATGATTTTAGAATAACAAGTAGAATAACACAAAGCGTGACCACACTCACAAATGCAACACACAGCGCGGGCGGATTAAGAACCTGCTCAAAGCCTCGAGTGGAAACGACACACAGGAAATACCGCAGACACGCGGGGTTTGAGTGTATTCCGACTGCACTCGAGGGGCCACTCGTCGTTTAGTAAAACATTGACTGCGGCCAGGCTTGTGCAGGAGGGTTGTACCCTTCCTCTGGAGACAGCTGGGACAGACCCCAGCAGCACCCCCACGTGGTGGGTGACCCTCGGTGCAGGAGAAGCGGGTGTAGAAAAACTGAACGAATGAGTAAACGCAGTCAAACCTGTTTAAAACTACGACTAAAATATATTCACGTGAGGTTATTGTGTCGTTTCGAACTGTTATTTCTCGCCCCACAAACTCATCCAACTCATACAAGTGACACAGTGTAACGTAACGCATCAACCGAAAGTGAGCTCCTTGGCTTTTGATTTCCGCCAATCAGATTTCCACAAACGCAGGGGGAAGGCCCCCACCCCTCTTCCTCCTCCCGCAGCATTTGGGTTCATCCCGTCGACCTTGCTACAGCGGGCGGGAGCCGCTGAACACATTGGGGGGTTTCAGGTTGTAGGAATTGAAGAAGGAGGCCACCTGATCGGGCAGCTCGGCCAGGACACTCTGCGCCAGGGCCACGCTGCTTCCCTGCAACAAGGAGAGACGCTTTAAAGCTGTGAAAGCTGT
Organism: Nelusetta ayraudi; assembly: GCF_046127955.1. Taxonomy (NCBI): domain Eukaryota; kingdom Metazoa; phylum Chordata; class Actinopteri; order Tetraodontiformes; family Monacanthidae; genus Nelusetta; species Nelusetta ayraudi. The sequence goes on along the minus strand of NW_027466123.1, from coordinate 657,420 downwards.
TAAACAGTCAACGAGAACGGCAAAAGAAAGCTTATTATTTGCATCCGTATCTGAACACTGCCCGAATAAAATATAACGAGCGCGGCTTAGTGCCATTAAAAGGTTCCGGTGGTGAAGTAACCAGTGAGCCTAGTTGGAATGTTTCATATTGGGAATGTTTCATCATCATCATCATCATCATCATCATCATCATCATCATCATTTTAAAACGACTTACTTGGAACTCTCTGAAGGGCACAAACTGGACGATGTCCCTGGAGGCCACGTCGCCCTGGGGCGAGCGCAGCAGTTTGTCGTCGCTGTCCAGGAACTCCATGGCGCCGAAGTCGGCCCCGCCCACGCCCACGATGATGATGGACATGGGCAGGCGGGACGCCGCCACGATGGCACTGCACGTCTGATCAATGTCCGTGATCACTCCGTCCGTGATGATGAGCAGCACATAGTATTGCTGCAGATGATATAGCGTATCTTAGAATCACTGCAGGACATCTGGAGACTATCATGACAATAAAGGTGAATTAAGCAGGCGAAAGAAAGGTTACCATTACGATATTAAACATATATTAAAAATTAAAATACGCTGTCTAATATTTGGAGATTTTGAAAAAGAAACAGCGGCATCAAGTGGTTACATTTTAGATTGCAGCGTCTTGCGCTCTCTCTCCCCCCTCTCGAGCGTGCCAGTGAACTACAGTGGCCTGCGCACCTAAAACCTGGATGCCTCATCCACCTTCTTCTTCTTTGTTGGTTTATTTGAGGACGACAGTGTTCACCCTAAATACCAAACGCGCTGTCAGGCAGCTGGATTGTCCACACCAGGCTTCCTTAGAAATATGGTGGCGCCAGATGGCAGCTAACTGCCCATATTGCTCTATGTATATTCTTATATATATGAGAATTGTTCTAAGGGCAGGAAAACCAAATTACTTTCATTGTACTGTGAGTATGCACTTCATTAACGTATTTATGGGCAGTAAATTAAGTTTTTACAAATATAAAAATAAGAAATTGAGCCAAATATTACACACTGGACCTTTAATATCTATTAGAGCTAAGAGAAATCCCCAAAATTCCAATTCCTTTCCTGTGATTTTTTCAATCAAAACCTGGGCATTTTCACTCTTCTGGCTACGTACCGAGGCCATGTTCTGCCTGAGCGCCTGCTGGGCGAAGCAGGACGCGTGCCTGATGATGGGGGAGAAGTTGGTGGGTCCCCAGAGCTTGAGCTGAGGCAAACACTCCTGGTAGGCTCGCACCACTCCCTCGATGCCTGGGAGCCAGGCAGCAGCAGCAGCAGCAGGAGCAGTGGGAGAAGGGGAAGCAGCAGCAGCAGCATTTGTCAACAACTACAGTCAAGGATTTCTTAAATCACCCAATGATTCCCGGGCCCACCGCTGCCTCAGGGGATGGGTCAAATGTATAGGGACAATTTTCAATTTCAAATTTCGCCAGTCACTGGGACTTTAACTTTAACTTTAGATAATCTGACTTACCGTCACAGAAGGGGTTGGATGGGTTGAAGTTAATAGGAAACTCATGGGACACCTGTAAAGCGTCGCAAATAATATCAAGGCAAAATGTGATTGAAATTCAGAAGGACGAAAGAACAAAAGCAACGGAAGTTCAATTTCATTGTGTTGAAAGTTCACGCCGGCCAACCAAAAGTAGACCTTATTTTTTAGTCTTAATTCCAAATGGAGGACTATTACAAAATAAAGATTACCTAAAATTAAAAAAGTTGTGATTGAGATTGCAGGCAGAAATAGTAAATTGGGATTTGTTTGAAGAGTTTGCAAAAAAAAAAAAAAAGGAAATGCGTTTACAGCCACCAGAATATATTATGTGTTACCAAGTGATTTAAATTGTCTATTTAGTTAAATAAGAAATAGTTCCTGGTGGTGGTTCTTAGTTTTTCACAATCAACACGCTCTGTTTTCAGTGCAGGTAGGATAAAACGACTCCTGCAACTATGTGATCCTTTGGATTTCATTTTACCTGCCAGAGAGGTGGGACCTGGGCTCCAAAACCAAAGACAGGAAACTTCTTGTTGCTGTGCGTGAAGACAAGAGACAAGAGATAAGATGTGTAAACACACAGTATAGACCAGGGGTGGGCAAACCTTTGGCCCCGAGGGTCAAAATGGGTTCTAAAATGTGACAGAGGGCAGCCGGAGCAGGAGCGGATGGATGGAGTGTTTTGGTGACTCACCTCATAGGAGGAAAAAAAAAAAATCATCAGATCAGTAGCAAAAAAATGTGCTTTTTTTGCCAATTAAAAATTAACCAAAGCAAATTTGCAACAAAATCTGTGTCTTTGGTGCCTCACAGTATTTCGCTCTTTATTGAAATGACTCTTCAAAGACTGAAAAAAAAAGTATCGGCAGGTACGTATTAAAAAGCTCAACGGGCCGCATATGGCCCCCGGGCCATAGTTTGCCCACGTCTGCTCTAGAGGCTTTCATGTCGTGTGAAGTTAAATTCAATCAAATATGATCTGGAAAACCTGAGAGAGAGCGAAAAGACACGAAGGCTTAACAAGTTTACCTGTCGTAGTCCTGGATGACGTTCCCCACCGCCCAGATGGCCGTCAGGTACTCGTTGTAGCCTTCGGGGTTGATGTAGTGGAGGGACTGGGGCGAGCTGGGATCGCCGTTGGAGCCGGTGAAATCGATGGCAATCTGGCGCGTCAAGGATGAGGGTTAAGACACGGGAGAGTGAGTGAGCAAGCGCGTGGAAATGGGAGTTTGTACTGCGTTTCAAAATGACACGGAGGGCGGAAACGACATCATGAAAATGATTTGGCTTCTTGCGACAACTAAAGGTCCAGCGTGTAGAATTTGGCCTGATTTATGATTTTTATATTGGTGAAAGCTTAACATACTGGGCCATAAATACATTAACAAAAGTGTTTACTCACAGTACAAAAAAAATCCATCTGGTTTTCCTGTTCTTGGAACAGTTCTCATATATATAGAAGAATATCCAATATCAATAAAGGTGTTGCTATTTCTAAGGAAGCCTGGTGTGGACAATCCATAAACCAATGAAAAAGAAGAGGAAGGTGGACAAGGTATCCAGGTTTTAGGTGCGCAGGCCACCGTAGTTTACTGGCAGGCTTGGGAGGGGGAGTGTGAGAGTGAGAGAGCGCTACAATCTAAAATGTAACCACTTGATGTTGCTGTTTTTTCTTTAAAATCTCCAAATATTACACAATGGACCCTTAATGTATGTTGGACTAGAAAAATCTAGAAAATTAAGATCACAAAAATTATGATTGCGTGTACAACTCCATTAAAACAAACCGATGATCTGTAAACATCCCAAAAATACAAATTGGACAAAAAAAAAAAAAATCAGACACAATATCTTGTGTAAGAAGTATTGCGACTTACAGTGAAGTTGAGTTGACATCCACCCATGATGTAATCAAGAAAGGTGAACTCCTTCAGGATCTACAAGTATCAGTGTCAGAACAAGGTATACAACAACAATAAGTACTAGTTGGGGGGGGGGGGAGGTGGGGTAGTAGTTATAAAATATACCAAAATTTGGTCAAAAAGGGGAGGAATTACTATGTGAACTGAAATATGTTCTAATGCAATTCAAAGCCGCTACCTGGCATTGTTTAATGCAGATGACTCCGGAATTTTTGTAGTTTTTCTTCTTCTTCTTTCGTGGATGAACACAGTGGAACTCAGTCTGAGAATGGCATCGAAAGATTGAAAAAGATTTTATTTGTCACGTTACGTTGCGTGCATGGCAGTGGAATGTTGGTGTGGCAAAACCCGACGTGTTCGTGCAACGCAAGGAATAAATGAAGTGTAAAAAAGAGAATTTTTAAAAAGTGGCAAGTGGCAGTTAAATATACGTTTTTACAAATATACAAAAATACAAAGTTACAATTTAAAAAGATTTCTTTGAAAAGTGGCAAGTATTGATAAGGGTGTCAATAATAATATCAATAATATCAATAATAACAGTTACCACTGTTACCACTGTTACCACTAACAGGAGGAGGAGGAAAATATATATATATATATATATATATATATATATATACATATATATATGTATATATATATATATATATATATATATATATACATATATGTATGTATATATATATATATATATATATATATATATATATATATATATACATACATATATATATATATATATATATATATATACATAATATCAATAATAACAGTAGTTATGATTACATCAGTTAAATAATAATAACAGTGGTAGTGGTAATAATAATAATACTAGTTCAATAGTGCAGCATAATATACACTATTGCACTAATTAGTTACATGACTTTAAAAAGCAATATATCTATTATATAATATAATATAAAAATCTGTTTAATCTAACACACATATAAATGGATAGATGATAGATAGATAGATAGATAGATAAATAGATAGATAGATAGATAGATAGATAGATAGATATAAAATATAATATAACATAGTACAGTATAGCAGCTACATATGAATTCACATGATTGTGAGTATTATGGTGTGATTGCGAGTGGTGAGATAAAAAAAAAAAAACAAACACAAGGTCCCATGTGATTTTTAACGTCTAACACAGACACACACACACACACACACACACACACACGCGCGCTTCTCACCGGGGAGAAGAAGGTTCCTGGTTGCATCTCAGCGAGCGTGGCTTCGAAGCTCCCAATGAGGTCATGGGAGCCGTTGACGTGGTGGTCGTAGCACTCCACCTGCACATCAACGGAAACGATGACTACAATGCGTCGCGTCGACCTTGTCGTACAATTCCCCGGAAACACTTGAGAAAGATGCGTACGAGTTCCGTGGCTTCTTCTACCTGTCACTGGCGCGTTACAAGCTCTCGCTATCCGTTACAATCCGATCAATTCGGTGAAAAGAACACAGCAAAAACAAACAAACAAACACAACAACTGAGTAGTTTGCACACCTTCGGGCGATGACGTGCACGCACACAACACATCCGGCGGTGTCACAATCAGCACCCTAGGGTTTGAGCTTGGCAGCGGGGCAAACATGTAGGTGGGGGGACGGGGGAGGGAGGAACAAATATGCATTTAGTAAGTGAGTCGTTAGTGTGTTACAGGAGCACGATTAATAAAGCTGATCGGGAAATGGAAAAAGAAAGAAGAAAAAAAAGACAAAGCAGGCACAAAGCGGAAGGAAGGGGGTGGCTTGAACGGGCAGCCGAGGTACTTTAAACAAGGTTGCCTTGATCTGGCCCTCGACGTCTCCGCCGCAGAGGGAGCGCAGAGGGACGCGGAAGGGCTTCCAAATGGGGTTCAGGTTGTTCTTCACCACCTGCGGGTCAAGAGTTGTTCGTAAGCGAGGCGCAAGTGACGATCCGAAAAGTGGACGACGACGACGTCGCTTCGAAAGAAAAAGACGGGAAGAAATGAAGCGCACCTCTGTCCTGTGAGCCAGCCTGAAGCCCGTCTCTGTCTTCCTGTAGAGCTCCAGGAAGGGGTCGGACCACCACAGGAACTGCAAGGTCAGCGATAAAAAAAACAACAACTGTCAATCAAGTTTGTGATCATTATCATTGTTGCCACGTCAAATGAAATGTCTTCAAAGCAGCGTTTTATTATCACGCGACAACACTGCTACCTTTTTGTCCAGCCTGCGCGCAGACACCTCAAATTTGGCCACTCGTGTGTCTGTTATTTCTTCGGCGTAAATCTATTAAAAATAAGAAGAAGGAAGAGCGGGGGGGGGGGGGGGGAGGAGAAGAAGAAGGAGGAAGAGGAGGAGGAGGAGGAGGAGGAGAAGAAGAAGGAGGAGGAGGAGGAAGAGGAGGAGGAGGAAAAGAAGAAGAAGGAGGAGAAGGAGAAGGAGGAGGAGGAGGAGAAGGAGGAAAAGAAGAAGGAGGAGGAGAAGGAGAAGAAGAAGGAGGAGGAGGAGGAGAAGGAGAAGAAGGAAAAGAAGGAGGAGGAGAAGGAGAAGGAGGAAGAAGAAGGGAGGAGGAAAAGAAGAAGAAGGAGGAGAAGGAGAAGGAGGAGGAGGAGGAGAAGGAGGAAAAGAAGAAGGAGGAGGAGAAGGAGAAGAAGAAGGAGGAGGAGGAGGAGAAGGAGAAGGAGAAGGAGGAGAAGGAGGAGAAGAAGGAAAAGAAGAAGGAAAAGGAGGAGGAGAAGAAGAAGGAGAAGAAGAAGGAGGAGGAAGAGGAGGAGGAAGAGGAGGAAGAAGAAGAAGGAAAAGAAGGAGGAGAAGGAGAAGGAGGAGAAGAGGAAGAAGGAAAAGAAGAAGGAGGAGGAGGAGGAGAAGAAGAAGGAGGAGGAGGAGGGGGAGGAGGAGGAGGAGGAGAAGGAGGAGGAGGATGAGAAGAAGAAGGAGAGAAGAAGAAGAAGAAGAAGAGAGGAATACAAAGTGGAAGTACAGAAACAGGTGTCAATCGTGGGAGCTTAACCAACCAGTTTGAAAGCAGTTAGTTAATGATCGGCCTTAATATCAAAGCCTGAAGGCGGCTGAATCGGCCTGGTCCACCCTGGGTGGCAGAAGATTTACCCCAAACTCATTTTAAATTTCCATTGGAATGGGTTTCACTTTTGCAAACGTTCTCTATGGGCTCTTCACTAAGCATGCAGGGCACGTGAAACATATTGGACATTTGGAATGAATTACGCTTAGGACAATGGATATCACCAGAACCCCGGACCCTGACCTCCGCGCTTTGAATGAATCCGCCACGAGAGTTGCACTCACTGTGATGGTGCCGTGACCTGCCGGCCTCTGATCCTTCAGTAACAGAGACCGAGTCATCTGTCTGCTGGAGACAATCTGGTCGCACGGGCCAGGTCCCCCCCGCCCCGATGTGATTACAAAAGAGAAGGAACGAGAGAGAGAGAGAGAGAGAGAGAGAGAGAGAGAGCGAAAGGTGAGCGGTAACTGTCACAGTCGTACCCACCGACCTAAAAAAAAAATAAATAAAAAGCTGCGGACGGGGGAGCTCACCTGACCGAGCGTGCACTCCAGCTCCCCGAGGAAGTCGTCGTCTTCCAGGCTGTGCGAGTCGTTGTCGATGTCGTGCACGCAAAACTTGAGCCTCTGCACCATCTCAAAGTAGTAGTCGAGCACAAACGTCTTGGAGAACTTGGGATTCAGACAGTTGAGGATCATCTCTGTGCGGCCAAACTGCTTCCAAAAACAGGACAAATATTCACTCATTCCTTCATTTTCCATACCCGCTCCTTCCCAAGCTCAGGGTCCCGGGGGTCTGCTGGAGCCTATCCCAGCTGCCATAGGGCGAAGGCATATATATATATATATATACACACATATATATGTATGTATATATATATATACGTATATATATATATATATATATACATATATATATATATATATATATATATATATATATATATATATATATATATATATATATATACATATATATGTGTGTGTGTGTGTGTATATATATGGAATATATATATACACACACACGTATATGTACATATATATACTGTATATATATACAGTAAACATATATATGCATACATATACATACAGTATAGATATAAAGGGTGTCAGGAAGTTCATCATCATCAGATCACAGGAGATATATATATATATATATGTACACACACATAAATATACATACAAATACATACATATTTATATACATATATACGTATATATGTACAGTATATACATATATGTGTGCGTATATACATGTACACACACACACATATATACACATATGCATATATACACATTCTGTATATAGATACATAGGTGTGGTTTCAGATGATGTTCATCACCAGATCATAGAATCGTATCATAGAAAAACACTATTGACCACTGTCTTTCTTGGAGGCCAGTGTCTGAAAGGACAACCAAGTATGAAATGGTATCGAAAATACGCCGCATTTCATTGGTTGAATAAAGAAAATTACAAAATGCTATTTCAACGTAAAAAAATAAATCCGCTTCAGTGTCATGAAGAATTGAAGAAGAGATTCACATCCTGTATTCTTGTCTAAAGCGGGGCATCAGAAGACTGTGGGGTGCTTTCGGACCAACAAAACACACTTTAAAGGGCTTTAAATGTAGGAAAAGTGCCGATACAGACCTCGTACCAGTGGGAGCCTGTGTTCAGGTACAAGGCACACAGAGGGTCCGATTTGGAGAAGACGTCCATGTCCATGAGGTTCTCGCAGGAGATGGTCAGCTCCACCTTGGTGGCAAAATTTGTGGCCCCTGGTCCTAGTCCTGGTCCTGGTCCTGGTCCTGGACCTGGACCTGGACCTGGACCTGGAGCGCCCCAGGAGGCCATGGCAGCCCTTCACACGACAAATGCGGGGGACTTGGAAACACACGTTGCGCCTGTTGTCGCAATATGGAGACGGCAGTTGAATACTAATTTATGAGGGGAAACATGGGGGAAAACACGCGACAGAAAACGTAAAGAATCTGTGCGTCACAAAGGCTAAAAGTGATTTTCAACTTCACCTCAACAGAGTTTGGGTTTAAACGGCGAACCCACTGCCAGTGAAGTGGGTGTGGCAATGCACCAAAAACTGTCGCTGTCTCCTTTATTGGTTAAAAAAAAGCGAAAGATAAAAAAAAATGAAGCACGACAATCTGATAAACTTCTTTAAAAATGTGGAACCGTCAGTCGGTGCGTACCTCTGGTCCGAAGCTTGTGGTCCGAAATGTTTATCTGACAAGAACAGCTGAACCCAGATGGGTGGAGCCTACACTGGGCCGACCCCACCAACAGGCTACCAACAGCTTGCTAATGTCACTTGAGCTGTTTGACTTGTCCCATTAGTTTTATCATGCCAAACAAATTAACAGAGCGAGTCGTGGCCAGAATGGTGTTATTTATATTATTTGTATTTTTATTCAATAACTTATCAAAGTTACTGAAAGAAGTGCTCAGCGGATTCATCGGAGTAAAGTCACAGCGGAACACCTGCGACGGTATCCAAGTTTCATGCCGACCACTTTAAGGGGGAACACCAGCTCACTCCAAGGTGCATTCAAGAGCGAGTTTGAATGCGTGTTTTAATGCTGTTGGGATTTTTATTTTGTTTTATTTTTGTTAAACATACTGCGACTATAATTGTACAGCATGGTCGTGCTTTTGCTTTTCGCTTGTAATCACGCCATGCTAGAATTCTTACTGCTTATGTTCAGTCTGAACAATCACAAAGAGGAAGTCGGGGAAAAGTATATATGTATGAACATGAAAATGGAAACAATCCATCCAACTTTTGTCAACCCTTGTTTTCCCGCACCTAAATCTAGACTCGCAGGGGGAAAGTGATTTAGGGAAGTATTTCCAAGTTACAACATTGTAGTTCAGGGCTGCTTCACGCATCATATTTATTCAAAAACGTCGTGTGCATGCGCGCTCTTGAACGTCTCCCTGCTTGTAGCCTGGCGGACGCCCCCAAAAGTTGTCGATACTGTGTTTGTCGTTCATAAAAGTGATCGCCGGCTGTTTGGACTTTGACACAATGGCTGGGATCGCTCTGACACGCTGTGCGAGCAGGACTCTGCTGTCGGGATGCGCTGCCAAAACGGCCAGAATCCGAGGGACGAGTCGTTGCTATGGGACATATTTTCGACGGACTGCTGCTACTGCTGCTGCTGTGACTGTAAATAATAATAATAATAATAATAATAATAATAATAATAATAATAATAATAATAATAATAATAATAATAATAATAATAATAATAATAATAATAATAATAATAATAATAATAATAATAATAATAATAATAATGGACTACTCCGACTATTGGCCCCGTTTACGGACGCACGGTCCGAGTCGTGTGGCTACGCATTAATATCGCCGTGAGTTACGTTGATCGTTGATGCAGAAGGACGTTGAATTAGATTGAGGTGAAAGGTCGACGCAGCTTTGGGGAGCTCAGC
>NW_027466123.1:632500-645000 GCF_046127955.1 Nelusetta ayraudi | reverse complement strand
CTAAATAGCAATTATACACAAAATAGGGTCGAGCCTTATTGAGATTGCAGGGCGGAGACGTTTCGATGCCAAACCTGTGCTCTTATTTGTTTTTTCCGCCAAGCGACGACGCCGAGTTCCTGTGGCGGCTGGCCCGAGCGGCCCGCGACCTGTCGCAGCAGCCCGGCCTGGAGGCCGAGCGCAAGAAGCAGCTGGTGTTCGAGGCTTTCGACAACGCAAAGAGGGCGCTGGAGAGGGACCCGAAGAACTTCGCCGTGCACAAAGTGAGTCGCGGCGCGATTTAAGCGCGTTTAGATTCCGTCGATCCGTTTCGATTTGTAACTACGTTTCGCACCTCCCGACAAACGCAGTGGTACGCCATATGTCTCAGCGACGTCGGCGATTACGAGGGGGTGAAGGTGAAAATTGGAAATTCCTACATAATCCGGGACCACTTGGAGGTGAGTTTAAATGCTTGGCTCGAGTTCCACTTTGGCGACCTCGACCTCCTGACCCCGTCTGTCTTGTGTTTTTTTTTTTTTTTTTTTTCCCCCAATCAGACAGCAATTAAGCTGAACCCTAAAGACGCCACTTCCATGCACATTCTGGGTTACTGGTGAGTGTTTTTTATTATCTTCTGAACAGCCCACTGACTACAGTTGGAAATGCAACTGCGGGAATTCATTTGAGAAAACTAATAAATAGAGACCCAGCAAAGAACAAAAAAAAAAAAAAATTCACCCCAAAAAAATGAATCAGTTTGAAGAAGAAGAAGAAAAAAAAAAGAAAAACCTTGGCTGTGCTATCAAAAAAAAAAAAGTTTGCGCAACACTCGTGCTTGTCTCTCAGATCCACTGTGAACTGTAAACACGTACAAAGTACACTTCTTTTTTTTTTTTTTTTTTTTTCATGAGTTGACTTTTGTCAACAACCCCCCCCCCCCTCCCTGCAACAGACCTAAAGGGTTTTTTTTTGGGGGGGGCGGGGGGGGCACGAGGATTCATGAAGAACCGTCTAAAGTTACGACAGACAACTAAACAAAGCGAAGTTACAACAAAATCAGTGTCTGTGAAGCCCCGCAGTATTTAGCTCTTTATTGAAATGACTCTTTAAAACACTGAAAAAAATGGATGAAATGCATTTTATTACTGAATATAATTTCTTCAAATTTTGATAGGGGCCAGATTAAAAAGATTAAGGGGCCCACATTTGGCTTCTGGGCGGTAGTTTGCCCATGCCTGACCTATGCGTCTCTCTCTCTCTCTCTCTCTCTCTCTCTCAGGTGCTTCGCTTTTGCTGAGCTGCCGTGGTACCAGCGTAAAGTGGCGGCGCTGATATTCTCCACACCGCCGTCAGCCACGTACGAGGAGGTGTGTGTGTGTGTGTGTTGGAACGACCTCAGGCTAAGTCACACCTTCTTCGGGCTCCTTGTTTAGCTCTATATATGTTCATAAATCTGTTTCGTCCTCCCCGACAGGCTTTGGAATTCTTCCTGAAGGCCGAAGAAGGTAAAAGACATTTTCACCTCCTTCTTGTTGGCTGCTGCTGCTGCTGCTGCTGCTGCTGCTGCTGCTGCTGCTGCTGCTACTGCTCCTCAAACCTTAATCTCAATAATAGCGCTGCTTTTTGTTTGAAATTTGGTCATCAGTGGACCCGGACTTCTACAGCATAAACCTGCTCATGCTGGGGAAGACCTACCTGGCCTTGAAGGACAAGGACAAGGCGCTGTTCTGGCTAGCTAAAGCTAAGGACTACCCCGGTCGCACGCACGAGGACAAAGAGGTACAAAAACAAAAAAAAAAACAAAGCTTTTCACTTCCTGCTCCAGACCAATGTAGCAGAAGGGCCTCTGAGTGAAGTACTCAGCGCATTGACGGCACCATTTTCCCTTTCAACAGGCTCAAAAAGAAGCCGTCGACCTCTTGAAGAAGTTGGGATGAAGCTCGGCTAACCAGCGCACCAGACAAGATGCCTTCAAGGACCTTTTGTTGTTTGTTTTTTTGTTTTTTTGGGGGGGGCTGATTATTCGCTTTAATTACTGTACAAGGTCTCCAAATGCTGCTAGCGTGACAACTCCACACACACACACACACACACACACACACACACACACACACACAAAAAAGAGGAGTCCGACTTCAAATTTGTGACCTACTTCATGGCGGAGTCACGTGAAGAGCAGCCAGTTAGCTCAACTCTCCTGAAATAACACATTTTCTCAGTTACCTTAGAGGTATGTCTCATAGAATGATTGATACACTCCCATGTGAAGCCACTGATCACATTCACGAGTTATCAATAATTCTCAACAAGGACTAAAACAAGGTTGGATAAAGTTGAGTTGGTCAGAGACGCAGCTCAAAACGAGTTGCGCTGTTTTACAAAGAGGCCTGCAGGGGGCGACCTGGTGTTCGTGCCCACTCCACCCCGCCCCCTTGGCGTGACACGGTGCACGAGGTCTCGTGTAGAATCCTACCCGCAGCCACGCACGGTGTGTAACGTCGTAACAAAACTCAAGCCAGTAACTTAAGAGGATTTTCACCAACACAAAAACATACATTTTTACAGGTTACAACTAATAAATTGTCTTTGTACCGACTCTGGATTATTGACTTTGGCATTTTTGCGCCGAGTGGGGGGGAAGAGTGAAAAATTAGTGTGGAAAAGTGAAATCCAGAAAGATAACATTGGCTGAACCGCTTCGAGTTACAAGTAATTGAACCAAAAGTTTCGATGTGTCTCGAAGGGGCTGAGCACAGATCGGTGATATATCGTCTGGAACCCTTAATCAGTTATTTTAAGTTTTATATAATGGAGCAGAAACGAGCGAGAGAAGCTTCCAGAATACTGTCGATATGACGCTGATGGGTGGAGCTGCCACGGTACGGCAGGGTTCCAGAGGTCGTTCCAAAGCAAACACGCCTCCCCAAAAACATTCTCGACCCGGCGTGGGGCAAATTACAGGCCGGTGGTCCGTATAAGGCCCATTTAAGCTTTTTTTTTTTAAAAATCCGGTCCGCCTTGAAGATACTTGGAAGAAATTATATTAATTCAATAATAAATAAATAAATAAAATAAAATAATCATTAAATAGCTGTATCCCCTCTATGTTTTCAGAGTTTAAAGAGCCATTTCAATAAAGAGCTAAACACCGTGGGGCTTCAAAGGCACTCATTTTGTTGAAACGTTTGTTTTTGGTTCATTTTCAATTGACGTGTTTCTCTACATATTCCACTACGGGTTTTTTTTGTCTCCTATGAGGTGGGTCACCAAAACACTCCATCCATTTGCTGCTGCTCCAGCCACCCCGGTAACATTTTACAACCCATTGTGGCCCCACCAGTCAAACAGCCTCCCACCCCGGGCAATTTTTTATTTGTTGAAACTTTAGAAATTGTATTTAAAGTTTTAAAATTCTGGATAGAAACTTAAGCCAACGATACAAAGACATTGATTCTGCTGAATTATATATATTATAATTATATATATGCTGAATTATATATATATGCTGAATTATATATATATATATATGTATATTTCCACTTTTTTATTTCTTTAAATTATTCTTTTATATATTTTTTTTCTCATTTCACTTCACTCGGATTACTTTGTGCAGATCCATCTCACGAAATATTCAGATGGAAAACATTTAAATTACAGGCTGAATTCTAACAAAATAGATAAAAACAAAGGGGGGTGCATACTTTTGCAAGCCGCTGTATATGTGTATCTATATATATATATATATACACGTGTATATATGTACACATGTATATATGTATACATATATATTTGTATATATATATATACATATATATATGTATGTATATATGTACATATATATATATATGTTTAATATATATATATATATGTTTATGTGAGAAGAGACAAAATCAAACTTCGACAAATAGAGGAGGCGTTTCATCATCATCAGCCATATAGAAGATGGAGGAGGAGGAGGAGAAGAAGATGAAGAAAAAGAAGAAATCACAGGGCAGGCAAGAGTTGCTTTTACTCATTTATTTGTATATCTCATTAATCCATCTCTCCCTCCATTGAATCGCGACTCCCAAAGCAGATTAAAAATGAATCTTCTATACACACACGCGGCTCTCCTTGTAAAGATTCTGTACAGTGTTACAGTGTATCTACACGCGATATGTTTACAGGTCGGGCGGCCCCCGAAATCGCGCACCAAGATCAACGTCGCGATACATTTTTTTCTTTTTTCTTATTATCGTCATTTCTCGCGACTCCCTAACGGCAACGGCCGCTGGGGTTTCTGACTAGGGGGAGGAAAAAAAAGGCATCACGGATTCAATCCATCGAAGAAGCAGCGGCTCTCTGTGTAAGTCATTATAATATTTAAGTATTTTTATTTACCTGTTGTTTTTTTTTAAATATACAATTAATAATATTTACACACACACACACACACACACACACACACACACACACACACACACACACACACACACACACACACACACACACACAGTTATCTACTTGCGGTCGTTGCAGGTTTATGTCGGAGAGGAAGAACGGAGTTGTCAAGTAGTTTGTTGGGAAAAAAAAAATACATATACGTATGTATATGTATATGTCTACCTACATATATGTATGCATACATACGTATATGTACGTATGTATATGTATACAAACTCAAATATATATATGTACATATATACATATATACGTACATGTATACATATATATATGTGTGTAAGTTGCACCTCAATGATTTTTTCACCTTCCTAATTAATAAGCATTGTCGTCGAAATGGGGGAAAGGCATTGGGGGGAAAATAAAAAAATTCACTTAACTCAATGTTTCCCGTGCTTTCCTCTTAAAAAAAAAGAAGAAAAACTTAAAAAAAAAAAAAAAAAAAAAAAAAAATGTTCTTTTTCTTCTAAGGATCTGTGCACTAAAAACAAAACAAACAAATCGCAAATTGTGACATCACAAACATTGCAGATACCTTTGTTTTGCGTCTCCTTTTGAAAAAAATGTGTGGAGATACGCCTCACTTTTTAAATTTTGAGCAAATTTTTTCTTCAACCAAATGTTTGACCAACAACGATGAACTTTTAGGACAAATAACAAAAAATTAAAAAAACAAAAACAAAAAAAAAAGATGGGAATGTGGGCCCATTAAAAAAACAAACAAAAAAACGCAACCTCCCTCTGTTTGGATGGTGATAATTCAGTTGTTGTTGTTTTTCTAACAAGCTAGCTAACGAGCCATTAGCGCCGCATCAGTTTGATGAATGTTACTTCCAAGACACTGTGTAAAAAAACTTTTTTTTTTTGTTTTTAAATTATCAATAGCCCCACCAATTAGTCATCAGATATTCTCTATTGGGGGATGGTGGGGGGGTTGTGATTCATCCAGAAATACACACGAAGAGTCAGCATCCCGCACTTGTTTAAAAAAAAAAAAAAAAAAAAAAAAAAAGGGTAGGTGGGAGGATGGATTTCAGCGTGGCGGAGGTCTGACATATTTAAGGCAACCCCCTTCCCCCAACCCCCCTTTCTCCTCCCCACCTTCGTAATAAACAAATATTTCATCCCACATCTGGCGGTTCTGGCCGACGGGGTGGGGTTGTCCAAACAGAGCGGTTTCGCTTCGTAAAGTTTAACTGCGGATGGACTTAAACCTCCGTCTCCCCCCCCCCCCCCTGCCCCCCACTCCCTCTTCCACACACACACACACACACACACACACACACACACACACACACACACACACCCTATACATAGGAACACAGTGAAGCAGTAATCTTGACAAACGAGATGCGGCTTGAACCAAAGCGCTAACAGGAGCGCTAATGCATAGCGATGGTGGTCACAGTGGGGATTTTGTCGGGGGGGAGGGGGGGCATGGAGCCTCGCGGTGGTCGGTGAAAGTTGAGAGCGAAAAAGAAAAAAGAAAAAAAAGTAAAAAGTAAAATTTCTCCTGGAGATCAATAAAGTTCTTTTTTTTTTTCTCTCGTGAGTTTTGCTTTAAAATTCCCACTCATTCTTGATATAACATGTTCACTTTCTAGATGATGATGATGACGATGACGATGATCCATCTCGGGGTTAATTCCACCTTCGACAGCTTGTTCCACTCTTCCTCGTCCTCGCGCGGTCCCACGCTAGCGTGTTTTTGCCGGCGGTGGCCGCGCTCGCCACCGCGCCGAGCAGCAGCGCGCAGGGCCGAGTCCTCCCGGGTGCGGGCGCCAACCCCTCCCGCGGCTCTATAGAACTAGAGCTTTAAACGGAAAAAAAAAAACAAAACAAAAAAAAAAACCAAGGCCGGCAGGGCTTCTGCTAGAAAATCCTCCTCGAACAAAAACAAACGCTTTATAGTCTTAAAAATGCCAGTCAGCCAATGAGGGAGGGTGGGTGGGAAATTAAAAACAGAACAAAATAAAATGCTTGCATATTTCATGTTATATCATGTTTAAGGGCCTGATGCTTGCAAATAGATTTAGATTTGTTGTTTTTTTTTGTTTTTTAAAAATCACAAAATAGCTTATGTACATTGGTTGTTATATTGTGCAATTTTTTCTTCTTTTTTAAATCTTTTTTTTTTTTTTTTTTAAACTTTGTTTTAATTGGCTGATTGGACAGCGTTACGGAGGAGGGGGGAGGAGGGGTCCGCCATCCCCGCCGCCCCCGCCCCTCTACTCTTGGCCGAATCCTTCCGTCTCCTCGATGGCGAAGAGCAGCTTCTCCTTCAGCTGTTCGTAACTCTTGTACGGCGGCAGGTCCAGCCGGTTGAAGCTGAGGGACAGAGAGGTCGAGAGGTCAGGCGGTCAGGAGGTCAGGATGCGGCCGGCACTGGTACTAGGACTAGCACTGGCAGAGTTATACCACACGGCAAAACGCTATCAATGAATGACTGACTGACTGACTGACTGACTGACTGACTGACTGACTGAACGAAGGTGCATCGATGCCACCTGCGGCCAATGAGCAGAGACGACCTGAGTCTCACAGGTTCACACAACAAAATTAGCGATAACAGCTGTAACGCAAGTCGTTTTTTTTTTTTTTTTTTTGGAGAGTATCTGCACAGTTCAAGTATGTAATCAATAAATTTTTTGTTAAGTTCCATATAGAGCAGGGTAAAAAAAAAATTGCACTTAATTTGCGATTAATCGCGAGTTAACTCAGGACACTAACGCGACGATGCAGCGCAAGCACAACCATCAGCCCCCCACCCCCACCCCTGCACACTGACCAAGAAACACAATACATTTTTTTGTTAAGTTACATATAAAGCAGGCTAAAGAAAAAAAATGCACTTAATTTGCGATTAATCGCGAGTTAACTCAGGACACTAACGCGACGATGCAGCACAAGCACAACCATCACCCCCCCCCCCCCGCACACTGACCATGTGTGACTGCGGGGCAGCCACGTGTCCTTCCCAACCTTCTCGATGCAGAACTTCTGCGGCCCGTTGCTCCCTACGGTGGCAAGAGGGACAAAGTAAGCTGCGTGTTACTGCTGGCGGACCGCCTTCAGGCCTACGGCTCGTCGAGTTCTCGATCCTCTCACTCACCCATGAGTTCGGCGAAGCCGCCCAGGGGGAGCCTGCAGGTTCCCGTCACGAACTGCATGAGTCGCAGTCGCACCTCGTTGTCCACTTCTTTCACCAGCTGAAGGGAGGATCACCAAAGCAAGTCTTGAGAAATGTCGTTATTGTACCGCACACGACGACAACGACACAATCTCGAATGCATTTTTCTTATTTTGCCTTAACTACAATAAACAGGGAAAGAATTCCCATTGGTTTGTGTGCTTTTGATGCAGCCAAACCTTTTGAAAATCGCACACACACACACACACACACACACACACACACACACACACAAATCTCTAGGCAATAGTCAAGACAAATCATTGGAATCGAGTGAAATTTGAAAGGCCGAACATTTCCCCACATGAAGTGGTATATCAGCGCGAGACCAATTGTGTACGTTGTGTGTGTGTGTGTGTGTGTCCTCCATACCTGCCAGAACCAGATGATCTGTTTGCTGTTCCTGGTGTAGTGGCGGTACACAGTGTTCCTCTGCCAGTCCTGCAGGTCCACCTCCTGCATGCCGCACAGCATCACCTGTGGGCATGACGTGAAGGTCAAAGGTCAAGGTCAATTTTTGTAAATTGTCTACGTTTTTTTTTCAGCTGAATTAGGACCATTTTGCTCTGCCGAATCCAAAAATGACAACCATTTTTCTCAACCAGGTCAGGTTTCTTATGCTAATTTGATTTTTGAAAAATCAGATTTTTCAAAAATCGTTTTCTAACAGAATGTATTCATTAAATGTTACACCATTCAATTTCTGTCAATTCAATAATCGATAACACATTGATTAAGGCGAGTACATGTAAATTCAACGTTAGCTGTGGCTCAGTTGGTAGAGCAGCCTGCGAATTGATGACCGATGGGGTTTGGCGGTTCAAAACTAGGCCTGGGCGATATGGCAAATTTTTTTTTTATCACGATATGTTTTCTTATATTGCTCGATGTCGATAATTATCACAATATGATTTTTTTTTTTTTTTTTATCAATAATAGTTTTAAAATTAGTATTCTCCTTGGACCGCAAAGAAACCAGAAGGATTATTGTTATATATTTATTGTTAAAATGTATGACAATACAAAACATTCAACAACAACCCGACAGAACCAAGATGTTGTCTTATTTTTTACATCTTAGATGTACTGAAATAAAATAACTTCAATGTTGAGGATTATGTGTCTTGTTTTTAACATCTCTCAAACATTTTAGAGGTAGTGTACTGAACTGATTAAATAAAATAAAAAAAATAAAATAAAAAGAGGTACAGACAGACAGTACAATATTGCACGTCGCTGCTCTGGTTATGTTTCTGTACCGCGTCGATTTTTTATTTAATTTTTTTCCTTGTACGGGGTAGCTGCGTTAAAGGCTGACTGTATTGTTGTTTGACGAGCAACTGTTTGCTTAGCACTGTCGCTAGCTAGGCTACTGCTACTGCTAGCGGGAGTATCACGCAGAACACTCCCCCAGGGGCCAGCAGTGCGTTGTTTTTAGCATTACCCGCGGGGAGGCTAGCATGAAAACGTAAACTCTGGCTTTCATGCCATTCTTTATTGTGGTACTTCTTGAGATGTTGACAGAGGTTCGTGGCGTTTCCCGTTTTGCTTGGGACTGTTCTCCGACATAATTTGCACTTAGCGTCAGCCTGTACTTTGTCGGACTTGAGGCAGCCGACAGTTTCTTCACTTTCCCTCGACTTCTGATTGCTCCTCGCTGCTCATTTCTACACGTTCCTATAACGAGCTTTAGCGGACGGCCGCGTGCGTCTCCCATCTGAGTTGTTGCGAGCGAGAGGAGGCGGGTGGAGGGAAGGAGGCGCGCCGTTGTTTCTCTGCTGTGGGATTGGTTGGATTATCGAAATAACAGCTCATGCGTTTATCATCGTTATCGTGGAGTTTTTAATCGCGATTATGATCGTAATCGATTTATCGCCCAGGCTTTAGGGGAAGCTTATTTTAATGCTTTGTGAAACTTGTGACTAGATTCCCGTGGGGAACAATGGTGTATTCACTGCAGATGTAGCAGAATACGTCAGGCTTATTTTTGCAAGACCTGATAGTCGAAGTCCAAGTCATTCACTTGTAATATTTAAAAAAAAAAAACAACAACAATTAGTTATAAGTTGACACAAGCAAAACCTTCAGATTTTGTTGATTTCAAGAAATAGCAAAGAATTTTGCGTCATAGGACGGGAAAATACCCGTACATGTAAATAAAAATGTCAGAAACAAACAAATACGTAGCTTAGTTCAGAAAGTTGACCTGATTGAGCAAAAACCAATGTGATTTTTGGATTCAGCACATCAAAATGATCCTAAATCAGCTAACAAAAAAACAACCCGGAAACAATAAATTTACTGTTGACCAGTGTAATCAATAGACCTGTTAGATATATATGTGTATGTATGTATATACAGTACTACCCAGAACATTAGACTATCCTGAGAAGGTTGTTGTATTTGCCCATGTGTGAACTCTTCTGAGCCAACAACCCAAGACAGACTGTTTAAAGGCTCAGGACCCTTTTGCAGGGGTTTTGGACTCTTTTGAAGCTACACAACTGAAGCGTTTCACAGTATTCTCATTTTCTGAGTTTGTGGGTTTGTGGTTTTAATAAGCTGAAAATCTTAATCAGCAAGGAACTGCTTGAGATTTGATAATTGCCGTGTAATGGCTGAATAGAATTTGTTGGTTTCATCTTTTATGTTAAATTGCCAAAATAAAACAACTTTTACTTGATATTCTAATTTTTCGGGTATTACTGTACATATATATATACATGTGCGCGCACACACACACACACACACACACACACACACACACACGCACACACAGAGTTGTCTTCAGCGTTCACACATGAACAAATTTATGGTATTTCCTGTTTTGCCGACTTCCGCGCAAGGCACAGCCCCACAATAATGAATCCCAAGTGAAAACGGCTGCCTTCACTGAAAATGAACGCTGTTTTTCTATGTTATTTTCTTTTTGTTGTTTTTTTTAGGGAGGTGGGGGGGTAATTATTTTCAGGCACCGCAAGTGCAGACGTGGCTCCACGTGACGGAAGCAACACCTGCCTCTGGGTGTGGGCGCTTCAGCAGCCACTTTTATGACAGCGTCTCTGCGGTTGCTGGGCGCGCTTGGGAGGACAGGGAGGCTCGTAATTACCTGGTAAATTGTTTCTGTGAAAAGGCCCAGTGTGTAACATTTTGGCTTGATTTATGATTTTTACACTGGTGGAAAAACTTCACACTGCCCGTAAATACATGAATGTAAGCGTATACTCTCAGTACTAGGAAAGTGATTTGGTTTTCCTTCCCTTGCCATGTGAGCAGTTCTCACATGTATAAGAATGTCCATAGCGCAATAAGGGTCGTGCTCCCAGTTAGCTGACATCTTGCGCCATCATATTTCTACAGAAGCCTGGTGTGGACAATCCAGATGCCTGACAGCGCGTTTGGTAGTTGGGGAGAATGGAAGAAGAAGAAGAAGAAGAAGAAGAAGAAGGAGGAGGAGGAAGAAGAAGGGAGAAGAAGAAGAAGAAGAAGAAGAAGGAAGAAGAAGAAGGGAGGGTGAGAGAAAGAGCGCTGCAATTTAAAAATGTCACCACTTGATGTTGCTGTTTTCTCTTCCAAATCTTCAAATATTCCACACTGGAACTTTCAATGCTCTTTTATACTTTGTCAAGCGGCTTTTGATGCATTTTTTTTTTCTTCACGTGTACAAAAGCTGCTATATGTAAAATTTGATGCCGCTTGCTGCAGCCGCTGCCGCTGCCGCTCACCTCCAGCTCCTTCTCATCAAAGTACTGGAGCCACTGCAGCGGCACCACCTCGTTGAAGCCGTCCAGGAAGGCCTTGGTCTGGGCCTCCACGCCGCGGGTGAACCTCCACTCCGCCATCAGGCTGCAGGGGGAGACAACGAGTCGTTAGCGGCTGCTGTGGCTTTTCGTTTCAAACCCAGCAGATACAGAGACGGTCCGGCCCGGTCCGGTCTGGTCTGCAGTTGTATTGCATCCAGATGCTCACGCAAGACCTCTGGTCAGTCCAGTTGTTATCAACTAATGTATGTAATGTACTGCTTGTTTGTTTTTAACGGTAGCACATTTCAGGACCTGTGCTTTCTTTCTTACTTTTTGTACTTTATTACAAAATGTGAATCATTTTAATATTTTTCAGCTAGAAATATGGCACCTTTCAGTCCTGTTGGGTTTGGTTCTATCTGGACCAGTCCGATGTACTCCTCCAAATCCAAATTAATGGCTTGCACACGCTAAGATTTACTTTCCGGGGTCATAGAATTTTTCAATATTCGATAGGATTGGACCATGACTTTCAATCTGGTCCTGTTCGTTTCGGTCTAGTCCAAACCGGATAGTAGACCCCCACCCGATGTACTTCTCCAAATCCAAATTATTGGCTTGCACATGCTAAGAATTACTTTCTTGGGTATTGGAATTGTTCGATATTTGATAGGATTGGACCATTTCGGTAGGTGCTAGAATCTGGTCTGGTTTGTTTCGGTCTAGTCCAAACCGGTCCGGACCAGACTGGATAGTAGACCCCCACCCGATGTACTTCTCCAAATCCAAATTAATGGATCACACATGCCAAGAATTACTTTCTCGGGTATTGGAATTGTTCCATATTTGATAGGATTGGACCATTTCGGTGGGTGCTAGAAATATGGCACCTTTCAGTCCTGTTGGGTTTGGTTCTATCTGGACCAGTCCGGATAGGAGACCCGCGCCCGATTTGTACTCCTCCAAATCCAAATTAATGGCTCGCACATGCTAAGAATTACTTTCTTGGGTATCGGAATTGTTTGATACTTGATAGGATTGGACCATTCGGTGGGTGCTTCGAATCTGGTCCGGTTCGTTTCGGTCCAACCCAAATCGGTCCGGACCAGTCTGGTCCGGTCAGGAGAGCCCTACCCGATGTACTC
>NW_027466123.1:590000-627500 GCF_046127955.1 Nelusetta ayraudi | reverse complement strand
ACTGCTCGAAGTTGCGGACCGACTCGGTGGTGGGGCGCTGCCACGTGGTGGTGCGCGTGTTGTGGTCCACGTAGTAGATCCTGCCGCGGTCGTCCACGCGGCGCTCCCACCTGGCAGACGGAGGGAAACGAGACGGGGACACGGTGACGGGGTGAAAAGCTGGGGTGTAAATGAATCACGGAGTTTAATAGGTTGAAAAGTCGAGCTGCGGGAGGTCTGTGGCCGATACGAAAAAAAACACACACACACAACCACTGCTCTCTCACTGAAGATGACACTCGGGCTGAATAATGTCTAACCTGGCGTACAGTAAAATGAAATGATCCGTTTAAAGTTTAATTTGCCTCAAACAAACATCCTCGCGCAAACAGATCTATCATCTATCATTCGAAAATGATATACATATATGCATATGTGCACATATATATATGCATATATATGTGCACATATGCACATATATATGCATATATATATATGTGTATATATACATATATGTATGTGTATGTGTATATATATATGTTGAAAGTACTTGACTCCTCGGAGTAAAAACATGAGATGTGCGAGTCAACAGCAAGTGGCTGTTAACTCAGCCGAGTCACTACGTCGTTGCCATTTATGCTTCCCGAATACTCAGGGGGAGACACTCACCCTGGTGGGAGGGGCTGCGGCCTTTCCCAGGTGGTGGTCCTGGTGTTGTGGTCGACATAGTACGTTCTCCCGTGGGGGTCCTTCCTTTGCTCCCACCTGAACGGAAAGAGTTTAAAGAGTCAAAAATCCTTTTTGAAAAAAGTGTAGTGAACGAACATTAAGGGAGTGAAAGAAAATGACTTGTGCCATCAATTGATTGGTTTCACAGAGCCGATGAGAAAAACAGAGTTCCGGCGTGTAATGTTTGGAGATTAGAAGAGGAGAAGGCGACATCAAGTGGTCACATTTTAAATTGCAGCACTCTCTCACTCTCCATCCCTCTCCGGAGCTCGCCAGTAAACTAATAAACGAATAAAGTTTGGCGCCCTTTCTTTCGCACCAAAGGAGAAACAATGGAGTCGACTACATCCTCAAGTGACGATGTCCTGGTAATGGCTGCATTAACAAAAGAAAAAGAATAGAAGAATAGAATAGCTAAAGCACTGGTGAAATTTCTCTGGGTAAAATTTAAGCTCCTGGATGCCGTCGACATGCCAACGTCATTTTGAATTGGTCAGAGGTCCAGCGGTTCTCGCTGCAGATGTGGAACGTTGCATTGACTTTCAGAGTTTTTTTTTTTTTTTTTTTTTAATTAAAGCAAATTATTTGCCTCGCAAATTCACTCCCGGTGTGCAAGGACCTTAAGGGTCGGAAAACCAAATGACTTTTATTGTACTGCGATTATACACTTTTATCAATGTATTTATGGGCAGAACATTAAGCTTTCACCAATATATAAATCATAAATCAAGCCAAAATATTACACACTAATGCTAATCATAATATAGATAATACTACTACTACAACTACAACTACTACTACTAATAATAATAATGTTGATGATGTAAATGCAGTAAAACACCGAATGAAAGCAGAGGTGGGAGCTTTACCCGGGTGGCAGGGCGTCTGAAGCTCCACCATTGGGGACCTGCTGTCGGGGCTTGGCCCCATCCGTCGTGGCAGGGGCGTTGCCACCACTGCTACCACTGCTACCGCTAGCACCTGCGGTAGCATTTGGCTCTCCTTGTGCTAAGGAGGAGGAGGAGGAGGGGGAGGGGCAGGAGGGAGGGCACGGCGAGGAGGAGGAGGAGGTTGTGGCAGCCACTGCCGAGGACGTCGTGGAGGAGGAACCAGCAGCAGCAGCAGCATCAGCAGTGCTATCAGCGGGTTTAGCAGCAGCAGCAGCAGCAGCAGCAGCAGCAGCAGCAGAGGAGGAGGAGGAGGAGGAGGAGGCTGGAGGGTTAGTAGGGGCTGGAAGCGGCTGCGGTGGGCTATTTGGTGCGGCGTCCCGGTCTGGCACGTTGGCGTCTTGGCTGCAGTCCCCGTCGTCGCCCGCGGGAGGCAGCGCGTCGGCAGCGGGCAAAGGCGGGGCCTCGGCGGCGTCGCCAGAGTCGCCGTTGACTGCGGAGAATTGGAGAAAGAATCAAGTTTTTTTTTTTTTCTCTCTCGTCTGATCGTGCGAAGCTGCTTCACTTGCGTGCAGGATTTTAAAAAAATGAATAAAGATCTGAAAAATAGGTCCAATTTGGGAGCTTTAAACTACAAAATCTGCTTCTTGTCTGGAGGTCTTGACTGTTGGCATCACTAAATTTTTTGAAACTCAAGACAGCAGTGACATTTTCTTTCTTTACAAACAATACGTCAGAAACCGTCTTGTTCAAACTTGACATCTACCTTAATTATGACTGCCGTACGTGCATGTGCGCACACACACACGCACACTTTTCCCACCAGTAAATTACATTAAGTACTAGGGATGCACCGATACCGATACCAGTATTGGGTATCGGTAGATATGCTGGGATTGAGATGAAATAGGGCCGATACAAACCAAGATACTTCTGAATGGGGATGCACGGAAAGCTTTGATGGGTATCGGTACTGATACCAGCATGGGGTATAGGTACCGGTACCAGTATTGGTGTCGATACCAGCATCGGGTATTGGTACCAGTAACATCTATGGGTAGCGATACCGGGAGAGGAGCACTCTACTCGTACTCGTAAAAATACGGGCCGATACCACGACGCCGATACCACTTGTACATGCATGTATATGACCATTTTTGTTAAACGTGAGTTTGTACTGCAAGTGAAACTTGTTCCAGAAAAACATGCTGAGGAATGTTGTTCAAATAACACAACATCGGTGCAAAAACTGAAAAGAAAAAAATGTAATCGTCTTAGCTTGTTTTATCTAATGCTCGGTATCGGTGAGTACTGATATGCAAGTACTTGTACTATACTTGGTATCGGGGATCCGTACCGATACCCGATACTGATATCAGTACCCATAGGGTATCGGTACTAATACCAGAGTTGAGTGTGCAATACCAGTTCTATATGTATACATATGACAGTATTTTGTTAAATGAATGTTTGTACTGCAGTCAAACTTGCTCTAGAAAAACACGCTGACAAACGTTGTTGAAATAACACAACATCTGTAGAAAGAACAGAAAAAAAAAAATCAAAGTAATACAATACTTTTTCTATAACGTAATGACCTTATTGAGTACTCGGTACTGAGTAGTGAGTACTGAAACGCAAATACTCGCAGCAGCTCTGGCTGTTCAAATTGCTGCCGACTCCCACCGCACACGCTGCTTTGGTTTTTAACATTTGACTTTCACCCTTCCTGGGGCAAGTTTTAAGACAAGAGGTGCCGACATCAGCGCAGCCTCCGGGGCCTGACTCAATAAAAATAAATAAATAATGGACCGACCAGCCCAACACTGGGACCGAGTGAAGCGCAGGGGACTGGTGAGCTGCTTGCAGCCGGTTGAATTACATACTGAATTGAACATCAAATTTCAACAACAAATTTGAAATGTATGTCTTTGGTGCGTCACATTTACGTCACCTTTTATTTTGTAGCCTGAACTTGAACTTGAACTCAAACATTGACTCACGGTTCGGACCGACACGAACAAAACATGATGTGCAACACCAAAGGAACATTAAACACGCACTAACACACTCAAAGACACTCACACACTTGCAGTTCAACAACAGCAATGAACAGAACTCCACAAAACAATTCCCCCATAATCCTTTGCGGCTCGAGGGGAGCATCCAGCTCCCCACGGCCGCCACAATAGTGAGCAAGCAATAAATATTTTAGCGCGGATGCTTTTTTCTTTTCTTTTGTTTTTTATGCCTGGCCCAGTGTGTCCGAGTTACGCCGGGGGTGGGGTGTGGGGGTGTGGGGGTGTAAACAATGCGCTGGTCAAAACACATCAAACACCAGCTATATGTATGTGTGTGTGTATATATATATATATAGGTAATAAAAAAATATTTAAAAAAATGTAACAAAAAATTTCAAATTTCAAAAAAATGTTATAAAAAAAATTCAGAGCTCATTTGTCCCAAAATATGTGATTGATTGATTAAAAAGAAAACACAGTCACCTGTCGTTGTCCCGGCGTGATCACCATCAGCTGGCCGGTGGAGCGGGGAGCAGCTGGCCGTGGCCTCTCCGTTGACGGCGTGGCTCAGGGCCGAGCTGCAGGAGCTGGAAGGCACCTCGCCGTCCACACTGTTGGAGGCCGAGCAGGAAGCCGAGCGGGGGCCCAACCCTGCACCGTTCGACGAGCTGCCACAGGAGAGAGCGCAAGTTCACTCAGTTAGCTAGCTAGCTTAGCGTCCGGCGTTAGAGCCATGACTGCCAGATACTTCTGAATGGGGATGCACTGATACCAGTATCGGGTATCTGCACTGATACCAGCATCGGGTATCGGTTCCGGGTATAAGCACCGATATCAGCATTGGGTATTGGTACCAGGTATCAGTACCGATACCAGTATCGGGAATCGGTGCCAGGTACTGCACTGATACCAGGTATTGTACAGATACCAGATATCGTACCAATGCCAGTACCGATACAATACCAGTACGATATCCAATACTGGTATTGGTACCTGTATCAGTAACTGATATCTGATCAGTGTCTGATATTGGTAACAATGTCGGGGTTGAGTACTGTACTCGTACTCCGATACCAGTAGAATATGTATGCATATGACAACTTTGTTAAATGTGTGTTTATACTTGTACTTGAAACTTGTTTCATAAAAACATGTTGAGGAATGTTGATCAAATGACACAACATCTGTGGGAAAATTAAATAAAAATCAAAGTAATTCTATAATGTGTAATGTCCTTATCAAGTGCTCTGTACCGGTCAATTCAATTCAATTCAATTCAATAATTTCAGTCACTTATTGACTGGACGTGATAGAAAGTGGGCTAGCGTTATTTATGTGCAATAAATTTGGGTCGCGACTTCATGATGTGGCTCCAGATACTACCAGCCGAGAACCACTGATGTAAATCACACGTGAACACAAACACGTTATCAGAAAATTGGCTTTTTGGGAACTTTATCAAAGTGGAAACTGACGCATTTACACATAGGCAGATAAAATGTGTCGCAACACAATTTTATCTGACAAAACGAGGCAAGGTGAAGGTTAGGTTAGGAAAGTTAATCATGCTGAAGTGACGTCAGCCGATTTCCAACAATGCCTAACTTGGAGCCTTGGGGGCGGGGGTAAATCTTCAAAGGTGTCTTCAGCGTTAATGTTTTATATTGCACCTTTTCTTTTAAATCTTGTAAACAGTGACGTATTCACAACAAATACCAGAACAAAAAGTAAAACAACTTGCTGTGTAAGCAGTAATTTAATGCTGAAGACAGATTTGACCTAAAAAAAAAAAAAAAAGAAAAGAAAAAAAAAGAAGAATAATAATGATTATAAAGATTATATATACTGTATATCAAATAAAAGTACAGTCATTTCACATTTTGTCTAGACAATGTTTTTCCAGACATGGAGGAAAAACTAGCAGAAACCCTCGAGTTAGGAAAGTGGAACAAATCGCTCACAAATGGCCCACTGTGCACTTTCGAGTCCACAATAATTGGTCGTCGCGCCTCTTTAAAGACCCTTAATTTTACTGCCTTTGATAATGGGAGAAAAGTCCAAAAAAATCCCTTGCGCCTGTTCTCTTTGACAGGTTACGGAAAAAGCAGAAGAAGAAAAGAAAAGAAAAGTTGTTGTTTCAAAGAGCACTTCTTTGTGTCCTGCAGCCCTGCGAGCGACCGCAATGCAGCGAGAAACCAGAGTTGCTGCCCCCCCCCCCACCCGCCACCCCACGTGAACGTCCTGCTCATTACGCTGAGCCCACATTCTCGCTCGGCGGTTTTCCAATAAAAAAAAAAAAACAACATTAGCGAAGTGTGGAGGATAATGGGCCTAAAGCAGCGCAACAAGACTTGTTGAAAAAGCAGCAGAAAACGCAGATATACTGTATATACATGCATATGTATAGATATATATGTATGTGTATATATATATATATATACACACACACACACACACACACATATATACATATACATATACACATACATACATACATATGTATGTACACCTCACACCTACATATATATAGTACATATATATCTACATATATATATATACACACATACATACATACATAGATACATACATATATGTATATATACATATATACATACATATATGTATACATACATACATTCATACATACATACATATGTATCCATATATACACACATATATGTATATATACATATATATAGACACTCTCAGGTGGGCTTCCTTAAACAATGGTGGTGCAAAATGGCTTACTGGGAGCCAGACCCTGATTGATCCGTCTACATATATATATATATTCTTATAGATATTTGAGTACTGATCTAAGGGGAGGAAACCCAAATTAATTTTTATTGTACTACCATTATACACTTATTAATGTATTTATGGGTGCTTTATTAAGCATTCAACAACATAGAAATGCTAAATCAAGACAAATTTGACACAGTGGACCTTTAAATGTTTTGCGCGTGACCCGTCTTAAAGTTACGGCGTGTAACATAATGGATCCCGATGGCAAGCGTGTCGAGCTCTGCATGTAATCAAGACGTAATTCAAAGTAATTCAAATATTTTTCTTCCAGATCTATATAGAATTTTTAGCTAATTAATCACGCGAGACTGGGATGGGGGTTTAAAATGGGAACTGGATCATATATTTTTAAAATTATTTTTATTACGCGCGTTTTCTTCCCCCGTCACCACTGCGGGAGAATTTATTCCCCATGACATCGAACCCCCAGCACCGCGCCGGCCGAGGCGGCGACTCTACCTGTTGGCAGCCCTCGACGAGGACGAAGACGAGTCCCCGTTTTCATGGATGGCGTCGCCGTTCTGCTTGACTTCTGGAAACGGGGTTAAAAAAACGACCCAAGAAAAAAAAAACAAAAAAAAAAAAACAGGCAGGTTTTCATCAAACATCGCATCTCGGACGTTTCACAAGTTCACGTCTCGCGCCAACGAGAGTCGGCCTATACTCACTGGTGCCATTTGCGGCGTTGCCGTTGGTGAGCAGCGGCGCCGGCTCCTCCTGCTCGCCGGCTGCGCTCAGCTTGTTGAGGTGGACCGTCAGCTCCCCGACGTAGACCAGGGCTCCTTTCTGCTCGGCGCTCAGGTGCAGCACCTCCTTCACGTTCTCCACTTGGCGGGCGGATGGGGGGGAAGAGAAGAGCAAACAAATTGGCGTCAACCAGTGGTGTAACGCAGGTTAAAGCGCCCGCGTGTAACCGCCAGGAAAGGTCCCGAATGACCATGCAACCGCTCAAAAAAAAAAAAAAAAAAATACTGCCATATCGGTATGGGGTGTTGACCTCGCTCAGTGTTGAGAAATGGAAAGTCGGAGTAAAAATCACACAAACAATTTAAAGCCGATAGAAACTATTTAAAAGCGCCAAGTTAAAAGTGACACATTTATACGCACGTATACGCATATAAAATCGTTACGTAAACAATGACAGTGATTAATTGCCATGTCTGAAAAGGCCAAAACATACTGCTTTTAAGGTCAACTGAAAAGGAACCAAAGCAAAGTTCCGACGGAATCTGTGTCCCTGAAGCCAAGCGGTATTTAGCTCTTTATTGAAATGACTCTTAAAACGCACAAAATCCACGTGCGTTTCAGCGCGTGCAGCCGAGCCAAGCGCCCTTGTGAAATAATATTCAAGGATCCTCGTCGTTACATTTCCCATTGTGCTGCTCCAAGGCCTTAGAGAGGTCCAAGGTGGCTTTGCCAAGCAGGGTATCCGTCTTCAAGGTGTTGTGGCTCCATACTTTGAAATCCACCTGCGTGTGCGGCGTTACATTCCTTTTGACGAAACAGACAAAACACACACAAGAAACACAATTTTTAATCAAAGTCATGAAAAAAAGGCCATCACATATCAGATACACACACACACACATATATATATATACACATACATATACATATGTATACATACGTATGTATATATATATATACATACATATGTATACATATGTATATATATATACATATATATATCTATATATACATATGTATACATATGTATATATATATACATATGTATATACATATATATATCTATATATATATATCCATATACATATATATATATATATATATATATGTATATATATATATATATATATATACACACACACACACACACACACACACATATGTATGTGTGTATATATGTATATATATATATATATATATATATATATATATATACATATGTATGTGTGTGTGTATATATATATATATATATATATATATATATATATATATATATATATATATACATATATATATATATATATATACGTATGTATGTATGTATGTATATATGTATATATACATATATATATATATATACACATACATACATACATACGTATATATATATATATATATATATATATATATATATATATACACATACATACGTATATATATATATATATATATATATATATATATATATATATATATATATATATATATACACACATACATACATACATATATATATATATATATATATATACGTATGTATATATATATATATATATATATATATATATATATATATATATATATACATATATATATATTATATATATATACACACACACATACATATGTATATATATATGTATATATATATATATATATATATATATATATATACACACATACATATGTATATATATACACATACATATGTATATATATATGTGTGCAGGACCTCGCCGCCAAAAATGTTGGCTCCAGAAGTCTGAGTCTCGTGAAATCTTGGACTCTTTTTACACCGAACGAGCCCGACAGTGACGTGTGGGGGTCAAAATCAGCCGGAGAGAGAGGAAAATATCTAATGCCTCATCTTTCATGAGAAAAAAAAAACACATCCACGGGGCAAACGCATGACGAAAAACAAGGCTCCGTTACATCTCATTTGCAATAATTACCAGCGTTTCACATGTTCATTTACTTGTGGTGTCCTGACACGCACAAAGAAATATATAGATATATAATTCAGGGTTCCTACCGGTTTCATCAGATTAAATTCAACTCTTTTTAGGACCTTTTTAAGACCATGTATATCAAAAATTAATATTCTCGGGCCCATTTCACCGGCAAAGAAAAATGAAATCCTTGAATTTCAGAACATTAATTTATTCCAACAAACAAAACGGCTAGCTGGCCAGCGCCTGCTGCTTCGGGCGCATTAGCAGCTAGCTGGCTAGCTGGCGGGAACCCGGCGGCGAGGGCAGGAGTTTGTTCTCTTTCCTCTGACATACTTTGCGTGCTTCGTCGATTTGGCACGGGAGCCCAACGCCTTCACTTCACTTCCGTCGTTCCGATTTGAAACCTCTTCTTGCACGCGCAGTGCAGTAAGCCGCAGAAACGTTGTCCGACGTTGGTATTAACCAATGCCGAAAAGACATTTCATCCATCCAACGTACATTTCCCCATGTTCCCAGCATGAATTAGCTAGCCGCTTGCCTTGTTGTCTGTGTCTGTGTTGTGATGCTGGAGCGTGCTTCTTTTTTTTCCTTTTTCTTTTTCAAACCGGCGGTTGGCACCCGGCATATTGGTGCGTTGATGAGAAGTTACATACAGCACAATTTTTAAGACCCAGATATCAAAAGACTTCAAGACTTTTCCGAGTCTTTTTAAGGGTATTATTTCCAAATGCACAAATGCTTTTAAGACTTTTTAAGACCCCGCGGGAACCCTGATAATCACAATGCGGGCCAAATTTGGGCCGCGACCAGAGGTTGGCACCTTTGGCTTAGAATGACAAAACACAACCTCCCCGACCCAAGACAAACAAACAAACAAACAAACAAACAAACAAAAACCATAGAGAGGGAGAAGGAGTGGCTTCTTACAGGAGCAGCGCCTCTTCCCACTTGGGGCTGGAGGAGCTGTGGGACTTGGCCGTGCGGCGGGACTCGCCCTCCGCTGTCACCTCCACATAGATGGCGGTGCCGAAAAGGCTCTTCTTCCTCTTGATCTTGCCGCAGGACACTGGGGTGGGGGGGTGACACGGAGGATTGGTCAAAGTGGGAACGCTGCGGCGTTGGCTCTTTTGACGAGTCGAGTCCAGCCATTTCTCAACTGGTGGGTCGCAACCCCAAAAGTGGGCAAACTTTTTGACTGGTGGGGCCACAACATACAGCTATTTTATGTAGGGCTGTCCCGATACGATACCGATATTTCAACCTTGAATATCGGCCGATACCGATAACAATCCGATATCGGCATGCTACAAATGAAACATACTTTCATTATTTATTCTGTGGAGTGTTAAAAAAGGCAGCATCAAGTGATATTACTCAAACTGAGAGTAAGAGTCAAAAACAGTTGTATCGGAGAACATACCACTTATTATTAACAATTATTTAAAAAAAAAACAACTGCGGAATAGAAAAAATAAATAAAAAAAATAAATCAGGAGTCTGTGAAACAATGACCCCAATTAACTTATACTGCAAACAATTCAAACATTCTGAAAGCAACTGAGAGCAGGAACAAAAAAAAAACAACAAAACAATATTGTCAGTTAACTAAACTCGCGATGACCCCGACTCCTCCATCTCCACTTTCTGCAGTCCCAGCATGATGTGGAGATTATTTTTCCGCCGGAGTAGAATGGACTGCTTTCTATCGGAGTGTTAATATCGGAGACTTAAGATGACGTCCGATGTAATCCGATATTCATTTTTTTGGCTGATATCAGACCGATATCCGATATCAATATCAATATAGGACGAAAACAAGACTTTCTAACCGCAAAGTTTGCGATTTCATTGACGCGAGTTCCGGTCACGTGACTTGCGAGCGGCACGAAGCACAGCGAAGCAGGTAGTGAGAGGAGTCGATGCTGCGACGAGCTGGACGGACGGAGCGACACGCAAGGAAAAGGTCTTCCTGGTTGCCACCAACTGGTGGCCGTAGTTTAGCAAAACATGTAGTTTGCCCATGCCTTGACTAGACCACTGTTTTTCAACTTTTTTAAAAATTGTTTTTAAAGAATGACACTTTTTAGCCCAATAACGACAATATAGCCTCTTCGTTTATTTCTACACACTACACAGTGTGAAACCTGTTTAGATGCACACGAAGCTGACATCCAGGGAGGAAAACAGGCCTTTTGAATCACAGCCAATCCGCAATGGAATGCTATGATGCATATTTTTTTTTTTTTTTTTTTTTTTACATCAATTTAATAAAATTGGATAATTTTTCACGGCACACCTGACATTATCTCACTGTGCTTTCGAGCGCTGAATTCAGGGTGCCGCGGAATAAATTTGGGTCCTGCGACTCCTGGCTAGAACACTTATGAGAACACTACACACACACAACTGAGTGAGTGAGTGAGTGTGTGTGTGTGTGTGTGTGCGTGTGTGCGTGCGCACTCACCAACGGCATGGAGCTGTGACGTTCCGCTGTGGTTATGGCTAGACTCAGCTCGAGATGAGGCCGTGGCCATGTCACAAACCACAGTGGGAAACCTTCAGGGGCCACAAGGACAAATATTCAAGACAAACATTGGACTGGCGGGAGGAGCATACGAGTCGGAATCAAGCCGTCAGGAAATCGTAAATGCTTAAGAAAAAAAAAGAAAAGAAAAAAAAGCAAAACCGGGGAAAGAAATTCTGCTCGTATATTTGTAAAATCTTATTATTTAACTTTCTAGATTCTCTCTTTTTTTTTGGTGCACTTTCTCTATTCGTCTTAATGCACAACCACGTCGGGTTTTGCCGCACAAAAATTTCCACCGACACGCAGCAAATAAAAATCTTTGAATCTGAAGTTTACAAAAAAACAAAACGTAAAGCAGGAAACCGAAATCTACACTCACAAGTGGCGTGCGCTGCAGGACCCTTTGGTTCAGCCCACTCCGTGTCCCATGATTCCCCTGAAAGAGAAGTGAGCGTCAGGATCAAGCCGTCGCGTGCGCTCCGCTGCGGCGTCAAGACGGACGGTCGAATATGGATCAAACTACATCCATTTGGGTTTTTTTTGGTTTGTGCACCGTGGAAAAACTACGCGAGACCGTTGCCAGATTGATATTAATTAAAAAAAAATAATATAAAGAAATAAATTAAAATATCTATCGAGTAAGAAAGGAAAAAAGGTAAAAAAAATAAATAAATAAATAAATAAAAAGTTAGGGTAAGGCAAAAAAAAAAAAATAATAATAATAATAATAATATATATATATATATATATATTACATTTTTTACATTTTTTTTTACATTTTTCCCTGTGTGTCGTTAAATGATGGTGTAAATCAATTCGGAGACAGAACGACTAAATCAAGCCAGCGAGGAAAGTCGGAAAGTTTGCTCTTCACTGCTGGTCACCACTCGTTGTCTCATCATCTCCTCTCCTCCAGTACGGGCAAAAAGTCGAGCCAGAGGGGCCAAAGGGCAAAGGTCAAGGCCACAGGTGGCAGCATCGCAAATTCTGCAATACGAGTTTCGCACGTGGAAGCTGTTCATTTTTAAAAAAAATTTTTTTTAGCATTCATAACTTTTAATGCTCTGCACCCAAAGCGCCAGGTTGGAAACGTTTGGTGACGGTTCACCTCCGTAAAGCTCTCTATGTTTCACTTTAACGACGCCGAATTCAGAAGAAAACCGGCCATGTATCGACTTCCTGGAAACGACGATAAAGTTAAATACGCTTCTGGAATGGGCTAGCGGGTTAGCCGCTACCGCCGCGCTGTAATGACGTCGCAAACGCTTTGTCGAGCCTCCGCGTTCGATTGCATGAAGCCACTTGGTGGAAGTGAGGAGTTTGCATTTAAAAAAATAAAAATAAAATAAAATTTAAAGCGAAAACTTCAAAAGTTTGCTTAAATTTCACTTTGGAAATACAGTAAAATTCAAGTGAAAAGAGAGGAAACGGCCATTTGTCTTTGGATTTGCAATGGTGCTGAATCAACGCCTATGCGAAAGATTGCCATTTGACTTGACGTTAAAGGGGGCCAGTGTGTAGTAGTGACGTAGTGAGCCGTGAGGGTAAGAAGGCGTGCATACTAGTGGGGAAACCTTTGCACTGTACGTTTTAATCCGACGGCATTTGATTTTGCAACGCGTGGCTTTGCGCTAAAAATGCCACGCGCACTCTGCAAACATTTTTTTTTTTTTTTTTTTAAATCTCATCAGCAAATGCGGTGAAAGGTCACCTCAAGGTCGACACCTGTTTTCTGATGTCCCGCTCGATCCGAGATCGCTCTTCTTCTGCCAGCTGTCACGTCGCCGTAAATCACCAAAATCCCAAACAGATCCACGCCCTAAGCTTCTCTGCTGTTGTTTTTGCTCATGTAAATGCTCGTTATTGTACGAAAACACACACCGTCCTGTGCCCGGAGTGGGCCCTGTGCATGTTACACAACATTCACTTTTATGTTTTTGTTTGCGCCAAAGTAGCCAAAATCCGTGCCTGAATCGTGAAAATAGACTTGCTTCGAATGTCGCCCGGCATAAACAGCCTCAGCGATGGCAAAACAGCTCTTCTGTCTGTGTGAAAGCAGCAGAACTGCCTGTCAGATAGGAACTAAAACTGAGATCATTCAAATGAAAAAAAAAAAAAGACCCGTTAAGAGTTTAACGGCTGCTGCTGCTGCTGCGTCCGTCCCTGCTCAAGACCGGTCCTATTATCTCTGCGGTGGCGTCAGACTTTTCTCAGTCTCCAATGTCAAATGACAAAGCATAATGGTTGTGTGTGTGCGTGCGCGAGAGAGAGAGACGTCGGTGAAAAGTCGGAGCTCAATGTCAGATTGTAACGCGAGCAACGAAAACATTAATCCCCCCCCCCCCCCCGACAACTAGCGCCTCTACATAACTGATTGAACGCTTGTTATTTGCATTAGATGAGACACATATTGCACTGATGGTTCACAATACCCGGCTTATCCTTGCCACGGCATGGTCTTTTGCCCATCTGCTCCTGTTTGTCAGTTTGTTGTGCACGGATTGACTTTAATGTTTCTTGGAATTACCGCGTGGTTTATTTTTTGTGTTGTTTTTTTAGTGTTGCAACAGTGATTGTTTTCTTTTCTTCCAAATTTGGGATCAATAAAGTAGATCTACTCTATTCTACAAGAACTTTATAGTGTAAAGAGAGGGAGAGACAGTGAGAGAGAGAGTGAGAGAGTGTGTATGTTGGCCATTTGTTTATTCTTTATTTATATATTTTCCTAGATATGATAGAAAGTTGGGTAGAGTTTTGATTTTTTTTTGGTAGAATAAATTTGGTTGTGGGTACATGAATGTGATGTGCCGTCTAAAAATAGCAATAAAAAATATCCCTAAATGATGCTGCGGTTGCTCTTGTCGGAGCGACTGAAAAAAAACAAACAAAAAAACTGGCTTGCGCACGATTCCTCAATGACGAAAGAGAAGAAATGAGTCAAGTCATTAAAAAAAAAAAGAGAGAGAAGCAGTAAACGGAGTGCAAAGGTTGTGGGGGGGGAGGAAACACTCTCAAAGGTACCAACTGGAACGTCTTTTCGCAGGGCAGTGGGAGAAAGACTGGCCAAGCCATTTTCGCCAATCATTTCTCTCTGCAATGGGAGCCAGGAGCCCGGGCACGGGCAAACTACGGCCCGAGGGGCCACACGCGGCCCGTTGAGCTTTTTAATCCGGCCCTCCTGAATTTGAAACTATGTTAATAAAACCTTATTTTATGTTTTAGTTTCCCTGCGTTCTGGCATTTTCTGCCACTGTGATGATGATGATATCGTGAAGAATAACATAACTCTGAATTGCTTTTACATAGCAGGAACTGTTAGCACTCGAAAAAAGAAGCTGCATTTGTGTTTTGTGTTTAAAGAGTCACTTCATCAATCAGCGTCAAAGACGCATTTTGTTGGAATTTTGCTTTGGTTCATTTTCAATTGACACTAAAGCAACAACTTTTGTTTTAGTTTGTTGTTGTTTTTTTTTAGTTTTTTTTTTTTTTTTTTTACATATTTCATGATTGATGTTTTTAATTGACGTTTTAATCCTGATGTCTTAAATTCTTGATTCTGTAAGGTGTCTTGAAAGGCGCCTACAAATAAATTTATTATTATTATTATATATTTTTTTCCTCCTATGAGGTGGGTCACCAAAACACTCCATCCATCTGCTCCTGCCCCCCTCTCTCTGTCACATTTTAGAAGCCATTGTGGCCCACCTGTCAAATTCTTTTCGTAGTCCTGGTCAAGCTGGGCTAGGGGTGGATCCAAATGGTTTTGGGGTGGTTCTGGTGGTGGTTCTAGGTGGTTTTTATGATGTTCTGGGGTTGTTCTATGTGGGGTGGTTAGAGCCCAGGCATGGGCAAACTACGAAACCGAAAACTATTTTTTTATCCTCCTATGAGGTGGGTCACCAAAACACTGCATCCATCTGCTCCTGCCCCCCTCTCTCTGTCAAATTATTTTCCTAGTCCTGGTCTAGCTGGGCTCGGGGTGGTTCTAAATGGTTCTGGTGGTGGTGGTTCTTATGATGTTCTGGGGTTGTTCGATGTGGTTATGGGGTGGTTAGAGCCCAGGCATGGGCAAACTACGAAACTGCAAACTATTTTTTATCCTCCTATGAGGTGGGTCACCAAAACACTCCATTCATCTCCTCCACTGATGCCCCACCAGTCAAAAAGTTTGCCCACTCCTCATCTAGACGAATATTAACTATTCCTCATTACCGAAACAGCAAGTTTCAAGCGCAGCACGGAAGTGCTTTGACTTAAATGTAAGACAAAAAAAACCAAAAACAAACCTGTGTTTTGCCCAACACCTTAACGCAAGACCTTGAAGAAAACAAAAATATGACGACAACAACACTAAAAGTTTCATGGGGAAACGGGTTGTGTCATGTCCAGTTTGAGAAGTTCAGTCAAGTAGAAATCCAGTTCCTCGGGCATAAAGGAGCAGAGTACCTTGGTGACATTTCAGAGGATGGTGGTCAAAACATGTAGCCTCTTAACGTGTGTGATATGCTTCGCAAGCGTTCGCTAACTTTGCAGTCTCCTGTCACGCAAAGGTTATCTTCCCGAGTAACCGTGACTTGATTGTAGAACGAAAAAGGCCTGGTTTATGTGTCCAAATCGAAACAGCGGAAACGTTCCTCTGTTGTGCTGAAAGATAAGGCCCCCCCAAGTCACTGGATATTTAACAAAGTTGACCCTTGTGCCAGATAAAGCCCGAACGCTGGCAGTAGTTTGCTACGACAGCTTTACCAAACGTCGCGTTAGCTTTCGAAAAGCTAAGTCGGGTAGACGGCGGAAAATCTTGTAATTTCGCGTTTGTGCGTCACAGCTCGACTTTGCTACTGGCAAATCAAAGTAATGACACAGCGAACGTATTCGAGAAGGCACTGCGTTGCAATAACAGGCAACCACACGCCAGGCTCGTGTCGTTTAAACAACTTAGTGGTACCCGGACGCGGCTAATTTAGCGGACTGAAGCTAACGCGGTTAGCCGTGTCGTCCAATCGCTGCCCGTTAGCCGGCTAACAAACATAGTTTGGGGGGGGGGGGGATGTGCTAGTGATCAGGCGGTCCGGTGCTAGCAGTCGGACAGTTTAGTGAACTGCTTGAAAGACAGGGTCCAATTCCAGTTAGTCAACGGCGAAAAAAGAAACAAGTGGCTCGCAAGGGTTCGACTCATAAAAGCGGGCGTGTGTTTACCTTGTGTGGCGCCCCACTCCAGCTCCAGCTGCTTACGTCTCTGCGGCGTTACGGTTGTCGGTGAAAAGCCCAACCGCGCAGGCCTCCACAGTCGGCTACGGCTCTCTAGCCATCTCTGAAGGAGCAGGAGTCAGCCGGGGAGCGAAAACATACGGGCGACAGGCGCGCCACCTCAAATATCGCCGTGTAATAACAGGGAATTCGACAGTTCGCTATTTACATTGCACACATCGTTACTGCGGATATCGGCATTGCTGTTTTTTGGAATAATTCTCAAGTTTGTTGTGGGTTTTTTTTTCTTTTTCAAAAAAAGGTGTTGTTATTATTATATATATTTTTTTTAACTTGGAAAATATGCGTTTTTGCAACACCATAAAGAAAATATGTGATTTTTTAAATACAGTCAAATCTGGGAGTTTTTTTTCTTTCTTCTTCTTTTTTTTTTTTTTTTTTTAATAAAATGTCACTGTTTTTATTGAGTTGTCGACTGAGAACAATGCAAAAAAAAAAAAAAAAAGAAATGTAGAGAGGTATCATGCAATATATTCAGTATGTTTGGTTTAAATCTATTTTGCTAATTTTGCCTTTTGATATTCCCTTTGCTTTTGTTTTGTGCCACAAACTTTTGATTGACACACTCAAATAAAAGCCCTAAATCTTGTCGTACATGCAGTATGACATCAAGGCACCCACCTTCTGAGTCTTTCTGTGGATGTCTTTTTCTTCACATCCCTGTGTGTAGTGTACCTCCTTCGAGCACTACAGAGTGATTATTACAGGGACGAATGAGGGGAGAAAAAAAAAAGGTTTTACAATTGCAAGGTCAAATGGCCTGTTTATTTACTTTCACTCCAACTAAGTGCTCGATATTACAATTGTCACCAGGGTGTTTGGTACATGGGAAGAGGCTGCATGATGACAGGTTCCGCAGGGAGTGAATGGAATTTATAAATTTGGGGGGGGATAATTCTGCTTTTGTCGCTTTAACGATATTAACAGAGATAAAACATCTGTGACAACAAAAATCCTAACTGTTAGAAATTGTAAGTAGTGATTAAATCTGCACTGTGTTTTGTGTGTGTGATATTTTCTCCCTGCATGCCTGATTCTATTTTAAAGACTTTTCATAAGTAGGCTGGTGAGCACTCATTTCAAAATTGAAATACAGGGGGGGAAGCTAAATTTTTAAATATTTTTGAATGCTGCATTAGGTTCAAGCGGTGTACAAGTATGAGGGGTTGTGGATGCCTCTTATTAGATAATCTGATAACAGTCAAAAACAGAAAACACACAAAAAAAAAACATTGTTGGCATGCTGAGGTTCTGGCGATGCTGTTTTTTTTTTTTTTTTTTGAAATTCAAAAATTTGAGTTACATCGGCGGGTGTCAGTGGGGGCGCGGTCGCGCCGGCTCAGTCCCTACAAAGCTGCTTGCAGCTTTAATTTTTAATGCAATCCCTCAGCATCTAATCTAATTTTTTTTTTTTTTTCAATATATATATATATAATATATATTCTTCTTAAGATTAACTTTTTAATCTTCCACTCGCATACATGCATGCAAAACAAATCCAGCCCTTCCATTATGAATCTTTTTTTTTTTAGGTCCAGACATTCTGTAAAAGCTCAGCCTGATTTGTATCACGCTCTTGCTTATTTTGGCCAAGGCCAGTCTCCCGCGTGGAGAGGCTGCCAGCATTAGCTCGTTTTGTTCGCACCCGTGCCAAAAATGATCCTCACTCCACAGCTTCCCCTTGGCCACCTGCTGACCTGACTCGCTCGCTCCA
Organism: Nelusetta ayraudi; assembly: GCF_046127955.1. Taxonomy (NCBI): domain Eukaryota; kingdom Metazoa; phylum Chordata; class Actinopteri; order Tetraodontiformes; family Monacanthidae; genus Nelusetta; species Nelusetta ayraudi. The sequence goes on along the minus strand of NW_027466123.1, from coordinate 608,931 downwards.
GCTCACCACCAGACAGAAGCACAGTGATGAACTTATTTGAACGGTCTCCGTGTGTTTGCTCCAGCTCTCTGTGTTTTTGGATGTCGTGTCACTGTTTAAAGCCCCAGCGGCGTGGAGAATGTTCCATTTATGACCTGGACCCTTCAGAAACACACATACGGCACGTTACACTTCTCTTCATAGTCTTCCTACGCTGACCCAACGTCGTAAATGGCATGTATTTTTAAATGTGGCAATGATAAAGTATCATCCAAACATCCCAATTGGGGAGTTTGGCTTTTAAAGTTGATGCATTGTTGTTTTCTTTCCAAGTTCCTGTCCTCAAGGAAGAATCAAGGGCTCCTCTGAGTGATTTATCCACCAACAACGTTACGACCATTAAGATTTCTGAGGGAAAAAAAATCTCCTCAGGATCCTCATTGTTGCTATCCAAAAAATATCCTTTGCAAGCGTCACAAAACTCAGCTCCACAAAATAATTGATGGTCAATGGAAGGCATGCTGACACATCACACAGTTCATCATAAAAGCCCTTATTTTGAAATGTGTCACACTTTGTCACGCAAGGTAAATCAGCACCACGGAAGTATTTTCAAATAAACTAAGAACAAAAGTGCATGGCAAAAAAAAAAAACAACTGTGTTTTTTTGCATTTGGTACTATACAGATATGATATCTGTTTTAATGGGGACCATGCAGGAAAGCAACATGACAGCAACTTTGAAAGATTTGGCAACATTTCTCAGTGTTTCTTTGTCATTTGTTTTCAGGGTTTAGTAAATATGCAACATCCCATGTTTTGGCAGCTGGTTGTCCTGAGAATAACTGGAACTAGACATCCATCGGGATTGCCAGGAACACCATGTGCTTCCCAAGAGGACAGATGTTTGTCTTGTGGCGCAAATCTAGCCCCTAAAGTCTCCTTTTTTCTGCTTCCTTATTTTGTTTTTTTTACTGTTATTGTTAATTTTCTTTGGATTGCTTTGATATATTAATTTTTCATGTTGTGTGAATTATTTGAAACAAATGTCAATAAACCAAAAACAAAAATTTGTGAAGAACCTTAACTCAATGTCAAAACTCAACAATACCAGGGTGCTTGTGAGGGCTGAGCAGCATCTGGGCCCCATAACACATTTCATTTTCTGCTCCACAGAAGTGACTTTGCGATGCCACACGCATTGAACTTGCATTACGGTATTACCGTGAGCAGCATTGTAGCATACTCATGGAAAAGTGCATTTTGGAAAACACTCAAACTTTGCACCGAGATTAAGCAAAGATACAGGTGATGCTCAACAATTCTTTCGTCAATGCATCACTGACAAAGCACAGATCGCGAAAAAGGAGAACTAAGCTCGGGGAAAGCCATCACGTTGAAAAACACAGGACGTAATGAGTCTGATGTGAATAGTCGCGTCGGGAACGAACAATCCTCACAGCCAATAGAGTGTTTGCCTTGACATGCACGCCCGTGGTGATGGAGAACTGGGGCCAGGTGGAGAGCCAGTGCGCTGCGCTGGAGTGCTGATGAGAGGCAGGTGTGTTCAGGGAGAGTGCTGAGGAAATAATTGCAAACAGGCCCGCGCGGCCAGGTGAAAAGTGGACTCTCGCACCAGCGCACAGTGACAGGATTTATTTACTCGTGAAATACTGCCAAGGCCTTTAACAACTTGAGGAGTCACATGTGTTGCTGCTAACTTGCAAGCCTCCATTAGCGCAGGTTGCGCTTGCAGATGTGCACGCTTCCCCGGACGAGTTATGTGAGAGCAACCAGTGCCATCGCAGGTGCTGGCTTTTGAACTTTGCGTTGGTAATGACTTTGAATTTTTTGCTTTTGTCTTGCCTTGGTGGGGGGAGGCTCGCATTCATGATTTACAATGTGTGTGTTGGGTGTGTATTTGAAATGGAGACTGGACATTGCGTAATGAGATGGACCTGCTGGAACTGCTTTCCCCTGTGTGTTGCTGGTTCGGCGAAGTGCTCAACACAACTTTACGGTCAAACATCACACATACTCAACATATGACATAATGAATGAAATTTCAATCCTCACAGACCCATGGTGCAATAGGCAGAGAAAAATAAAATAAATAAAAAAATAAATAAGATAAGATAAAACAAATAAAATTGTGGGATTAAAATAGACAAAGATAAACTATACAAAGTATTCACAGTAAGGTGAGGTAGTGCGTGTCGTGCAGTTAGGGGGAGATAGTCTATAGTCTATGTGTGTGTGTGTGAAGGGTGGGTGGGCAGAGTTTGTCAGTGAGGGGGGCATGGAGGATGGCAGGGCAGAGCAGGGAGAGCATTGAGCCTTGGTGGAAAAAGCTGTTCTTTAGCCTGGTGGTTTTGGTCTGGAGACTCCGTAGTCTCCTCCCTGATGGCAGCAGGCTGAAGAGACTGTGAGATGGGTGGGTGGGGTCACCTACAATCCTGATGGCTTTGCAGGTGAGGCGAGTGCTGTAGATGTCCAGCAGGGAAGGGAGAGAGACACCAATGATCCCCCGAGCTGCACCCACGATGCGCTGCAGAGTCTTTCGGCAGGCCACGGTGCAGGACCCGCACCACACAGTGATGCAGCTTGTACGGCATGCTTTCGATGGTGCCTCTGTAGAAGGTGTGCATGATGGGGGTCAGTGCTCTGGCTCTGGCTCTGGCTGCCTTCACACCTCGTACCAGTGGACAAGAGCATTGGTCCTGGTTTTAACCAAAACATGAATCCTGTTTTTAACCATTTTACCAAACAATTTAGATTCTGTTTTGTTTATAGCACAATATGTGAGGGAAAGTGACCACTGGAGAACCAGCTAGCCACCCTTGTCTGCGAAGGACTGAGCATTGCACAGATTCCTTTGTTTATTACCCTGTCTTCTCTTGACAGTCTTTCTTGTTTATTTCTCCAAACACTTTGGCTAACCTTTGTGGTATTTTGTTGTTCCCCGTTCAATGTGGGGCTAGCGAACGTCCGACAGAAGGCTTCTTTCAGCCGCACCTGCAGTTTTAATGGATGTTTTGTTGTGTGAATGTGTTTTAAATAAGACCAATGTCTTTCTTCCTCAACCCAAATTCCACGTAATGGAGGTGTAGGATTTCAGAGACACATTTAGACTTAACTTTTTTAGCTATATGTAATGTTCTTTTCTATGTACTAATAATTATAAACATAGCACGGTACAGAAAAGGTAACAAAAAGGTACACAACAAAACGTGAACGCACTCTCGATAAATGGGGGTGGAGGAGGAGGCGGGGCGAGGTTTAGGTTTATTAGACTTGACTGCGAGCAGTCAAGTCTAATAAACAGACTTGCCTACTACTTAGAAGGTCCAGGTATTTGAGCCAGGGATCACTTGGTTTGTTTGTGCTTCTTCCAAATTCCTTCCAAATCTTTTGAGTGTAAAATAGGTTCTGTCTGGTAGACGCAGTGGCAGCCCGTCCGTCAGGACCAGTGAGGGCAAGCCAGTGCTGGCCTGAATTTATTTAAAAAAGTACATTTTCCCAAAAATATGATAATTATATAACAGTTCAATAGTTGGTTTCGTTGTCGTCTCGTTGGTGTCTTATCCAAAACGGTTCAATGGTTTATTGGATTAGTTTGGACAAGAGTTTGAAGTCACAGTTTACTTTCGGTGGACTTATCAAAACTTTTGACAGCATCAGTGGCCTTAGTTTCCAACTCCTAATTATGATTTCAAATGCTCCGGAAATTAATTACTGTGTATGTGTAAAACGATGGATGGATTCTCGAGCCTTGGTGTCACATTGGGGGTATTATGGGGTACATCAATTTAGGGTGGACTAAGTTTGACATCACTGAAGGCCCACTGAAGGCCTAATCAAGTGAAGACCAACTAGTTAAAAGGTTATGAAAGCATCTAATAATCCTGCAATAATCCCATGACTGCTTCAAACTGTTTGCAGCGTTCACATTACACAGTAGCTTCAAGTGAAACATCCCTTTATTCAGTGAATAATAAGTGAATTATCCCTTTTAGGCGGTAAGATTCTTTTTGAGATTTTACATATTAAGGCGCCACTGTCTGGATTTATGGGATTTACCCAGAGAGGAAAATCACTGACAACAATATTATCAATCTCAATCTTTGAGGACATAATTTGATAATATTTCCTGGGGTAAAAAGAAAATTCCCCAGTATTATGGAAACTTTCTTGCACTTCTGGGTTGATTCAATGCCACACATCTGTCACACCAAGTCGGGGGGGACTAATAATATCATCGGGTTCAAGGAAGCCAAGATGCCGGAGATGCATTTGGAGAAGATGTGGTAAAGTTGACAGGAGTCATCCAGTCACTCTGTACAACAACCTCAAACATTGTATATACCTTTCATCCTTCATTTTGTGGATTAAATATGGGCTACGACTTCATGATGAGGAACAAAAATGAGGGTCCTGAGACTCCACCAGTTGAGAACCACTGGTGTAGGGGGCTTCCTGTTCCTCCTGCGGTCCACAGTGCCATCCTTGATCTTCCTGACGTTGAGCGCCGGGTGCTTGTGACTGCACCACCTGACGAAGCCCTCAGTCATTCCCTTGGGACCATTGTCCAAGTCTTCTTCTATTCTTCAATAGAAGAAGGACTGGAGTTCTCCTGGTTCTCCACGTGTGACGACGCCCTACAGGTGGAGAAGTTCACCCTCTGTGTCCACAAGCTGCTGTTAAAATTTCAGTGTCCATGAAACAGGAATAGCAGTGATCTTTGGTGATGGAGAATCAACCTCTCGTTTGCCTTCATTCGTGACATGACCTAAACGGTATCAGTCTCATGTCATGAGCACTGCAGGGGGCTAGCTTTGTTTGCCACCAGTTCTTGGTGTTTCCGCCACCATAAGCACTGATTCTAGGCACCATCCCCACTCGATGAACCTACGTGATTCTATGGCATCTCTGTATTAAAGCAGTGTGTGTCCCCCTGGGACCCCCTGAAAGCCTCAAAGCAAAATTTAAGGGGGTCCCAAACTTTTCAAAAAGCTACATATTTAAGATCACACAGTCTAATATTACATTTTTAAAAATATAATTCACAACAATTTTCCCTTGCCAAGCGCAGTTTGTTTGCTTGTATGCGTGTGTTGGATTGTCATGGCTTGCATCTATGAAACATTGTAAGGTCATTATAGGCCCCCTGAATGTTCAGGAAAATTAGCTTGACATTGGGTAACAGTCTGTGGGATAGGGACCGTAGCCACTCTCCACCTCCCAAAAAATTGACAGGTATTTCGTACATTGTATTACAGCAATATGTTATGCACGTTAACTTGTAGTTTTAAGGAGGAATTTAAACACATGGTTTCTATTAGGGTGATTTCAGTCTTCAGGTCTGTAAATGAGCATTCAAGTTGTCAACCGAGGGAAGGCAAGAGGCAATTACCCCTCTTGACGTACATTTCCGGAAATGTAAGGCAAGAGGCAATTACCCCTCTTGACGTACATTTCCGGAAATGCTACAAAACCCATTAGCCAATGCCAATGCAACAACACGTGATGCTTTTTTTCAATTGACGGCAACAGCGGCGCACACACATGCTGTAGTACCTTTGAGGTCCGTGCCAAAATCCTTTCGACAAAAATCTGTTCAACCAGAGGATGATGTAACGCGCGAGGCTTTCCTCCGCTTGACCGTTGTAGCCAGTAGGACGGTGTGCTGATTTCTCAATAAACAGCGAAGAAATGTGACTGCAGTGCAACAGGCTCCTTTCACTACGTTGTCGAACTGAGCGTTTTAAGAGATCGTTAGTTCCTTCGGCTATAAGGCTGTATAACAGATGTCTCCAAACTTAACATGTGCATTTTATCACTATTGGTAGTAAGTAATGTTTTTTTTTTTGTTTGTTGTTTTTTTGAATTTTTAGTTAATTTTTAGTTATTATCTATTTATGAATGTGTTTCAGGGGCTATGTGTTCTTGTGAGTATTTCTCTTGCTATTGCTGGACACCTGAATTTCTCCTACGGGAGATTAATAAAGTATCAATCAATCAATCAATCAATCAATCAATCAATCAATCAAGTCTCTTCAGGAGGGGGCCATGCCAATCAAACTGTTTTTCCATTGACCCATTCCTAGTATTGGAGTCAAGAAGACTAGAGAGCATCAAGATTGAGACAAGACTAAGGCATTTGGGGTTTGAGACCAAGACAAGACCAATACTGTTTATATCAAAGAAAAATCACAACAAAACAGAACAAATGACCAGTATCTTTTTTTAAAATTCAAGTTTGCTTCTACATAAGTGGAACAGCAACAATTTTATTCGGCAGAATATCTTTTAATCATTTTTATTCAACATTCTGCTGCTTCGCATGCTTTCTCTCATGATGCTTGTGAAAGACCTCAAAGTTACACACGGCCCCGGGGGATGAGGAGGATGAGGAGAACAAAAGCTTTCTTTCCTGTTATCATCGTTTCATTGCAGTGTTGGCTGAGGCTCTTGATCGAAAATCCCCAGTCCGCCCCGTCCAAGGCCGAGTGAAAATGCCTCAGACTCAGAGTACGAGATGAGATCGAGACCCGAGACCCATGAAAAAATGGTCTTGAGACCAGTCTTGAGACCAAGACCAATCTCGAGTACTACCAACACTACCCTTTTCACCATGGATATGTAAAATATAACCAGTGGATTTTGGGAGCCCCTTCTGAGAGGTCTCGTTGATATTTTGCGATATCAGCCAGAGACTTGTTAAACCCATTTACAGCATATTCTGTGTTAAAGGCGTTAATGTGGGTTCCTAGACGGGCAGTTTAACAGCAGGCACCAATAAAGCTAAGCTCTCTTGGACACCCATCAACCCTCATCAAAATCCGTGGTGGGCTTTAATGAACAACACCTCTTCCTTCACAACCGAATACTGCCATCGTAGCCCGCCATCATTCATCAACCCTCAGGCTGTCATCAAGTGTGACTCAGATACCAAAACCCCCTCCTTTGTCTTCCTCTTTTCACACTTAAAGCCAACAAGGGAATGTCTCTTTCGTTTTTACATTTGCTCCGTAACAGTGTTTCATAAGTTTCACTGCCTTGGTCAACCGTGAAACACATGGTTCACAGCCATGTAATCACCTGCTTTGCCATCGTGGCTTCGGCAGCGTCCGAGACCCTTTCCTGCTGTAAATGTGGGATAAATTTAGCCGTGTCTTCCTCATTGTCAAAAGGTTTACTGTGGTCGATCTTGAGTTGGCGTTTGAGAATGCGCTCTTTCGGCTGGTAACGAGGGCCTAAGATGGTCTTCTTCTATCTTTTTTAGTCATGCCCTTCCATCAGTAAGCTCATTATAACAAGCTCGTGCTGTTTCGACATTCTCAGAAAAACCTAAGAGGAAAAAAGGGAATAGAGGGAAGATGAAACAGAAAATCTGCCTTTGAAACAAAATGTAACGTATTTCAGAGGCTCATCTGCAAATGCTTAAGTTGGGTCGTTAGCTCAAACCTCATATATCAGTGCAGATATCAGCATTTCAACACTATAGGGACATTTTCTAATGCCAATAAAAATTCTTGAGTTTAACACAGCGAAATAATTGCCTAATATAATTCCTATCCTATAGAATCCTGCGATGAACTGGCAACTTGTCCAGGGTGTCACCCTGCCTTCGCCCTAAAACAGCTGGGATAGGCTCCAGCAGACCCCCGTGACCCTGAATAGGGATAAGCGGGTATAGAAGATGAATGAATGGATGAATGAATGAATGGATAATCCTACAGCGGCCAGGCACTCAATGAAACAAACGAAAAACATAGCAATAACAAAGCAATTCTCAAAATAAAATACATAAAATCTGAATGGGAGTAAACAACAGCTGAGGAGAAGCGCTTGTCGACCCTCGAGGAGAAATTCGCATCTCGTGTGAACAGGAGGGTTGCGGATTGCGCGCAGTTTTTGTGAGCATGCCGTTTTGTGGCGCTTCCACGTCTGGTGTGAACCCGGTTAAGACCCACAGTTGGCCCCTTTGGCCAATTTCTCATAAGAAATACTTTACATTATGGGGTTTAAACTGCCTTGAAATGCTAAACAACAGAATTTTACACATGCAATTCAAAACGCGATTAATCACAGTTAACAATGAAGATTCTGCGATTAATCGCAATTAAAAAAACTAATCGTTTGACAGCCCTAATGAATACATGTGCACATTTAGTGTTTTTTTTTCGAAATGAACCTAACAGCTGTGAGGGCCTTTTTGGGTTGTCGTGCAAACTTGATTTCAAATCAAAATGAATGGAAAACAAACCCGCAAATCATAAAATTTCCCTCGCTCATCAACGTTGCCATTTTTTTCTATTTAAATCATCTTTGACCACGACTGTGGTGGAGACTCCAACTGTGCTCTGATGACACAGCGAATCAAATGATAGCAGCTGTAAGAAAAAGAAGACGATGGAGAAAAAAGATTCCAAAGCACAAACGTTGTGTGACAAAAAACACTAAACGACAGACTTTAAAGTCAAACTTGAATGGAAGGTTAAAAACAATTTTTCACGTTTTCAAATTGAGAGGTTGAAAACAGGTGGCACCAAGGTTTTTTTTTGTGTGTGTGTTGTTTTTAAAAGTGAATGTCAGCGAGAATGTGAGTTTCTCCAGTTGTCTTGCCGATAGTGCCTTTATGTCTTTGCCAGTCCTGCCCTCATGTTTTCCACTGCTTTAAGGACTTCATGTTTTATATACATTTAAAAAAAAAAAAAAAAGAGAGAGACCTGCCTTTCTGGTTTTACTTGGCACACCATCCTGCATTCATTTACCCTGGCAAAAATGTCTTGTTGGGATTGAAAATGTACCCAGGAAGAGCAGTCTCGTGAAATTTAAAAGCTTGCATCACAAAAAAACGGACAAAGAGAGAAAGAAACACACAGGTTGGCCAAACCTTCAATCTGGACTGGATCAACTGCAACCATCAACGAGGGTTTTTCTCTGTTCCTTCATGGTTGATTTAAAATCACCCTGAGTGATCAGTTCATTTTTAAGTCTTTGTGAAAGGCATTTCAAAGTGTCCATCCATCCATCTTTTTCTGCTTAGCCTTGCAAGGTCTTCCAGCTGTCCCTCCCATCAGGCACTCCTCCTGCTCCAAGGCCAGCTGGGAAATAACTAGACTAGGCTAGGCCAGAATAAAATAGAATAGAAGCCTTTATTAATCCCTAATTGGGGAAACTTTGCACAATTACAGCAACAATATAGTGCACAAGAAGAAAAATAATATTGATTGAAAAGAAATAAAATAAAAAAATATTTATAGTGTAAGAAAGGAAAAAAAGCAAGATATTTACATCATGTGCACAGTTTTATGGACAGTAGGTTTTGTACATAATATTAACATATGAATAAGTGTTTTACTGCATATAAAACACTGCTGGAGCCTTACCCCATATGTCATGGGGCAAATAAAGGGTTACACACAGTTCATCATTGGGCCACATAGAAATACAAGCAAACATACACCCCCCCCCCCCCCCACACACACACACATACAATTTAGAATTCCCAAAGGTATAAGAAAAGTAAGACGAATGTTCTCTGAAACACATAAACGTACATTATTTGTTGCGCAACGGTAACAAACACTTGATTCAACCCAGAATTTGAATGCCTCCCAAGAAAAAGTAAAACATGTCAGAAGCTGAGGAGATTGCTTTATTTTGTTGCAGACAGGGGAATTCTGGTGAAAGAGTAGCTACACAGACGCACCGTTGTAACAACTTTTCTGTAGCCATGTAAAACTTTATTGCAGAGCAGTGAAGGAAAAGTAGAGAAAGAGAAAAAAAATACACAAACAGTGGCAGACAATGTAAATAAAGGCGAAGAACAGTTAAATCAGCAGTGTCAGAGAGTTGAATGAAGTGTAGCAAACATTATTCTGCAACAACAATAATCTGATAAACAATAAGTGTGATTTTTTTAAACAACAAACAAAAACAAAACAGAAGCAGAATTCTCACTTATAGACTGAAATTAAAGGAATATTTGAGTTTAAGTACATGTTTATGGTCCGCTATGAATATTTAAAGGTACCATATGATACCCATTTTAAGTTTTTTTTAATTTTTTTATCCTAAACTCCAGTGGACAAAAAAACCTCACACAAAACCAAACGGCATATCCAGCCCTCGGATGGGCCATTGTCTTTTATGAGTAGTTCAATCTCTAAGGACATATTAATGTAAAAAAAGAAGAAGCACATTTTGCAAAAGATGGGACCTTTAAAACCGATAACGATACCTACTACACTAACCAGCAATCATTTAAAAAGTGTATCCGATAAACAGCGTGACTGCCATAGCGATTATTTCTTCTTCTTTCTTTTTTCTTTTCTCATATTGTTTCTGTCAGCCAGCAGTCTGAGCTCGGGCTTTCCTCTCGTGCGTGGTTCCCCCACGTTTTCTTCTAGGTCGCCTTGTGATGCGACGACTTCATCTTCCGGCAGAAGCAGATGGCATTGAAGAAGCGACAGCGGCACACTGCGCCGGGGTCGCAGCAGCCGGCCGGGGGGAAGCAGCTCTGCGACAGCTGGGAGCAGCTGGCCTCCACTGGCCTGGCTGTGGTCTTTGGAGACGAGGTGGGCAGTCTATTAGACAGGACAGGGACCTCTTTGGGCTTCTGCACAGCGGAGGAGAGCAGAGAGACAGGGCTTAAACGGTAACACGGCTTATGAAAGTTGTAAAAACTTGATTACTTTTGTCCAAAAACGTCGCTTATAGGTCCAATGTGGAATATTTGGAGATTTTCGAAGAAGAAACAGCGACGTCAAGTGGTTACATTTTAGCTTGCAGCGTCGTTCGCTCCCTTCCCTCTATGAAGCTTGCCAGTTCACTGGCAAGTGTCGTATATATATATGTACATATATATAAATATATATATATATATATATATATATATATATATATATATATATATAAATATATATATACATATATATGTATGGTATGGGAAGGTGGACGAGGTATCCGGGTTTGGGTACGTAGGGCCACTGTAGTTCACTGGCAAGCTTGCAGCATCGTTCGCTTGCAGCGTATATATATGTATGTATATATATATATATGTATATATATATATATATATATATATATATATATATATATATATATATATATATATATATATATACATATATATACATATATATATACATATATATGTATGGTATGGGAAGGTGGACGAGGTATCCGGGTTTGGGTACGTAGGGCCACTGTAGTTCACTGGCAAGCTTGCAGCATCGTTCGCTTGCAGCGTATATATATATATATATATGTATATATGTATATATATATATATATATATATATGTATATATATGTGTATATATATATATATATATTATATATATGTGTGTATATATATATATATATATACATATATATATGTGTATATATATATATCAATTTCAAGGTCCAATACTCACTGGACCTTGACATTTATAAGCTCATACTTAATGGGGGAAGACATATTGCAAAGTTGGCTTAAGTGTTAGTGACTAACAATATGTTTTTTCACCGGTTGGTCTGTAAAGTGAAAATTCCACCTTTTACTGCCACCCAATATGAAAGCCTCCAAAACAGTAACAGTAACAGCACAAGCCAACGAGACGAATTTGTGGTCAATTTTAGAGGGAGCAACTTACCAGTATTTTGATGCTTTGTCTCTCGTAGTGTGCTCTCCTCGCAAACAGTGGCCTGTGTTTACCTTGACTTAAAAACCCTGTGAAAACATGAATTGACGATTAGCGGTCGGGAGATGAAAGCATCGGGACGTCAAGATACAAGGAGATGTGTGTGTGTGTGTGTATTATTAGGGTTGTGCATCTCTGGTCTGTGGCCGATACGATACGTCTCTCAATACACTACCAACGATTCGATATGTTAAAGATACGATACAATTCGTATATTTATGATGCGATACCATTCCCCTCCCCAATACGATGCAGTGCGATTCAGCACAGTTTGATCCAACACAATGCGATTTGATTTGAGACTCTGATGCAAAGGAATGATGCTATGCAATGTGAGTGAGTGAGTTTGATAGTTTGATTATTTGTTCACCAAAATACAAACATTCTGTATTATTATTATTTTTTAATTTGAAGGTCTTTTGGAAACAACTGCTTCACAATCAACAATAAAAAGGCAAGTGCAATATACTTTATAGAAAATAAATAAAACTTTCCTTATTGCTTACAAATGGACTTTAGTTAAATAAATTTATATATATATATATATATATATATATATATATATAAATAAACTGCTCTACCGATGCACTCGCATCCTGCCCGCGCATGTCTATGTAATCGATACGTATCGGTTAATCTTCCCATATGAAAATGATATATATTTTAAAGCTTAGTTAAAATACAGAGCCCTTTTTTTTCTTTTTTTTTGCCGGACTCTTTATTCTGCCAAGTCAAGTAAAGGAATATATTCATTCTTAAAAAAGACAAAAAAAAAACAAAAAAAAACAAAAACATTATTATGCAATTATTATGCAACATGATTATACAATTTGTAGTCGAATGAGGGAAACTTTTTTTGTTGGAATTCATTAATTATTTTTTATTTTTTTATTTATCCAAGTACAAGATAAAAAACATTGAGGTTTAACTTTACTGGAAGTTTGTACAGACAAATACGAAATATGACTATGTATCTCAGCTTGATTAAATGAGATCAAGGAAAATGATAAAGAAAAAAATAATCCAAACATGGAGGTGTGCCAGAAAATAGCCATTGTTTCTGCTCAGCAGGTAAATTAAACAGAGGTTCTGATCCCTCCAGGCCTGTTTGAACTTTTACGATATTTAAAGGTAAAAAAAAAAAACAACAACAAAAAAAAAAAACAAACCTCGGCAAAAAATGCAATATTCCACCAAGTTGGATTTTAGGATTCGTCACAATTAAAGATTGTACTTAATTTGAGCCCTTTTAGGGCCTTGGCATATTGAAACCCGGCCCTTCTGCGTGGCCTATTGCGGACAACTGCTTCCTATTCTTCCTATAGTCGGCTGCGTTTTCGTGAGCAAGGGCGCCACCGCTTGGCCAGTCACGCAAGACTTTGTTTGTAAATGGTGAACAACTCTCCTGTAAAAAAAAAAAAAAAAAAAAAAAAAAAACTTACAGGGGAAGTTTTCCAAGATGCCCTCGGTAGTTTTACAGCCGCTGTCACCTTCTCAAGCCGCGCGTGCGTAAATCTCAGAGCTGGCTGGCTCGCGAGAAGAATTCGAAGACGCGCATCAAAATGTGTTTTCGGGTTGTTTTTTTTGTCGATGTTTTTCTTTCTTCCATTTTACGAGTGCGTATTTGCGCCGCATCGCTGGGCGAGATAAGTAAAACGGGGCCGCTTCCATCCATAAACCGTGCACTGCTGCACGGCTCTCTCTGGTTCTCGATGGATTCCTGCCAGCAAGAATGACTTGACTTCTTCATTACTCCTCTGGCTGAGAGCAGTGCAGTAGATTGCGTCTCAAACGTTGCTTTATAAACGTGGGTAAGACGGCTGTCTGCGTCGGACTGCAATTCTGTAGCTCTTCCGTGCAAATAAAACGCTGCCCGTAAAAAAAAAAACGTCACCATATGGTACCACTTAAGTTGCTCGGGAACCTGACGTAAAGGGGTGTGACGCAACTTTTGACATGCTTTTCTCCTGAGCAAGTAAAGCAGCATCTATAACATGATGTATATCAATAACAATAGTCTATAATCCCTCCCCCCCCCCCCCCCCCCCCCACACACACACAAATATATCGATTTTAGGACGTCTTCTCGTAATCTACATCGCAGCAACATGGTGACATAGAAAAACGTTTTCAGCTGAACTGAATAAATAGCGCATTTCTCAAAGCGAACATCAGGATGAAGAGACGACAACCGTCAGATCACTTTATAGAATGTTGTGATCAGATTCCACATGTACTTCCCCGGGAGAACCCCGCGCTGGCGTCGCATCAAATTGTAGCGTCAAACTCAAATACCAAACGTTTTTCTCTTAACTCACGCTGCTTTGTTATGCGCGCCAACACATGGCTCCGAATGAGCACGTGAACGGAACACAAAAAACAACATTTTTTTTTCTTCCCCTTTACATTGAATGCAGTCCAGAAATGTGCAGCCAGGATCTACAGTCGGAAAACAAAATAGAACTGCACAGCTTCTGGTAGCCAAACAAGTAATATCGGCCTATTTTTCATGTCTTTCATGGCACTTTTTTTTTGTAAACCTGCAACCCGTAAAGTTTTATTTGTTACGGGATCCCTCATATAAAGTCCTATAATGTTAACAGGCCCCTTCATAAATTCTCCGACAAGTGTGTATTCCTTATTTTTGTTTTTTTGTTGATGCACATTTGCAGAGTCTTCAGTCGAAATTTTTTACAAACTCACAAACTCACCAATTCACACCAGCGGGCTCCAATTTATCACTAACATTAACCCCCCCCCCCCTGTATTTAAAAGATTACTTGCAGGTGTAAATGAATTAAAGCCTTTTACTTTGAAAACAAAACCTCTCTCTCTCTCTCGTTCATGAGAGAGTGAGAAAAACGCAAAAGAACCCTCAAGAACTCACCTTTGCTCTGCGGCAGGATGTGAGCGCGGCCACCTGCCAGGCCGCCGCGGCCCGCTTGCCCCTGGCGGAATGCGAAGCGTCCGGCGCTGGCCACCGCCACATGCGCCATGCACAGGCACGAGGCTAGCAGCGTTAGCCTGACCGCCAGCATTCTGACCCGCACGGGTTCGAAAGGGAGTAGTAGTCGTCGGTGGAGAGGAAAGATGTGAAGCTGCTGCTCGCTGTTGCTGCTGATGATGAAAAGATGCCACTGACTGCCGCTCCGTCCTGCTCTGCCCCCTCCCACCAGAGGGGGAGTGTTTGTAATGGGTGCGTGTGTGTGTGTGTGTGTGTGTGTGTGTGTGTGTGTGTGTCTGAGGTCCACCCTGTACACGCCCCTCCCCCAACCCCCCGTCGCTTTTCATTCATCACTCGCTTCTTAGAAGGCCGTTTCACGCCTTTAGTGGCCTTTTAGTGTGTGTGTTTTCCACACATCACATTCTCCTAATTGGCTCCACGACTTTTTCAACCCTTTCCAATTTGATTCCGCAATTTCACCGCGCTCCCGAATCGAGTCGTAAATCATCGCTCGGCAGAGGAATTGGCAGCAAAATACAACTAGCTTAGCAAATTCTGCTAAATTCGATGTGCGTATCCGGGGCCTTACCCACGCATCTCTGCTGTTTGTGCGGGTTGCACTAGCGGAAGATCAGCGTGCGTTGTTTCAAATGTTTCTCTTTTGTCTTCGAGCCCTCAGAGGGGCCGTGGGTCAGCAGACAATGAACAGGAGTGACGAACAGCCACGACGTTACTGTGAGACTCCTGCCGCGCATCGCAGCCAAAGGTCTCGTATTATCTGTTTCGCTGGAGGTCCAGAGTTGTTGAGTTGGCTGCTCCACCACAGTCTAATATGGTGAAAGATATATAGCGAAGACCAGCAGAAACACATGTTATATCAGGGATGAAATACCCGGGGGGGGGGGAATTTCTGCTCAATCCATCAGAATTTCGGTGCCTGCCAGTGCCTAACCCCTGCCCCCGCCCAACACATGAGAATATTTAAGCGCGCTTGAACCAACCTCTCAGCAACATTTGTCCACTAACTTCCCCTTAAACGGTAACTACCGCAGCTACTGCTTGATCTGAGAAGACACATTTTGGTGATGGCAAAGCTCTCGTGCTCAAAATGAGCGGCACACACACCAAATAACGAAAGATCCAGTGTTAAGACATTCTGTAGGACATAGATAGAACCAATATATAGTGTTAGGAGACATCTGTTGGAATGGAGTTGTGTATAATTTTAAAACAGATACACAATAAAAAGGCAAAAGAGACACAAAGTCCGTTGAGGATGACGCTTGCCTCTGCAGATAGTCCCATCTGTTCATTGAAGTTTGAATGTCCCATTGATAAGGAGAAGCAACGCCGGCTCCGGATCCTTTTTGCCAAAGCATATTTCATAAACAGAGCAAGGAACAGACGGCACTGACAGGCGGCAGAGGCCGGAACCATATGGATGGACTCTCATGTCGTTCCGCACCGGGTTCGGATTAGCGAGATTCGTTTTCTGTTAGCACACGTCCTGTTGTCGTCACGTTACTAACTTCAGGAAATCCTGTGAGCCAGTCAGGTATTTCCACTGTGTTTCATAAATAATTCAGCAGCGGCCATCGTTCTTTTTTATTGTTCTTTAAATGTCAAATCAAAGACAGGTAAAGCCATCAGTAGCTCGAGCTCGGGCGAGATCGCGTGACCATAAAACACGGCCGCAAGTCTGTAGACACACGGGCACACGCGAGCAGCACAATGAGATCAGCGTCTCAAAAGTAAACGCAAAAGAGCGGCCACCACATGTGAGAACGATCACATTCGGGGAGGTTGAAATTTAAAATTTTCAATGCGATAAAGGTTAATAAAAACTATTTCGACGTAGACGAAAGGCCTCAGGGCGCTGCGTGAGTCGCTGTCACGCAAACAGTTTGAAAACTGTACGTGGTTACGACCACCAAAGCAGAAGTTGGAAAATAACAATTAAAAACAACGATTCCCAAGACAATATGTGCCAATTATCGATGATTGGTTGGACTAGTTAGTGGTAATCTTGCAGATTAGGTGATGACCCGTCCAAACCATATTCGAAGAGTTCTAAGGTCCGCAACCGGTTGTGAAAGTTTTATGGAAGGCAAACCTCTCATTTTGAGGATGAGTCCTTCATCGAACCTGCTCACTCATGCCCCCAATGCAAGTCAAACTTTGCGTTTTGCATCCGAGTATTTAGTATATTTCTGAGGTGTTCACTCATTCCAAATCTGTTCCCTGAAAAGTAGTGTATTTTTTTTTCTTTAGTCTCTATTTAACAAGGTCAGTCCCATTGAGACACAACAATCTCTTTTTCAAGGGAAGCTTCAAAGTTAGGTTCCAACAATGACACCGAACCAAAGCAACAGAACACGAACCGATACAATCGGGCGAAGGCAATAAAGCCACAATAGTGGGACGTTTGTGTAAAACCAGGCGCGAGAACAACAGGGGATTGATTCCAAGGTGCTCGTGTGGTTCTTTGCCATTTGAGGGGGGAAGAAAATCATGGTTTTAGAAGCAGTTGAGACAAATTTCAAGTCTACAAGTTGACGTTCCACAAGACAAGTCAACCTGCGACAATCTGTCAAGCTGTGGAGCCCCAACAGTAAATAACAGCATCATCAGCATAGAGGTAGAACTCAGCATCAGGGCTGTTTGTGCCACGTGCAGCCACATAACTGCTAAAAAAAAATTGGACCCAACACTTCAGAAGACACACACAACACTGCAGGAGAAGTACCTTCAAAGTGTGTACTTTACAGTCCCGCAAATTACAAATTGCCATCTATGTTATATACAAAGCAGCGTATTTTCATTCATTCATCTTCTTTACCCGCTTATTCCTATTCAGGTTCCCGGGGGTCTGCTGGAGCCTCTCCCAGCTGTCTCAGGGCGAAGGCAGGGTGACACCCTGGACAAGTCGCCAGTTCATCGCAGGGCCACATAGAAACAGACAACCATTCACACTCACATGCACACCTACGGACAATTTAGAGTGTTCAATTGACCTCACATGCATGTTTTTGGAGTGTGGGAGGAAGCCGGAGAACCCGGAGAGAACCCACGCAGACACAGGGAGAACATGCAAACTCCACACAGAAAGGTCCCAGGCCCGGGCGCAGCGTATTTTCTTTTTCCAATTTTTGGCAAAAACGTTTCATTTTGATATTTAGAACAGTACAGTAGTGGACAAGACTGTTGTTTTTTTTTTTTACTTTTATCTTTGCAGAAACAAATAATTATAATTTTTTTTTTACTGTTGTGGATGTTCCAGAATATCAGTAAATCCCCAATAGCCTGTCATCTAAAGGAAATTGCAGCTTTCTTTCCAGCCAGAGAGCATAATGACTTGTTCTATGGCATAAAGTCACAGCTTATTGATTCTTTTAAGATATTATGAAAAGCATAACTAAATTAAAATGTATGTTTTAATGATGACAAACATGGATACGGATAAGCGGTTAGCACTGTCGCCTTGGAGCAAGAAGGTTGCGGGTTTGATTCTTGGGGTCTCCTGGGACCTTTCTGTGTGAAGTTCTCCGCATGTTCTCCCTGTATGTGCAGGGTTCTCTCTGGGTTCTCCGGCTTCATGGTCCAAAAACATGCATGTGAGGCAAACTGGGGAACTCTGAACTGTCCCCGTTTCTTACGAGTGTGACTGGACGTATATATTTTTTTTGGTCTTTCTATGTGGCCCAGCGATAAACCCAACCGGGGTGGAACCCTGCCTGCGCCCCGTGACAGCTTGGTAAGGCATCAGCCCCTGTGACCCCGACCGTGGGGGGAAGTGGGTAAAGAAGAGGGATGGATGGGTTCCAGACATGAATACGGATTTCAGGCTTGAGAAGCCTGAAAACCAGAAAATTTTTTCAGCACATGTTTTTTTTTTCCCACCTTTCACTCCCTGCTTCTCCACAGAAAGACAAAACAACCACAGGTGACCATTCACTCTCACGGACGACTCGCGTTTCCAAAAACTCCACTTAGAGACCTCAGGCCTTGGACACGGGGAGGGGTGGGGGGTTGGAACCACCTGCTGTGAGGCTACTTCAGTAATCATCCACCTGCTACTTAAGCCAGAGCACAGGGATTCCAGCCTGATTCCACCACCTGCTTCCCCAGACCTCTGCCTGCCCTGGACTTCCATCGGAACAGCCACCCTACACGTTTGAATACTGAAATTATCAGCCGACTCTCTGTCTGTCTCCAACCTCGTAACTAACACTACGCGGTCCCACATACGGGAATTTTGCCTTTTTACTGTAACAATGTAGTGCAAAGAGAGGGGAAATTATGTTCATTAAAAA
>NW_027466123.1:562500-585000 GCF_046127955.1 Nelusetta ayraudi | reverse complement strand
CAGGGCACATTTGTCTACAGTCGCGGTTCAATTCAATGGAGCAAACTGAACTGGGGGTGGCGTTTCTCTGACCCGCAAACCCCCCCCCCCCCCCGGCTTTAAAGACCCAGCCGACGAGCAGACAGCGAGGATCCTGAGATGTTGCACTTATCCAGACAGTTAACTTTGATGGCCGCAGTTTGCCCAAGGGGCCGTAAAAGTACCGCTGGCCTTGGGAGGTGGAGGAGGAGGAGGAGGAGGAGGTCCGGGCGGCCGTCGTAGCGCCTCTTCAGCAACTCGTTTGTGGAACATTCTTATAATAATACTACACAGGATCTTCTTCTTCTTCTCTAGGAAGCCCACGTGTAGCGGCGCTGTTTCGGCAAAAGTCACCCAAGTTGCTTCCAAGTGGTAAAATAAAAGAGGGAAGTGCAAAAATGAGAAAGTCCTTCCAAAATGCCACTCCACTAAAAAAAAAAAGAAAAAGAGATGATTGTCACAGTCTTGAGTTTATTCCCTTCTGCTTTGGGATTCCAGCCGCAGGGCGAGCGAGTTCTGATCTTCTCTTGAAACGACATCTGACTGAAGGCTTCTCCGAGACTCAAAGAGGGAACCCCAGTCAGGGGGAGGACGAGGAGGGAAGAGGAGGGGGTGGAGGAAGAGGAGGAGGCCGGGAGCAGGAGGAAGGAGGACGAGGAAGAGAATGTGGAGGTGGAGGAGGTCAGGTGGAGGAGGAGGAAGAGGTGGAGGAGGAAGAGAATGTGGAGGTGGTCAGGTGGATGTGGAGGAGGAAGATGGGGAAGGAGGAGGCAGCCAAAAAGAGGAGGAGGAGGAGGGAGAGGAGGACGGGAAGAAGAAGGAGATGGAGGAGGGGGAGTCGAAGTAAGTGGAGGAGGAAGATTAGGGGGTCAGGAGGAGGAGGAGGGGTTGGAGGAAGAGGAGGAGGTGGTCAGGAGGAGGAGGAAGGAGTTCGAGGATGAGGATATGGAGGAGGAAGAGGAGGGGGAAGAAGTGGAGGAGGAGGTGGACGTGAAGGAGGAGAAGGAGGAGGAAGAGGAGTAACGTGCAGGGCAGGATGAAGGACTACTGCTCCGCCTTGTGGTGGTAGAACTGCGTGACCTGGATGACTGGAGGGGAGACGCTGAGCGGGGGGGCGCACCAGCAGGCCGAGGACCGAGCCAGCTGGACGTCACACCTGTCACTTTAAGGAGAGAGAGAGAGAGAGACAGAGAGAGAGAGAGAGAGAGAGAGAGAGAGGGAGGGAAGGGGAAGATGGCGGGTGAGGTGAAAATCCCATCGTGGCGTCACGCTTAGCGACGGCAACAGCACAGAAGAAGAGAGGCAGGAGGAGCCCCCCCCCACCCCCACCCCCCCAGCACAACAGCGTTCGCTGGAGAGAAAACAGGCTTCACTTTTCAACTTTCGACTTTCGGCCACCTGGCGGCGGAGCGAGACAGACATGCAGTGAGTCAGTGGCGGGCCCGTCAGGACCAGTGAGGCTTCATTCCATCTAAAAACACACTTGGAAAATTTATTCTCCATAGTCTGTTATTTTCACGCCATATAATTATCCACTAGGTGGCACCGCTTCCATTGTCGTATATTACGGTAGAGTTTTTATCCAATCGTATTTCAGCGAGCTTGTGTTGTCAGGTTCTATGAAATCTGCCTCAGGCCAGAGGTCAGTGAACGCACCACCGTCAGTTGCGATAGCCAAATCGGCCGGTCCTACCTACGAGTCAACGACAACGTGTAGTTTATTGGACCAGTATGGCCAGGAGTTACAGCTCAATGGAGTTTGGGTCAACTTATTCAAACTTTGTTGAGGAATTTTTTTTTTTAAATCAATCTTTATTTGAAAGTTCTGACAGCATCAGTGGCCTTAGACTATTAGTTATAATTGTGATTTAAGTGCGCCAGAAACTCAGTGTTGCTCGACTCGGTCACCTGCATGAAGGTGATGTGATGTGCGAGTGTGATTCTCTAGGAATTCTCGAGCCAGCCGTAGTGTCATACTGAGAGTATTGCGGGGTGTAATAATTAAGGGTAGATTACATGTGACGTCACTGAAGGCCTCGGCGTGAAATGTACGGCCCGCCACTGATAGAAAGCAGCATGTTGAATAGCCAGAGGGGGTGAGGGGGGGAAGAGGAAGACCTGCAAATACACAGAAATCCACACGACTTGCACTGCTGTCGCACGGTCATGGCTAGATGGTATCAATGATTCCTAAGGAAGCTACGTAGATATGAAGTCTCGTAGATTCTTTCCAACTCTCGTCGGAAGACGCGGAGGGTCCGGGTAGCCTAGGCTCCACTGCTAGCATGAATTAAATCAATCAATCAACGGTTAGGTTTAGGATCAGGACTTGGGTGAGTGTTAGGTTTAGGATTGGGGTCCGAGCCAATGGTTAGGTTTAGGATCAGGAATCGGGTGACTGTTAGGTTTAGGATTGGGGTCCGAGTCAACGGTTAGGTTTAGGATCAGGACTCAGGTGACGGTTAGGTTTAGGATTCGGGTCCGAGTCACGGTTAGGTTTTGGATTCAGGTCCAAGTCAATGGTTAGGTTTAGGATCAGGACTCGGGTGGCGGTTAGGTTTAGGATTCAGGTCCGAGTCACGGTTAGGATCAAGAATACAGTTTTAGAGGCTAAGGATGTTAAATAGGGCTGAGCGATAAATTGCATTTGCGATAATATCGCAATAGGACAAAACAAGATTTTCTAACCGCAAAGACTGCGATTTCATTGACGCGAGTTCCGGTCACGTGACTTGCGAGCGGCACGAAGCACAGCAAAGCAGGTAGTGAGAGGAGTCGATGCTGCAGCGAGCTGGACGGACGGAGCGACGCGCTGCTGTCTGGTGGCAGTTGTTTAGCAAAACAGTGACGGGAGAGATGAAAAAACAAAACAAAAAAAAAACTGCCGAACGACTACCGAAGCACCAAGGACCACAACAACAGTCGGAGTTGTGTTCGCTGGCAGTGAACCGCTGCCTCGTAAGTTCGCACCTTAGTTAGCAATTTTAACGCTGCTAGCGCGTCAACATCGGTTGAATGAAGCTGTCGCTGTTTTGTGCTTTGTGTGGACCTAAACAAAATCATTCTAAGCCCTATTAAGATGTCTTGCAAAAAACGAAACAAAAACACTGGTAGATAAATAAAGGCTCTTTCATATTAATTCATGCTTCATTTTGCTTTTATCTTAACATTAGCCTAGCCTATAAAAAAAAGATCAATTTGTGTCTAATAAATCTGATATGTTTATTATAATACATATCATTTTTTTGTTTGTTTGTGGTATACATGAGAAAAAAAAAATCACAAATTAAATCCCATCGCAATATTGAGGGAAAAAAAAAAAAATCGCAATTAGATTATTTTCCATAATTGTTCAGCCCTAATGTTAAATAGGGTAGAATCATTGCCTATCTCTATCAATGACTTCCTTAGAATCTACGTCACTTCCTTACGAATCTTTGACGCCATCTAGCCATGACCCTGTCGCACTAAAGACTTAAGAGCGACACACACACACACACACACACACACACACACACACACACACACACACACACACACACACACACACACACACACACACACACACACACACACACACACACACACACACACACCGGGGGTGATTTTCACATCCAGGTCTATTCAACTGGTTGGGGACAGCTTGGGATTCGTAAAAGCAAGATGTCCGACAAATCCTCCAAGAGTGAAAGACACGCACGACCTTGTACTTTGGAGAACGAGCAGCAACTACTTGCAAAGGGCCGGTATTGTCCAGGTCACAATATCAGGGTTAACAAGCGGTTGTTGACATGATGGATTCAAATGACAAGAAAAAGGAAAGTATTTTTTCAGCTGCACGCAGCTAAAAGGAGAGAAAGATGCGAGTGGGAAACGGCATGTCCCGTCAGCCCTTGCCCCGCCCATCACAGTGGGGGAGAACAGAGATGTAAAGTGGAAAAATTTGAAATCACAAATCAACAATTTTTTGGTGAATAAAAATTTTGGAAATTGTCATGAACAACTTTTTTGGTGGAGAAACTAGAAAAGGAGACAATAGAATCTGCGTGCAAGTGAAGAAATTCTGTAATTTTTTTGGGGTACATTTTTAAAACAAGAACTGACCAACCAACTGAGATAGAGAAAAGGCCAACATCGAGCTGTTCAAAGGCAAAGTTTGGATTATTATTATTATTTATTAATTTTTTTAAAATCACACTGCATGTCATGTGTGTTCCGGACCGCTAGAGGGCGACAGTCGCACACATGTTGCACGCGAGTATGGATTAATAGAGTTAGAGGACAATAGAGGACAAACTTAGCCTGATCAACAGCCCGAGAGCACTTAGACAGACAGAGCACCTCAGCGAGGCTGCGGAAGTTCACATACAGAGGGATGCGTGTTACAGTGAAGAACAAAAGTAAAGGGGAAGCATTAGAACGTCTGAGATTTCTCCATTGAGTACCTTGTGTGTTATGTGGTGCTTTCAGATTGAGGTGATTTCAGATTGGGGGTAGCGGTGCTGTGAAACGTAAAAGGTGAGAAAAGTCAAAACAAAAACACAGGGAAAGGAAACGGTCCATTGCAAAAGCAGATTAAAAAAAACAAAAACAAATTAAAAGACACCAGCGTTGGTTTTATGTAGCTATTCCCACTACAAGCCAATGAAAACGGGTGTTAAAAAAAAAAAAAAAAAAATCACCTTGTTTGAAAAAGTCCAGTGTGAAATATTTGGAGATTTTGAAGGAGAAACGGCGAGATCGAGCGGTCACATATTAGATTCACTCTCCCTCTCCCGAGCTTGCCAGCGGACTACAATGGCCCTGCGCACCCAAACCTGGCTACCTCGTCCACCTTCTTCTTCTTTGTTGGTTTATTTGAAGACGCCAGCATTCACCCTAACTAACCAATTTTAGATTGTAGCGCTCTCTCGCTCTCACACTCCCCCTCCCAAGCCTGCCAGTAAACTACGGTGGCCTGCGCACCCAAACCTGGATACAACATGGTGGTGCAAGATGGCAGCTTACTGGGAGCGAGACCCGTATTGATCTATGGACATTCTCATATCAATCCATATATATGAGAACTGTTTGAAGGGTAAGAAAAGCCTAATGACTTATATTATACTGCCAGTATGCACTTTTATTAATGTATTTATGGGCAGTAAGTTAAATGTTCCCCTTAGCGCTATACAGTGAACTGCAAGGGCACATCAGAGCAGATGTGATCCGCGATAAAGCCTCAAGAGGTCGAGGTCCTTGAGATCAATTGTTCATCCTGGACAATAGAATTAGTTTTAATCTTGGGTTGCACTTGTAAGTGCATTTTCATCTATGACTTATGGCTTCTGTTGGGGAAGTTTCTCCTTTGCGTCCAACTATTTTTTGGTACTTTGTTTTGAGGGGGTTAAGCGGGGGTACCTCCGGAAAATAAAATTGCAGTGTACCCTTTATCAAGTGGGTACAGTTAACATTGTTGCGCCACTCATTTCCTGGAAACCACCTGTCAATGCAACTTCTTTCTGTAAAATTACATTCATTTCAATCTTTTTATCTCTATTATTTTTCTTGTAATTACTGTATAGTATTTTTATATAGCTTTTTTAGTGCTGCAACAGCATAGTTTCTTAATTTGGGATCAGTACAGTACATCTATTCTATTCTATGCTATTATTCAGTATTATAAAAAAAAAAATGGGCCAATTGTAATTAGCCAGAGGACTTTCTTTGGCCTCGTTCAGACGTCTAGCCAAAATCCGATTTTTAGCCCATCCAGATTCAAACCGGATGGCTCTTTTGTAGTCTGAACGGTCACAAACCACATTGAAATCCTATTTTTGCAAGACGGATTGAAACCACATTCGGGAGGTAGTTTCAAATCGCATTTGGGCCGATGCGTCGCAGTCTGTGAACAGCTCCTTTGACACTTTTTAACATTGACACCGACGGACTCATTTGTGAGATGTTTAATGTGACGACCTAAAGTTTTAACTTCTTCCCACTCCTTTTTGAACATGTTTGTACTGTTTTATTTGTAAATTGCTGTATTTTTTTTTCTTCTTGTTTCTATCTTTTGATGTTCAAAATCAAATCAAATCAAATCAAATCAAACATGTGTGTGTGTGTGCGTGTGTGTGTGCGTGTGTGCGTGCGCGCTTGGTTTACCCCGTGTTGTCGGTCATGTCCTGGTCGGCCTCCACGGCGGACGACTCCACGTCCGCACTGCCCTCGCTGCCCGGCGCCAAGAGGCTGCATGGGGATTCTGGGATGGCGCCGTCGCCGCTGTCGCTAAGTCCACGCGCACACGGTTCTCAGTTAGTTCTCCCGTGATCGACTGCGGTCACCTGGTACTGTCCTCCCTCCTGTTTGCCCTCTAGTGCCGGAATTCGCCAAGGATTTGAAGTCGGCGGTTGCGCCAAAAAAAATCCACTTAACCTGCGTTTTTACACAAATCTTTTGTCTTGTGGGCCACAGTGGGTCGTAAAAATTTGAAAGACGGGGGGAGCAGATGGATGGAGTGTTTTGGTGACCCACCTCATAGGAGGAAAATATATGTCATGTGCTTTAATGTCAATTGAAAATGAGCAAAAGCAAAGTTCCAACAAAATCAGTGTATATGAAGCCGAACAGTATTTATCATTAATAAATAATAATAACTTGGATTTATTTAGCATTTTTTTAAAGCGCTATTTAGCTCTAAATTTAAAAAACTATGAAAACTATGAAAAAACAGAGGAAATATAGCTATTTTATGACTTACCCACTGTTAATGATTTCTTCAAGTTTGGCGGGCCGGATTAAAAAGCTTAATGGGCTACATATGAACCAAGGGCTATCCAATTGTTTAAAAATACACTGAATGTGATGCGTGGTCGGCTCCGCCCACCTGATGTGTTTCTCCAGCAGCAGGACGGCCTGCCCCTTCTCCTCCAGCTGCTTCTTCAGGGAGGCGATCTCCTTCTGCTTCTCCAGCAGCTCCTTCTGCAGCCGGTAGTTGCTCTCCTCCAGGGTCTCGCAGAAAGCCTGCCGTTGGAAGGGTGAGGAGAGGGGGGTGGGGGTTTGCAAGCGGCGGTGGTTAAATTCTCGTTGGAGTTAAATTATGGAATAGTCTGAACCTGGACGTCAAAGAAAGTATAAACTTGGGACTATTTAAGATAAAGTACAAAAAT
The DNA here is from genome assembly GCF_046127955.1 of Nelusetta ayraudi. Lineage (NCBI taxonomy): Eukaryota > Metazoa > Chordata > Actinopteri > Tetraodontiformes > Monacanthidae > Nelusetta > Nelusetta ayraudi. Next base: position 577,834 of record NW_027466123.1, on the reverse strand, counting down.
ATAATATTTAGCAGGTACAATAATATAGTACACTAATTTAGTATTATTATTATTATTATAGTTATTAGTATTATTATTATTGTTGTTACCATCATTATATGTATATATATATATATATATATATATATATATTTACACACACATCTATATAGACTTAACATTTCTCCAGTGTTCTTACGGTTGAATTCCTGCACTATATTATAACTGGAGTTGTCTTTTGTTTACATTTGTCTTTTGTTGTTTTCTGTTTTCTGACATCTCGTTGTATAAACTTAATTTAGTTCAGAAATTTGTATATTTATTTCAGTTTAGGGGTAGGTACATATAAGTTTATACTTCCTCCGACCCCTTTTCGGACATGAATAACATTATTTTAATGTATATTTCACTGGTGTTTTTTTTTTCTCGTATTTTTTGGTTTTGTATCCCTTTTATTTTCTCATTTTCCTTCATGTTCGAAATAAAATAAATAAATCAAATCAATCAAAATCAAATCAAATCAATCAAATCAAAAGGTACGGCTGGATTAAACGATCAATAAAATGGTAAAATCCTATTCGAGTCATATTACTGTGAGTTCATATAAATGCATTTGATTGTGTTGTGTTGTGTGCCCTGTATCGACCACGCACTCCTGAATCAAATGGAAATATCGCGATACACTTTGGCGATACTGGTAAACATCGCGTCATTGTCCGATTTCGCATTGTGACGAAGCTGGCGGTTTACACTGACCCGGCTCTCCTCGAGGCTATCGAAGGGTCCCGGTGGATCGTCCAGACACAGGAACTCCCTCACCGCCAGGCTGGGGAAGACAGGACACGGACTCAGGGCGGGGCGTCTGTGTGCGTGTGCGTGTTTCGTGAGTGACCACGTGAGATTGATGCTAAAACAGGACAGGTTCGGTGGAAAGGGGGCGCGTCACGCCGGTACCAGTTGGCCATGTCCTTGTGTGCGATGAGATTCTGCAAAAAGGCCTGCAGTCCCAGCTGCCGGTCCTCCAGGAAGTCGCTGTCGTAGTTGTCTTTGAACCAGCGCTTGGGCGGCAGCGAGAGACGGAAGCACGGGAACATGTCCTTGAGCTGCAACACACGCACACACACACACACAGCCAAAATGAGCAACATTTCAAGTTCCTACATATATGTATGTGTGTGTGTGTGTGTGTGTGTGCGCGTGTGCAAACATATTACATATATATATTTCATGGGGGTGACAATATGCTTTTCTCTCGATTTGATTCTTCTACGATTTTTTCTTTGGCTGCTGATTCAATTTAAATTGCGATTCAACGACATTGCCGATTTTCTTGATTTTTATCTCCGCCGCGCCATTTTTTTTTGTTTGTTTGCGAAGCAGAGTTGAATAAAAACATTTCGCCCTCTCCTGGAGAAAGGTGGAAATTTTTCCAACCCGACGTAACGGACTAAAATGAATTTGAATTTGAAAAAAATGAAATAAAAAGATTGATTTTTGAACAAAAAAAAAAAAAAAATTTTAAAATTGGAAAAGAACGAAATCGCAACAGCTATGTGAATCGATTTTCACCCCTATCCCCCATCTATGCATGTATGTATGTATATGTAAGATATTGTTTTTTCCCCCACATAGTATGATACGCAAATCCCAAATCCACAATCCATAAATCCATACAAATGAATACAGAAATCCTAAAAAAAACAACAAAAAAAAAACAAAACAGCCTGTTGCATTTAAGGGGACAAAACAGACTTTTTTTTAGGAGCAGGTTTGTAACAGCACGAGCCTCCCTCCCAACATTTGGTGTGAGAACCCCGGCTCGGACGCTCCGCCTCTTTTGCACTACAAAGGCGAAGATTTTGTGAGCGGGTCCCGCACGCGTGCAGACCCCCAAACTCCAACTCCAAGTATTTCAAAGCTCCACATCAACCGAACGCGGCACTTTCATGGCAGCCTCTTGAAATTGATGCGGCGGGGTCCTCGGGTCAGTCAATATGCTGTGTTAACCTGCTGACCTGTCCCTTCTCTGCTCTGGGCTGCGGCCCGCTGTTTACCGCCCCGGCACTGACACACTCCACAAGCGTCCTTTCAAAAAGTGACAGGACGTAAAAGGAGGATTTAAACGCTTTTCAAAGCAGATGTGGCGGCCAGCCAGTCAGCCAGCCAGTCAGCCAGTCAGACACACTGCACAGACAGTAGCCAGCTGCCACTGCTGCTGCTCATGGGTCTAATTTGCATCCTTCACTTCAGACACGACAATGCGAATAGCAAAGCAGTGACATTTAATGGATGTTGGAGCTTGAACTCTGAGCACATTTGAAAGATTTTGTGAGTTTCTTTTAGAATAATGTCTATCTAATGGTATTGTCATTGTGTTATTAGGCTTCCTAAGCGCTATTGAACAATGTTTAAAGAAGCGAAATGAGGCAAAATGAATAAAACGCAGTGTCTTTCAGTTTGCAGCTACCGATTCGGCAGAGACCAACTTGAGGCGCGGAAGTGTCGAAACATTAAGAAAGCTCATCTGAAAATGTCACACGACTCAGCAGCTACAGACCAAACTGCACCGTCGTACGTTAACTGTTGGATCGTGGGAAGCACAAAGCACGGAAAAGTGGGACTGCGACTAACGATTATTTTTGTTGCCGACGAATCCATCGATTTTTTTTTTTCTTTTTTCGATTAGTCACGATTACCTTCAATATTTTCACAAACTATTTTGGACTTCTGTTTAACCTGACTTGCTTAAATCTTCACACCCTGTGTTATACTGTTGTAGTCTGACAGCATACGTTGTAAATATACAAATATAGCAACAAAATGACACACAAAGCATTTAACTGTGACACAGTTGTTATATTTTTCAAAGTAAAATATCGTGGGTATATTAATTCACGATTTAAAGGTTATATGCAATGTTTATCACAGTTAAATACCTTAAATAGATTTCTTACAACTTGGATATCAAATTAATAAGGCCTAAGTAACACAGTTGATAAGTGATAAGTGAAAGTGTTACAATTCAGACAGAATTGACGGGGGTTGTAATTCACCGCATGCTGCCGTAACTTACGCATTTTAACGTACGCATTTTGACCGAAGTGAACTGTCGCTCGCTAAGCTAGCTTGTTCCACGATTTCCCGACGTGCGAAGAAAAAAAGGATTACGTACTCGCGCCAAAGGCTGACGATTAATTCATAAATGAGTGTGTCATTCAAAACACAACTACGAAACATCAACCCGTCGACGTTACTCGTTAACCCCTCTCTGCGGCGCGCGCTCCAATTTTCAATGTTTCCACAGAAGAAGAAGCTGTTTTCTTCTTCTCCTGTTTTTTTTTTGGCAGGACGTCAACGACGAGCGACACTGCCACCTTCAGCGCTCAGCACTGCACTGCGGGTACAAATGAGCGCGGAGCGGGATTTCATCGTTCGGCAATGTCCGACAACGATGACGCGACGAGTAGACGCGGAAATTGAAGCGTTGACGACTTCATGTCGTTGCAGCCCTACAGAAAAGTACAAATACATAAATAAATTAATAAATAAATAAATAAATAAATACGACCATTGCAACATGCATTTAATTTTTCATTTCAGAATTTCCCTTCTCCTTTGCACTACTTTTTGTCGCTGTAATTATGCAAATTTCCCCAATGTGGGATAAATAAAGCCGTTCTATTCTATTCTATTGTAACATCTCGTTATCTCTTTCTGCGTTAAATACAGGACTAGCCCCCCCCCCCGTCAGAACGTAATGGCTTCATCTCCTAGTTGCACATCCCTAACTCGCCAGAGACCTGCTTCCCATTGTTAGGGGAGGTCCTGGCCGCCATTTGGAAACAGAGGTCTTCTTTGTGCAGCTCTAATCACTTCCACAGTGCGGCCAGCCAATAGGTGGTGGTGGTGGTGGTGGTGGTGGTGGTGGTGGTGGGGCTCGGCTGACGAGGATCGCACACAGTGCGCAAAAGGAAAACAAACCCGCACCGGCAGACGATAAAAAAAAAACAAAAAAAACATCTTCCTCGCAGATCAGCAGGCGCGAAGGCGTCCGAGCTCACCTTGTCGTTGAGTCGGGAGAAGTCCGTGTACCTCCTGAACACCACCCAGCTCTCATCCTGAGTCTTCCTGACCAGGACCTTGAAAACCTGCAGCGGAGGATGAGACGGCGTGAGCGACCAAGCGCCAATCCGGCCCAAACTCGGACCTCAACGTTCCTCCTCCTCCTCCTCCTCCTCCTCCTCCTCCTCCTCCTCCTCCTCCTCCTCCCACAGCTAGCAAACACACCTCGGGGCTCAAGAACAACTCGTTTTCTTTGCTCCCGATTCCTGTTTGAAGGATCTTCTTCCGACCTCGAAGCTCTTAGAGCACTTCCAGGTCTGAAAGGGAACGCCCGACCGCAGACATTTCTTAAAGTAATTCAGATTCTTCTGAAATGCCGACACCGGCGGTTTCTTTATTTTGCGGGACACGCGATTCAATTCAATAATTTATTTACCAGACGTGACGGAAAGTGGGCTGGCGTTTCCATTTGTGCTTTCGTAAGACATTATAAGGAAAAAAGAAATGTGGGTCCTGAGACTCGACCAGTTGAGAGCCGCTGGTCTGCATCAGCGCTCGCCAACCTTTTTTGCACCCCAGCCCGATTTAATGTGAGACAATATTTTCACGGAGAACTGTGGTATTTTCTAAATTTAATAATAATATTAATAATATTATATTATTTTATAATAATATTAAAAATATAATAGATGCTCAAAGGGCTTTTTCCTCTTTCCAAAGACGTTTGTTTTCGCTCATCTTGCTTGCTAGCTTGCTGGCTCGTGGGTTTGATCTAGCGGCAACGTATCACGCGACCAAGACAAGCGCCTTGACGCGCGTCAGGAGTTGCGCCACTGGTTGGATGTCACGGAGGGAATCTGGTAATTTTTCAAAATAAAGTTGCTCCGACTCAGATAATAAATAAAACGGAATTCATTTAACGCAAAGGTAATTATTCTTTCGGTGCGGCCCGGTACCGGTTCGCGGGTTGGGGACCTCTGGTCTACAGGTTAGGACAATTCATTACTGACTGTATATGAATAACTGCACGCTGTCTCACGCAGTACCCCATTACTATAAAGTAATGGAAGGCACACGGACGGAATTGTATAAATTCCTGGTATCTGATAGAAAACGGCGCTCTTACTGTGAACTTGGCCCGCTCCTCCATCACTTCGTATCCCAGCACGGTGGGCGTGATGGGCCTCTCCGCATCTTGCTGACTCCCCACGGGGTCCGATATGGACCGGGGGCAGCTGGAGTACTCCACCGAGGCCTCCAGGGACCCGTTCACCCTGGCCCGTATGACCGGGCTGTGGTGGGGCGGCGGCGTCCTGCTCCGGCCGCAGCGCGACTGCTGCTGCTGCTGCTGCTGCGACCCTCCGCGTCGACTCCTCGGTTCGTCCCCGGCCGTCCTGCTGACATACGAGGAGGACGAGCTGCTGGAGACGCTGCCCAGCGAGGAAGCGCGCTGGGGACGCCTGTGCTTGCCGCCGGCCGCCGACAGCGCCCGGTCCATGGGCACGGGGACGGGCACGAACGGTGACGCCATCTTCCAGGGGAGGGGGGGGGAGGGAGGGAACCGGGGATGCACACCCTGGGGGGTGACGAAGAAGAAGAAGAAGAAGAAGAAGAAGAAGAAGAAGAAAGACCCCTTTGAAGAAGCAAAAAGAGAGGCGAAACATCTTCAAGTCCAGTCGCACCAGCCAGTGTTGTTGGGATTACTCCATAAAAGTAATCCAACTACTGATTACTCCTTAAAAAGTAATGTAATTACTTCTTAAACTGATTTGAATAGTATTAAATTACTAAATACTTTAGTTTAAAAAAAAAGAAGATAAAGTTCAGAGTTCAGAGTGCACATAACGAACCACAATATTCTTTCATTTAGACGAGATGAACTCAAAATAATGTTTGTATTTCCAGCTATGAAACTAAGGGCGTAAGAAAATATCGATACAGTAAAATATTGCGATATTTTATCCTGCGATACCGTATCGATATTCAAAAGCGCCGCATCGATTTTTTTTAAATTAACAAACAACATTAAATACGCTAAGCTAGGTTCATTTTTGTGTTGCAGTTGTACCTCCGACCACTAGCTGGCAGTAGTCAGTAGCAGTTAGCTCCGTCAGTCCTCCGCGCCAAAGACGCAACAATATATCTCGCGAGGTGTTATGCTCAGCGGTGCCCGGCTGCTAACACTTAGCACAAGCACTCAGAAACTCAGCAATGAGACGGAGGATGACAGCAGCATCCGGCCGGCTGGCCGGCTCCAGCAGCTTTCAAAGCTGACGTGTGGCAATATTTTGGGTTTTGTAAAAAAGGAGGGAATGAAGGACCTGGATGAGAGCTACGCAGTTTGCAAAATCTGCTCGGCTACGGTTAAGTACTCGGGGGAACGCGGCAAATTTAAGAGCGCGTGTAACAAGAAATCACGAGGGCGCGACGGTACAGCGGGCTAACGTTGCGAGTGGACGCAGCACAACGGACAATCGAAGAAGTGCGTTTTTCCAAACTAGCAGCGAGCTCAGCTCGCGCGACCAAATTTAACACGGTCGGTAATGACGTTGCTGCAGTGACCATATTGAGACCAGACTTACTTTGAAATCAAAAACCTCCTTGCACTGATTGTGCACCTCAAAAAACATATCTGAATTTTTTGTTTACAAATTGTTTTTCCATGTTTAAGCTATTGACTGTCGACGTTGATATTACTGAGCAAGTAGTGTTACGTTTGATCGTGCAGGGACTGTGCATATATTTACCCAAGTGTTGAAAGTGTTTCAGGCTTCCGTTTGTTGTCAGCTATTTATTGTTTTCATCCTTGAGAGTGGATGTTGCAGGGACTTTGCATTTTCTGTTTCTACCTCAGAAATTTGAACCTGCTTACAGTTGTTTATTAGTCTGACAAATAAATTCTTTAAAAAAACAACAACCCAAAAACCTCAATATATTGTTATGCTCTCAGTATCGCAATATATCGTGATGTGTATCGTATCGTCGGATTCTTGCCAACACACACCCCTCTATGAAACGCAATCGCTGTTTCTTCTTTTCGCCGCATATCAATGACGTTGCACGCACGGCCGCATCGTCAATCTGCGACGTCGTTGTTTTCGGTTGTTTTTCTAAATTTCATTTTCCGTATAAAAAAAAAAGCTTGCAAAAATATTTCAGAAAAGTAATGGAATCGTTGCTTGATGAAGAAATTGTGATATAATTACCAGTTTTGCCAGAGTAATCCCGTTACATGAATCTGTTACTAAAAATAAGAAGTAGTTTAATTATAGTAGTGGATTACTTAGTAATAGATTACTCGCCGACACTGGCACTGGAACTGAACCCTACTACTACTTTATACTTTTAATGTATTTATATTTCACCCTTTCTGATGTTAAATTGTGATCTTATTTAGGTACAGATAGCCACAAAAAAAAAAAAAAAAGTGCAGAATTTCCAAAACCGGTCACGCGAAATGAGGGCTGATTAATTATTGACAGGGGCTGCCTTTCATTCATGATTTATGGATTTGAGCTCAACGTTTAAAATTGATGACGGTGTCACGTCTTGATTCAGCGGTGCCATCGCTGTGCCAGGCCCAACATAGCAATAAATGGATTTCACAACCAGGATCCAAACCGGACTTGGACGTGTAACTACTGCCCTGCAGTAACCTTGGTCGAAAGAATGACCAACAAAACAAAACAATGACCTACATCTTCCCTGAAAACACTGACAAGAATGGAAACAACATCGATTCTTATGGGGGCCGGGCCCGTGCTGAAACAATGGTGGCAGTAGATCTTACGAGATAGAATAATACAATCAAAACAATACACTGGATTTTGGGGTTGTTGTTTTTTTTTTTTACTAGTTCCGGTGAGCAGGGGAGAGGCTAATGGCTATCAGTAAACAAGGTGACGGACTATTTACTTCTCGATCCCTTTTAGCTGACTCATGAAAAGCTATTTTCGGTGCACAGCCGACAACATGACAGTTATAAACTCGAGCCGATTCCCTCGCACACTGAAAAGTCAGGACGACAATACAGTTAGGAAGCGAGCCGACTCCGGCGTCACATCCATTAACGCGACATTGGAATGACGTTCAACATACAGTGCGCTTTCGTTATCGTTAGCCGTTAGCCAAGTTACAGCCGTTTAACAGTTCATAAAGTGGTCCAAGTGTTACTTCATTAAAAAAAAAAAAAAATACGTCGCACCTATATCATTAATATAGGTGCCGAATGGAGCAGCGGTCGCAAGTGGCCCACTCAGTACCATTTAATTACCATTTCGATGACATTCTGCAAATTAAATACGCAACTGAATGATTAACCAACTGTTTTTGAACGACATTTGGTTCCCCCTGCGCCCGAGGATGCCCCGGGCAATCACATTACTGGCACGTTAGCCTCGTGAGCTACGTCAAGGAAAGCCTACATGAAGCCGCTGAAACAGCAAACTGACTCGTAAAATGACTACGACGTTCACTCACCTTACAAAAGCAGGTATCCACCACTGTCAAAAAAAGAAACAAGATTTTAAACCCGACGAAGTCGGTGTGTGAACGCCCTATCGTTACTTATCGAGAGCAACATCTCCTCCGTCCGACTCAGGCAGCTCTTGCTAGCTTGGCTCAGCTTTGAAATCGCTGTGCCAGAAATCAGACAAGTACCCCTAACCCACCACACGAGGCCGCTATTGCACAATCAAAATGCGCCGCGTCGAACTGTATCGCCATCACCGTGTCAGATAGTCGTGAGCACTGTACTGTTTCTTTTTTGGGAAGCACACCCACTAGCTCACGCATCCGCCCAAATAACAGCTCAGGTGGGAGTGTCTTTTAGCTGATCGGGGAGTGACACCCTTTCTCAAGCTGCAGCAACAACCATTTAATCCCGGGCGTGACACACTTGCGCACTTTCACCAAACTAAAGAGGATTCCTTGTCCACTTACAGAAAACATTCTCTTGGTAAGTCTTGCGTGGCTTTCATACGTTTGTTTTTTTTTGTTTAATATATTTATGTTTAATTTACTTGTTGCTTTCTAAATATCGTGTTTCTAAAGTAGTGACTGACTCGTCACAATAAACTTCTAATTTGCTGAAGTTCGTTGGAAATCCTTTGCAACTCAGACATTCAAAGCATTCCTAGTTTCCTGCAGCTGATGATGGGTGTGGAACCTTTTCTCAAGCTCCAGCAAGAACTACCTTGACGTTGGGCGTGTCACTTTACAAATGTATTTTTATAAAGTGACAGTGCTTTGACTATGAATGCAGACGATTTCTTGTCAGATTTTACAGAAAATAGTGTGTAAGTAAGTCTTGCGTAGTTTTCATATATTATTGAACTCGATAGCGGTATCAAACTTAACTGGGAGATGACGAATGACAGGGTTTAACACATCTGTTGTTCTTGGGCTGTTTCCCTTTTAATGTCTTTCTTAAGCTTATACCCTCTGCTAAAAATGGGAGATGAGAATCATATGCTTCTTAAGTATTCTCTAACTAAAACACAATCTTGCTTGTCACAAGGCCGGGTGGGACGGTCAGCATTTTACCGGAGACTCCCTCATGAGCCACTGTGCTCTGCTTTCCTCTTTTCAGACAAGATGACGACCCCGGACAACATTTCCAAGGCCAACATCGCCTTCGCCTTGTCCGTGTTCAAAAAGCTAGCGGACGCAAACCAGGCGGCGGACGTCTTCTTCTCCCCTTTCAGCATCTCTGCAGCCCTGGCTATGGTGATGCTGGGGGCCAGGGGCAACACGGCCGCGCAAATGTCAGAGGTACAACAAGTCGCGCACGGCGACGTGACAAGAGCAACATTTTCCAAGTTCACTTACAATTGAAAGAAATTGCAACTTGAAACAGGAAGATCTGATCCATCGTGGTTTTTTTTTTTTTTAAACTCTTGCCACTTCTCTTTGGGAAGAGGTGAAAGCCAAAGGTGTAGTTTGTTGCTTTTTGTTCAGCCACTTGTACAGGTTCTCCCAGGTAGGTCCCTTGAGGTCATGTGTCTGGCAGGGTAAGGTGTGGCAACAGGAGCGGCCTGCACGCTCGTTGCGTCCTCAATTCGTCCCAGTGACTGCTTCTTTTTTCAGAGATAAAGTCAAACACTGATTCCAAAAAAAAAAAAAAAAAAATACAAAACAAAAGTAATGGGAGATAGAGGGCCAAGACCATCCTGCGCGCAACGATGCATCCTTTATCTTTTTAGACCGATTAAGTGTACGGCTGTATGCACTTAAGTACACAAAATATGAAATATAAGGAGTTATATGCACTTTTATATGCGGTAAGTAGGAAAATGTTTTCGGACACTTACAATTTTTACTCAGTCCCATTGAATATTTGCCAAGTTATTATTTTTTTTCTTCTGTTTCAAGAGGTCGGGCTGCTTCGGAGGCACACAAACAAATTGAAATAGTTTTGTTGCTTGTTGTTAATGAAACAGAACAAGAAAAAGTCATCCGGCTGGAACATCCGGCGCTGAGCAGGATGGAGCAGCGCGCGCGCACTCGGAGACTTACCACTGATTGCATTACGCAGTGCATAATCGTCATAGCTTTGACTTTCAAGATCACCAAAGAGCCTCCGCGCCCACTTCCGCATGTTTCATTTTGTTGCCTAGGAGTGCAGCAAACACTGCAACCTGCGTTATGAGCTGTGAGGGCGTTCCTGGCCCAAACACTGGAAGCTTACCAGTTAGTTGTTAGGTGTGGAAGCAGAAGACTGATGGGAGCTTTTCTTCCTTTAGTTCAGCACCGGGCGTACCTGGTTCAAATGATGCAATTCTGTCTGAGAGTCATCGGTCCTGATCAGAGCGTGCTTTGACAAGAAATGCCTTGCCTTCTGTGATTCAGTACAGATGGCAACATGTGTATGCCAAAAGTAAGAAAAACGCTTTACCAGATTCATACTTTAAATATATTGACAAAATAAAAGTCCAGCTGCATCCTGTTGAATTTGACAGCATGCAGTGCATTGCTGCTCCGACCCTCCATCCTCAATCTCAGCGGCAACATAAGCTTTTTTTTCTTTTTTTTTTTTTTACTGATCCGTGTTTATTAGTGAATGAACTTACAGAATTGAGGGGATACAGGGAAAGGGACAAGGTAAGTTTGTTTGCGGCCAACACGGCGCACTAAGCCCAACTACCTGTGCCCTCGCCAGGTCCTCGGCTTCACCGAGTCAGACAAGCCGCAACCGGTGGAAGGAGCGCAGCCCGAGGCGGGAGCAGTGCCCGAGGCGGGAGCAGAGCCAGAGCAGGGAGCGCAGCCCGAGGAGGCGCAGCTTGAACAGACGGCGCAGAGGCCGATCAGGCTCTTCCAGTCGTCGCGAGGCCAGCTTCGACAGCAGATGCAGCAGAGGCAGGCGCCCAGCAAGCTGCCGAGGTATCTCCTCAAGGTCAGTAACTTGTCACCAGCGCGCGAGAGGTTTCTGTGCCCCTTTGTGACATCGCAGAAAGTTTTTTTTTTTTTTTGGTTTGTTGCTGGAGCAATAAGTGGAGAATGTCAACGAAGGTACATGTATCAGAAACACCTGAAGTGGGGCCTCTAAATAATAGTTTTTATTGTATGTTTTCCGCAAGCTCTCGAAGCTCTTGAATATTGAAGTACCAACACAATGCAAAGCCTCCTCTCATCCGCCACTGGTTCAGTGAAGAATAAGCAGGTCTCTCGCGTGTGTTTGCAGTGCCTGACACCCAGTGATGGCAATGACGATGTCCATGCTGGCTTTGCCAAACTGCTGAGTGAGCTTAATGACCCACACACTGATTACGCCCTCTTCATAGCCAACAAGCTGTATGGGGAGCAGTCCTACGTGTTTCTCAAGGTGTGTATGTGTGTATATGTGTGAAAGTGTTTCATAATCCAATGATTATTCTGCCTTAGTCTATGCTTTCCATGCTTTCCATAACAGCGATTCCCTTTTGGGTTTACACCAACAACGGTGTTGTGCATCTTGTGATTCCAGAATTTCTTGGACGCAACCAGAAAGCACTACAGTGCCGAGCTAGAGTCTGTAGACTTCATTAAAAAGCTGGAGGCTGCTGTGCTCAAGATCAATACCTGGGTGGAGGAACAAACGCAAGGTACATGGTACTACGGAAAGCTCGGTAAACTGAGTGCATCTGTTTGACCGAACCATGGAACGCAGAAACGTGCCATCAAAGCGACACAATTCTGCAGAGGTAGTCTTTCGTAAAAAGTGACTTTTAAATAAATTGTTTCCCGTTCCGAAGTTTTAGTTTCAGTGGTGGATAAGTACATTCGAGTGTGCTGTAGGTGTGAGGGAGGAGTTCAAAGTGAATTAAGGATCATTTCTGAGCCGCCTCTTGTTCGAGACGGTGAGGGAGAGGCTGACTTGGAAAGGAGAGGATCGCCGCAAATAAGACCGAACAAAGTGAAAGTGAAGTGAGTTTGCAGAGATAACAACAAAGGATGACTTCAAAGAGTAAAAGTGCACCCAAAAACTTTTGACTAAAAAGTCAAAGTCAAACTTTAATTTGGCATATTTTGTTGCAAAAAAACGTGGAACAACTGCCCTCTGTGGGTTCAACGCCATCGATTACAATTGATTAATCAATCGGTCTGTCAATTCAGCTTCATCTCCTCAGTGCCGGCTGCTGCCTGCTACGCTAACGGCTCAAGCTGATATGGCTCTGGACCACCGTGAGCAGTATCGGAGTCTCCAATCATGTCTCCTCCAGAGTCTCCCATCGTGCTGGGAGACTCTGGAACAGAGACAAGTCCTCCACCTCATAGGACCTCTCTGTTGCGAAGGTGTCTGCGCTACTGTCCGGGTCGCTCGTCATCAGCTTGTTAGCCTGGCTCGTACAGTATCGATGCGTTCACATTCTCTACAGATGTAGTACCCTCTACCATGTGGTCCTTGAACTGGGTGAGGAAAAACGAAAGAAAACTAAAGGAAAAAGAAGAAACCTCAGACAGAACCATGGAGAAGAGATCCTTCCTTCTAGGCGGGCGTGTAGATGTGCACTGGGTCTCACATATATAGATCATAACAGTAGGAGAGAGATGAGTTGTGCACACTTTGGAGACTACTGCGAATGCTCGCACCCATATGTCCAAAAACCAATGCGTCCAATGAGTCCAAAAAGTCCAGAAGCATGTGAGTCATGAGAATGAGGATCCGTCTTGGGTTTACTCAGAGACGAGGCGGAGGGAAGCAGATTCCGATGATGGAGGCTCCAAACTTCCAAACCAAACAGCGGTCGGAGCTATGATGTGGTCTAGTTTAGATCCAGTGGCAATGGGGAAAAGATAGGAGACAGAGATTACAATGTTCGAGGTCCCCTTTCAGCGTGACCTTAATAGATTGGCTCAGAAGTCCTTCATGTGTCCTTCTGTTCCAATCGAAGGATTCATGGAGTTTGGAACTGGAACAGTTTGAAACAGTTTGACACGATTCTGACTCTGACCCTGCTCACTACCGTTTCCCAGGCAAAATCAAGGAATTGATCACGAAGGACGTGGTGGACGATTCGACGAAGCTGGTGCTGGTGAACGCCATTTATTTCAAAGGAAAATGGCAGGAACAGTTCAAAGAGGAAGACACGGCGGAAGCACCATTTAGAACGAACAAGGTAATGCTGCAAAAAAGGGGATGGACGGACGCTTTAAATGGCCTCTGCTGTGTTCTGTTCTTTGCAACCAGGGATAGTGACGGATCACTTTGGGATACATTATTGAAGGAATTCAATTCAAGTACACAGGAGCATTCTGGAGATAGACTTTTATTAATTGTGCTTTTTTTTTTCTTTTCTTAATACGTTTACCGCTTCTGTGTTTAACAACAGCAGTTGTTCACAATTGCAGGGTTTTTTTCTTTTTCAGGTCTTCCTCCAAAGTTTTCTTCTCCCCTTTCACGTCTTTGCGTCGGTTCTCTATCTTCCAGATCATTGAAATTGTCGCACCGGTCGTAAAAACGCGTCACGAAGAAGAAATAAAACATGTATAAGTCGCAACGGACTATAAGTCACACTTTTGGGGAAAATTATTTCACAAGACCAAGAAGGCGGCACCATTTATTCCACAACTGCTTTTTCGAGCGCCCCAATATGGCACTGGCAAACAGAGTCCACACCGACTCGCAGCGAACGAACAGAACACGGCACGCAACAAACACGGAACACATTATTAACGCTCTAACACACGAGCAAACCAACCTTGTGCCTCGTCGGGAGTTGCTAAATGACTTAAGTCCAAGGTTTTGATCGTTAAGTTTTCTATCTTCGTTGTTCTGTCTACTGTTAATTTACCGTAAACATTTACGTTGCACCTTTGCGAGATCATTTCCCGCCATCAAGTTCTTTTTCCGGTGCAGACATGTGAAATTACCGGGAGTATAAGTCGCGTGACCAGCCAAACTGCGGAAAAAAGTGCGACTTATAGTCCGGAAAATACGGTACTCGCAGACGTTTCACCGTTCATTCAAAATGCTTCTTCTGTTAAAATGGGCTGCACTACAGCAACATAATGAAACAACTCACCTTTGTGACGGGCTGGGATAACTCTCCGAACCACCTCCAAGAAAAGTGAATTTGTTATTAAACTCTCGCAAAATTCAAGACTTTTTTTTTTTTTTTTTAAAGGAAGGAAAGAACGATTAGTGAGATTTCAGAGCTGAGACCAGAGGTGTGCAGCGGCTGTGAAAAGGTCATTTCACAGCCGCCGCAAAGATAACCTGGTGGCAAATATCTGTAACAGCAGAAAGCGCTAAAACCCTTGTGTCTCCCGTTGTCACAAGAATGACTCCAAGCAGGTGAAGATGATGCGACAGAAGACCAAATTTCCTCTCGCCTTCCACCCGGACCTAAACTTGCAGGTAACCTCCATGTTTTTCAGCATCGGGTTCTTTGGTCTTCGTTTGCAGGCGTTCAAGTGTTTCAGCGCTCGAGTGCAAAGTTCAAATTCAATCGCCTTCGTTTCACTCCCGAAAAACTGATTCCTTCCCCACATATATTTTTTTTCCAGATCCTGGAGCTTCCTTACCAAGGGTCGGACCTCAGCATGATTATCATGCTGCCGAAGGAGATTGAGGATGACACCACAGGCTTGGAGAAGGTGGGACACGTTGAGACTTTGAAAATACACATGCCTAACATAATATGGCTGATATATGACAATACCCGTTGCGTCTGCAGCTGGAGAAGGCGCTCACCTACGAGACCTTTGAGGAATGGACTCGTCCGGACATGTTTATCAAAACCGAGGTCAAAGTGTCGCTGCCTCGCTTCTCGCTGACGGAGACGTACAAACTGAAGGAGGTCCTGATCAGCAT
>NW_027466123.1:517500-557500 GCF_046127955.1 Nelusetta ayraudi | reverse complement strand
TTTTAACAGTGAACAAATCACAATCCCCTCCGGCCGCCGCCATTTCTCTGCTCTTCTCTGCATTTTCCTGCTGCGTGCATGCGCATGCGCATGCGCATCCTCGGGTGCACTTCCGAGCGTGCGCATGCACGGCTGCAGTGGGCTTTGCCGTGTCCAATCGTCAGAAGTAAGCTGCCGCGGGTTGTGGTTAAAAAACAAAATCAAAAAAAGTGTACGCAAATCGATATTTTCTTAAAACGATCGATACGATGCTTTGCTCTGATTAGCGAACGATATATCGATCACGATATCGATATGCGCATAAACTAATTTACATCGATGAGGCCGGCTTCAACTCAGCCAAGAAGCTTGAGTGAGGCAGACACGTGATAGGGAAACAATCAATCACCGTGCCGGGCCAGAGAGGGGCCAACATCACGATCTGTGCTGCTGTATCCAACAATGGAGAAGTGTTGCACAAATGTGAGATTGGCCCGCTACGATACCAACTGGCTCCTACTGTTCCTGGAGGAAAGAACATGAAAGACTGGTGCCCGAAGCAGAAAGGGGACGGGATGGCCTTCCAACTTATGTAGTGGTCTGGGACAACGTGGCATTCCACTGGTCGCATGAAGTGGCAGCATGGTTTGATGCCCATCCCAGAATGGTGTGTCTGTTTCTTCCTCCTTGCTATCCGCCTTCCTCAACCCCATTTCGGAGTTCTTTTCAGCGTGGAGATGGATGGTCCATGACCACCAGCCACGTGCCCGGGTGGCCCTTCTGGCGGCAATGAATGCTGCTTGCCAGGAGATCACACCTGAGCGCTGTCAAGGACGGGTCAGACATGCAAAGAGATTCTTCCCCAGGTGCCTTGGCAGGGAAGACATCCTGTGTGATGTTGATGAGGCCATGTGGCCCAATGCGGAAGACCGGGCAAATTAGGGTCTGATTTTTGTGAAAAATTCACAAATGAATATACTATACCTGAAACATAATGCCATATCATCTCTGATGAAGGACATTCATAGACAGCGGCGGAAGCTGTATGCCCAAGCAAATATGCTTGGTTCGGAAATTTGGTATGTGTTCGGTACCAGTGAAGATCTCACTCTTCAGAGCGTATTGTAAACCTTTGTATACTACCCAGGTGTGCTGTTGGTATAAACAAGGGAGTATTAGAAAACTCGTAGTGGCATATAATGATGGCATGAGGCGCCAGTGCAAGCCATATTGTTAGTGTCGGGGTACCTACTTGCCCTGCTGTTTTACGCAATCTGATATATGATTTTATGTGTAGGGTATCTGAGTCGGAAAACAACTTAATTGATGTTCTGGCGAACCCTGTACGCAGTTCTGTCAGATTTTTTTTCTGAACTGTGGAGTCACTAGCGAACATGTCTGTATGTTAGGCATTGAACATGGTGAATGATGGTTCTTTTTTTTCCTTCCTGTGGGTTTGTTTATGCTTATATATGTATTTTCTCTCTCTCTCTCTCTCTCTCTCTCTCTCTCTCTCTCTCTCTCTCTTTCTCTATGTCTCTCTTTTTACTGTGATATGGATCCCTTGGGTCTGAAACAACTGCCTTGCCCTTGCGATTCAGTCACTGCAGAGTGCCAACTATGAAGTGTGCCATGAGAAAGCTTTGCTGTGCCCGGTACACGATTTAATATATGAACAATGACAGGATGTCCTGCTGCATCCTGTCAACTTTTGCAGCATGCAGGGACCTCAATCAAACCAGCAGCAATCAAACCAGCAGCAATCAAACCACGTGCAAGGCGATAGAAGCTTTTTTGAATTAATGATTCATTCATTTTTTTAAATCTATTTATCTTTGCTGATGATGGGTGGGAGCCGCAACAAGTTATATTGAGACAGGGCCGTCACACAACGCACAGAAACACATAATATTGTATGAGAAATCATGTTTAAGTCATTGTGGAAGATCCCTCTAGAGGAGTGAAGGGTTTTCCAAGATATTGTATTTTGCTATCCTGTTAAATTCAGTGCAACATTTATAGAAATAAGAACTTAATATGTTGACAAAACACAAAAATCGTGTTCCAACCTGCATTTCTGTTCTGCCTTTGTACCTTTTCTTTTCTCATGGTTTAGAGTTACACAAAGTCTGCCAAATGAAACAGACTATCATGGCCCCAAATCAGTCAACCTGTGTATCTAGGACAAGTCATTAGACTTTTCTAAGTAGGGTTAGGCCAGCAGAGAAGGCCAAGCTGGCCCTGACGGCCCTGCCACTGGTAGAATTCCCCAGGGTTTGGTGAGATTGGACCCCCAGGCGGAGAGCAGGTCGAATTGTCTTCTTTGGAGAGTAATTTTCGGGGATCTAACAACAACTTTGTTAATTTGTTTGACTTTGACTTTAATTGCAATGTATTTTTTGTATTCCTTTTCAGCATGGTACTGTACCTTTACTTTCACACTGCTTGACGACCTCCCCTTACCTGCGAAAAGAACTTCTAGCCCCAACTGGTACAAAATAAATGATGATTTTGCAATGATTAATTAAAAGCCAGATGTTGGAACCTCACCAGTTTCTGTGGGTGTGGAAAGATAATTATTTTTCTTTTTATTAACTCCGAGTGTCATGGCTATTTGTTTGAAATCAAACAAAAACTTACAGTCACTCATATTGCATTTGATCAACCTCAACGCAAAGTCATCTCAGGATTCCCAATGTAAAAGATCTGGATTTTTACAGCTTATTGTCCAAGAAAACAACTAACCTACTTGTATCAACCTCAGGTAAGGTTAGCAAACAAAATACCAACTTCAGTGTGAACAAGCTCTTACTGCCAAGAGATTGACACTGCCAAGAAATTTAAGTGTTGGGCGCTGAGGCGTGGAAGGCAGAAAATGCCCGAAGCTTACCTTACAAGGCAGGTTATTCAAATGATGCAATTCTTGTCTGAGAGTCATTAGTCCTTCAGGAGACCAGGCTTTGGCATGAACTGCCTTGCCCTTGCGATTCTGTCACTGCAGAGTGCCAACTATGAAGTGTGCCATGAGAAAGCTTTGCTGTGCCCAGCACACAATTTAATATATGAACAATGGCAAGGATGTCCTGCTGCATCCTGTCAACTTTTGCAGCATGCAGGGGCCTCAATCAAACCAGCAGCAATCAAACCAGCAGCAATCAAACCAGCAGCAGTCAAACCACGTGCACGGCCATAGAAGCTTTTTTGAATTAATGATTCATTCATTTTTCTAATCTATTTATCTTTGCTGATGACAACGCAGAAACACATAATATTGTATGAGAAATCATTTTTAAGTCATTGTGGAAGATCCTTCTAGAGGAGTGAAGGGTTTTCCAAGATATTGTATTTTACTATCCTGTTAAATTCAGTGCAACATTTATTGAAATAAGAACTTAATATGTTGACAAAACACAAATCGTGTTCCAACCTGCATTTCTGTTTTTCTGTTCCGCCTTTGTACTTCTTCTTTTGTCATGGTTTAGAGTTACACAAAGTCTGCCAAATGAAACAGACTATCATGGCCCCAAAGTCAAGTCATTGCCTCACTCACCCAGCAGATGCAGGTTGCGAGTGATAAACCGGTCAGCCGAAGCCGAGATGAAAGGCAAGGTTTAATTAATGCTTGACATTTATACTTTTGGCAGTGTAATTAATTTGGGACTGAGCCTCAGCGAAGGCCTGCTCTCATCAGAGCAGGTCTTCGCAAGGCGAAGACTCAATTGTTTTTTTTAGCAGTTGAGTTAGCTCTGTTTACGGTATTCTGTTAGTTTGGGTGTGGCACTTTGAAAAGAATAAAAGCAGGTGTCTTCACGCAGAGAAATCTCACTACCTTTTTCATGACTGCAAGGCTGCAAGACAGAGAGAAAGTAAGTTTCATTCCATTAAAGTTTATCATCTCACTTTTTTAAAAAGCGTTGCGTTCAACTGCATGTGACTAGGGCTGCAACTAACTTATTTTTTGTTGTCAACTAATCTATCCATTATTCTTTCGATTAGTCACGATTATCTTTTTTATTTTCACCACCTATTTTGGACTTCTGTTTAACCTAACTTGCTTAAACTTCTACGCTGATAGCATGTGTTTTTAAACAAATATATCAAAAATAATGACACAGAAAGCATTTATTTGTGACATAGTTGATATATTGTTCAACGTAAAACATCATAGGTTTATTCATTCACGACTTAAAAGTTATATGCAATGTTTATCACAGTTATACTGTAGTTATTAAAGGTATAATAAAATGCCTTTAACAACTTTAACTTAAATATCGAATAATATGCCCTAAAGAACACAGTTGATAAGTGAAACTGTTACAATTCAGTATAAACCCGAGTATTGACAGGGGCTGTGATTCACTAATTGCTACCTGAAAGCACACATTTACCTCAACAAACTAACGTTCGCTAAGCAAGCTTGTTCCATGATTTTCGGACGTGTGAAAAAGTCTCATGATAAATGAACAAATAAACGTGTAATTTAAAACATAACCACAAAATATCTATCCTCAACATTTTTTGTGAACTCCTTTCTGCTGAGCGTGATGATACCGCGACTTCGGGGTGTCTGCGTTTAGTTTAAGGTGTACGCGTATCGCCGTAGCGCTACCACGGAATGTGGAGTGAGCTTCACAGAGTTTGCACCTAACGTGTTTGGCTGAGTCATTTTTTCGATGAAATATTCCTAAACTTTAGAAACTTTAGGTCCGAGTTTTCGAGTCTTTTCAGAGAAGCAACCGTTCTTCTTCTCTGTGTTTTTTGCAGGATGTAAACAATGAGCAATACCACCGTCAGTGCTCAGTACTGCCCTGCAGGGCGAAACGAGCATGTAGCGGCCGGAGTCCGCTAGTTCAGCAATTTACAATAACAATTACACGACGCGTCAGAGTGGCAAAGTGCATCCACAATGGCCACAATGACTGCTGGGTCAGGTTGTAATTACCTCAGCCAGACTGGATTCTCTGCACCGGGCTGCCTCGCAAACATTGTGGTTCAAGATGAGCAAGGACCCTTGCTAAATGTATAAAATAAAAATATTTTATGTATAAAAATAACCGTTAAATGCGTATTTAAACCAAACTGCTTTTATTTGACAGTGATTATACAACTAGAAATTAATTTACGGGTAGTATTTTGTGCTTTCGCTACTGAATCTTTTACAATTTTTCACACTTCAACCCAGTGGTTTTCAACCTTTTTTTGAGCGATGTCACATTTTTTTTTTTTACATTGAAAAAATAAATAAATAAATAAATAAAATCCTATGGCACACTACAAACCAGAAATATGATAAAATTACATTTCTCTTAGCTTAATAATGACAATATAGTCTCTTTGTTTATTTGTACTCACTCAGTGTGAAACCTGGGAAACCTGTTTAGATGCTCACAAAGATGATATCCTGGGAGGAAAACAGGCTCACGTTCATTTTGAAGCGCAGTCACTAAACAAATAGAACGTTATTATTATTTATTTAGTATGGAAGCGCATTGCTGCCGTCCTAGGAAAAAAAAGTGCTGAGAATCACGTTATGTGAAACTATCACGTTATTTCGTGATAGTTTCATGATATAACGTGAAAATTATCACGTTAAAATGTGAACCTATCACGTTATTTCGTGATAATTATCACATAAAAATGTGAAACTATCACGTTATTTCGTGATAATTATCACGTAAAATCGTGATATTTTCGTAATAAGGTTATAACGTGATCACGTGATCACGTTATAACACGATACTTTCACAAAATAACGTGATGGTTTCACGTTTTTACGTGATAATTTTCACATTATAATGTGAAACTATCACGCTATTTTCTTGAAACTATCATGTTATAATGTGAAAATTATCACGAAAAACGTGAAAGTATCACGTTACAACGTGAATCTATCTCGTAAAAATGTGATACTGAGCCCTGTTTTCTTTCTAGGATGGCAGCAATGCGCTTCCGTAGTAGACCATTCATTCATTCATTTTCCATACCCGCTGTTGTGAAAATGGATAATCTTTCACGACACACCAGACATTAGCTCACGCTACACTAGTGGTTGAGAAACACTGCCCGAACCTACACATGTTTATGAGGTCATACTCAAACACCAAGCAGTGTCACAGGCAGGACTCAACCTGCTTCGAAGTGTTATTTTTTTTTGTGCAATCTGATTCCGTTCTGATCTAGAAAGATAAATGAGGTAAGTGGCATGAATCATCTTCTGTGTAAATTCTTACGAAGAAAGAGGTGTGACTGAGTGGGCGTTAACACTGAAGGGCAGGGTGCAGGAGAAGCAGTGATACAATGACGACTATAAGGTTTTCCTTAGCCACAGGGAAATAATGCTTCACTTAAACTACATGAATTAACTGTATTAGTAAGAAACGTATACATGAAAAAAATGACGCACATATTTACTAGTTGTATTTTTACAAGCACGCAATTAAACTACAGAAAATAGTTTTTAGAGTAATAAATCAAGATCCCTGTCGTGAAACCACAAATAAATAATCTATAGGTTCTAATATTTTAAAATCTATAGACAAAGAATACTGTGCAAATTTGTTCGTGAGTTTTTTTTTTTGTTTCTGTTTTTGTCAGTTGATTGCACAACATTTCATTATTTTACATTGTAAACAAAAATAAACTATTAATTCATTCATTATTTGAATTCATCATGTTGTTGACCAGTTTATATTTCATGAACGTTCAATAAAACACTTATTTATCATCAGCATTATTTCGGTAACTGTCTATTCTATTCTACTTGTGTCGTCACAAATCTATTTCAATGCATTTCTATCCTCTGCCCTTATTTCTTTATTCGTAGACACAATGGCAACAACGTCCCCTCTTTCCGAGGCCAACACAGCCTTCGCTCTGGACTTGTTGAGAAAGCTGAGTGACGACGAGGACAAGAATGTCTTCTTCTCCCCCTTCAGCATCTCGTCGGCCCTGGCGATGGCGCTGCTGGGGGCCCGAGGCAACACGGCTCAACAGATGTCAGAGGTAACCCAGTCGCACACACTTGGGCTCAAGACAAGTTGTCTTTGGGTAAAGTTAGTGACTCCGTGAGTTGGTTAAGGACATGTGTCCTCAGCAATAAACTGGCCTGCACTATCTCCATGTGGCACATGACCCGTTTCTATGCAGCACACCAATTTGTTTGACCACAACACATAATTTACAAACAATCAATCAGGTTGGCATACCATCAGTGGTCAGGTGGTAGAGTCTCTGCCCTGAGACTGGTAGGTTGTGGGTTCGATCCCCGGCCGTGTCATACCAAAGACTGTAAAATGATACCAATTGCCTCATTCACTCTGTCTATCTGTTAACGTCACCGTTATGTCCTACAGCACACTAAAACTGTAAAGTCTTTGAAAGAAAAGTAGGAAGCGTTGACAATGTCATGAAAATAAATTGATGCAGTGTTGTTTTTTAAGTTTTCCT
Organism: Nelusetta ayraudi; assembly: GCF_046127955.1. Taxonomy (NCBI): domain Eukaryota; kingdom Metazoa; phylum Chordata; class Actinopteri; order Tetraodontiformes; family Monacanthidae; genus Nelusetta; species Nelusetta ayraudi. The sequence goes on along the minus strand of NW_027466123.1, from coordinate 550,075 downwards.
CCACCGACTTCTTACAGAGATAATGAGTTGTACGTTTTAAAGTATTTGTGGTCGGCTGTCAACCTTTAAAATTGCAGCGTGTATAAATTGTGTCATCTAGTGGTCAGATTTTAGACTGCATTGCATTGCTGTTCACTCACTCGTCCGTTTGGACACACAAAAAAGGATGTCAACGACAGCGAGCATGTGGAATTCTCTATTGAAATACGAGGTCCCTGTAAATGCACCAATTCAAACAATTTGTTTGCCCAGTTTGTAAAACTTTAAGCAATTGTCACGCAAGACAGCGAATATTGTGAATCTATTTTTTCACAACACCTGTATGGGCGCCAGCTGATGATCTTCATTTGCTTTTCTAAATAATGATATAATATGGAATAAACAAATAAATGATTAAGACTATGGAAAGGTCTGACATTATATATATATATATATATATATATATATATATATATATATATATATATATATATATATATATATATATATATATATATATATATATGTATATATATATGTATGTATATATATATATATATATATATATATATATATATATATATATATATATATACATATATATATATATATACATATATATATATATACATATATATATATATATATATATATATATACACTGTATATATATATGTGCGTGTGTGTATGTATGTATATGTATGAGGGCTGTCAGTCGATTGAAATATTTAATCACGATTAAAAATTGTCCTCAGTTAACTTGCGATTAATCGCAAATTAATTAAAAAAAAATTTACCCTGCTCTATATGTAACTTTTCAAGACATTTATTGTTTTTCTTACATTCTAGAAAAAATTGGAGAGGACAATAATAATACCTTTGTGGAAATATTCTATTTTTATTTTCATTGGAACATTCCAAAACAATTACATTCTTAAAATGAGTGTGTGTTGTTTGTTTCATCTCTCTCACACTCTGATACTGTATACTGATAAATATAAGGTACACAAATATGATCGCAGTTGTCAATTTCAGTATTTTCTTTTGAAAATTTATTTTGTTTTGAAAATGAACCAGAGATTTTTTTGTGTTTCTGTGAGTGCCTGTCTGTCCAGCTTGACACGGTCGCTTGCGGCTCATGCACAAAATAGGCCAGACAACCAAACGGCGCGAGTCGACCGCGGAGGTGCGCGCAGCTTTGAGTCTGGTCTGAATGACACCATTGGTTAACAAGGGCCCCGACAACAGCTGCACAGAAGCGCTTGTCGATGTTGTCTGAATAACATATATTTATAGTGGTTAATCACATTTTCAATTTCATCCATAGGTCCTCCATTTTAACAAAGCAGAAAAGTCTGAGTTTTCAGAAGAAGAAGAAGAAGAAGAACAGCAACAACAAGAACTACAGCAGCAAGTCCAATTCAAACTTTCAGAGGTAACACAAAATCGACAGTTGCACAAGCAATGAATTTAAGACGGAAGCTATTCCCATAAACTGGACCATGACCATGGAGGAGGAGGCTTGGCATTTAATTTGAATATGGAATAGAACAAAAATGCAACACTCCCACATCCTGTTAACTAAAGGTTAAGTGCACCTGGCCAGTTCTCAGTTCAATGTGCTGGTACAGGAACACAGATCTGCAAAGTGCTACTTGGTGCTTGGGTCGACACAGAAAATGGCAGCAATTTGTGTGCAAGTAAGATGTGGTGCAAGTTTTTAATGTTAGACGACGACTTGCTTGTCAACGACCAATATTCAAGGAGAATTCATGGAGAAACGAGATCCTCACGCTCAGAATGCAGGTGGCAGCCTCAGCAACCTAGCTAAACTTTGATCGGTCAATTGATGATTTAAATGCATTTCCGTAACAGTTTTCTCCTTTTCTTTACAGGGGTTAAAAGCTGATGATGTTAGCGCTGGCTTTAAGAAACTACTGAGTGAGCTGAACAAGCCAGGGGCTCCGTATGCTCTCAGTGTTGCCAACCGACTGTACGGGGAGCAGTCTTTCCATTTCCTGATGGTGTGTGTGTAATAAGCATGCCAGTTTTATATATGTATATGTATATATATATATGTATATATATATATATATGTATATGTATATGTATATATATATATATATATATATAATATATATATATATATATATATATATATATATATATATATATATATATATATATATATATATATATATATATATATATGTACTTAATTGATCCCAAATTGGGAAACTACACTGTAGACTGTACTACTACTACTAATAAAGAAAGTAATTACAGTAAGATACAAGAAACATTCAAGTCAATCTACAAACAAGAATATCTATCTACACTGTACATTTATGTAAACACACACACATACATAATATATATATATATATATATATATATATATATATATATATATATATATATATATATATGTATATATATATATATATATATATGTATATATATGTATATATATATATATATATATATATACATATATATATATATATATATGTACATATATATATACATATATATATAAAACTCTTATTTAACTCTTATTTAACTCTTGATTTTTCAGGAGTACCTGGAAAGCATCAGCAAGTACTACGGTGAGCTGGAGTCTGTGAATTTCAAGAGCGGATTCGAAGCAGTGCGACTGGACATCAACCGCTGGGTGGAGGAACAAACTCAAGGTGGTTTGTCCAGAAATGTATCAATTGTTTTCCTTAATTTGTGAAACATCTCAACTCATCCATGTTCATGCGATCTTTTAGGAAAAATACAGGATCTGCTGGCTAATGGTATGTTGACTAGCATGACCAAGCTGGTGCTGGTTAATGCCATTTACTTCAAAGGCACCTGGGAGAGGATATTTGACGAGAGGGCGACTCACGATGCCGAGTTCAGAATCACCAAGGTACCACCGATCAGTGAAGTGACATCAAGTTCATGTTCTGCTAGAAATTCATATATATGTTTGTATGTATATATATATATATATATATATATATATATATATATACATATATGTATACCTGATACCCTTCAAACGCTGCAGGTTAATTCCTGCGATAAACATCACTGCAAAAGGTGATTTCACCTAGTTCCTTGATGTTAACATGTTTTTGTGTTTCCTCCTTGGAGAATGACAAGAAGCAGGTGAAGATGATGTTCCAGGAGGATAAATTTCCCTTCACCTTCATTCCTCAAGTCAACTGCCAGGTCCTACCAATTTCTTGCTATTTATGAGCCGCCAGAAATACCGATTTCTGATCAGAAAAAAAAGAATTACGACAATCATGCTTGAAATGCTCCCTTGAACAGATCCTGGAGTTGCCTTACAAAGGAAGAGATCTCAGCATGTTCATCTTTTTACCTGAAGAAGTAGCGGACGGTACTACAGGCCTGGAGAAGGTGGGACAGAAGCTTTGACACACGTTTTAAAAAAACAAAACAACAACAACACCAGCAGCAACAACAATGAGACATTCAGAAAAAGTGATAAAGTCATTCCAATCAACCACCAGCTGGAGGCGGAGCTGACCTATGAGAACTTTGTGGAGTGGACTCAACTGGCCAGGATGGACGTTGTCAGCGTCGAGGTGAAGATGCCAAGGTTCAAGATGGAGGAGGAGTACGGACTGAAAGACGTCCTGGTCAGCATGGGGATGGTCGATGCCTTCAGTGACTCACTGAGCGACTTCACTGGTAGGACACGTGACTTGTTCCAAACTTGAAACAAATCTTATTCTTACTTGTATGCATGTGATTTTTATTTTGTTTTATATCAGGGTGGGGAGGACTGGTGGGCCAACAATGGGTTCTAAAATGTGACAGAGGGGCTGGAGCAGGAGCAGATGGATGGAGTGTTTTGGTGACTTACCTCATGGGAGGAAAAAATAGATCCTGGGATATGTAGAAAACATGTTGCTTTAATGTCAATTGAAAATGAACCAAAGCAAAGTTAGAACACAATATGTGTCTTCATGGTATTTAGCTCTTTATTGAATAAATAAAGAGCTAAAACACTGAAAAATGAATGCAATATAGCTATTTTATGGCTTACTGTACTCCCGAGTCCCTCAAAAGGCGTGTGGTGGAAAGCCCCATGTAGCTTCGTCAGCCAACCTCTACTGGGTAGATTGTGGTCTTCCAGCCAACTTCCCAGCACTCAGCTACCAGCTCAGCGTGCTTGGCCTTCTCTCGCTCAAAGGCGGCCTCAACACCCTCCTCTGAGGGTACAGTTAGATGGATGAGGTGCACCATTCTTGGCTTGGAGGACCGCACCGCAATGTCAGGGTGGAGAGATGTGGTGGTGACCTCCGTGAGGAACCTGAGCTGCCTGTTGAGGTCAACTCTCATGTCCCACTCTTGGTCAGGGGGGAAGGGCCTTGGTGTCTCTCTTGGCCGGGTGTATTTTGTCTCCCCTCTTCCGTAACAAAGCTGGTGGGGTTCCCTGCTGGTGATTCTTTGCAGCCCTGTCGACACCCCTTTCAGCGCTTCAGCTATTTTCCTCAGGACCTGATCATGGCTCCATCTATAGCGCCCCTGAGAGAGTCTTGCAGCCTGACAAGATGTGCTGGTGGGTAGCGTTGGGAGCATTGGAGCGTGAACAGCATTCCTGATTCCTGAACCATTGGTGAAGAGGACAGGGACAAGTGTCGTACATTGAACGAATGCTATAAAATAATAATCCAGCTGTTCATAACATGTAAATATAATTTTTTTTATGACTTTATTTCTTTTTAATTAATGTTTGTTTTTCTTTAAGACCAATCAAGTGAAATTTGTTGAGAAAAGTTGAGAAACACTGGTTTAGACTATGATACAGAACATCTATCAAATATATCTCCCTTTTTGCTTCCTCTCTGACAGGCATGTCTCCTGACCGAAGCCTGACAATTTCAGATGTGGTCCACAAGGCGTATGTCGAGGTCAACGAGAAGGGAACAGAAGCTGCTGCTGCAACTGGTGTGGTCGTGCGCACTTCGATGTACATACCTCCAAAAGAGTTCACTGCAGACCACCCCTTCTTGTTGTTCATTCAACACAACCCCTCCAGGAGCATTGTCTTTGCTGGCAGATGCTGCAACCCAGAGTGAGATCTGTAGCCCCTGTGGGTGATTTTAATTTGTAAGGGTTTTTATTAGTATTATTTTTTGTTTTGTTTTTAAGAATCACACTCTGTCTTTCAAATCTAGTTGGAGTTTCTTTATTTCTAAACCTTGACTTAACGTCTGAATCACTTCCACATCACTGATTATAAATGACAAAAAAAACCTTGCTCATTACAACTGTTTAAATAAAATAAAATAAAAAATCAGTAATTCTCATTTTGTGGCAAACAAGAATAAAGACATGAATTGCCTTGATTGAAAACTCATTGACTGATGCTTGACTCAACAATCTCAATATATACATGTGTGTGTGTGTGTGTGTGTATGTATGTGTGTACATACTTTATTAGCTTAATAATAAGTGGAAGTGCTTGCTGTCTTTGTCTAATAATTTTAATCACCGTAAGTAATATTGTACTGATAGTTGCACAAATCAATTTCACCGTTCCCTTGAGCTATCAAGTGAACTGGATTGAACCTGAGCTATTTACTGGCAAAATAACACAAACACAATGATGAAATTAACGCTGTTGTCTGCAGAATCAAACTGAATTATCTGCTGATTCTTGCCAATTGGGCCTTTGGATAGGAACTCTGTGTATAGGTTGCTTCTGAAAAACAATGGCAATGACCTTTTTTTTTTTTTTCCCTCATTCCACGTTACTTGGATTTCTGAAGATTTTCTTCATCATAGTATATCTTATCGTTATCTGTCGGTAGACGGGTTGACTTAGGGCAACTGGACCTGTTCTTGTGATCTCGAAGATGTTTCGCCTCTCATCCAAAAGGTTTCTTCAGTTCTCAAAAAAGGGGTTGGAGAGTCCCAGGTACGTTTGTACATTGTGAAAGATTGTTTGGGTTTGAGACAATCTCCCTAATAATTTTGGCCAGTCTCCTCATCATCTACTGTGAGCGCTCCGGTCAGAGAGTCACAAGACAGCAGGACTCGGTGCACTCAGGGGACTTATTGGTGAACAGGCAGTAATGTGTGGTTTCTGGAATGATCACAAAATATATATTTATGGATACATAATTCAAATAACTCAATTCCACATTTCATGCAAACATAAATCTCCAACTGAACTCAGGAAAGAAATGACTGAGGTGCCGCATGGGCATTAACACACTACTGGCTGCTCTCTGGAGGTTAAAATCCAAACAGAACAAAAACAACGGCCACCAAGCCTATTTATAGGCCCCCAGAACCCCTTTAGCTGCCCAAATCACTGCCTGAGTAAATAAACAAAGATCACCGCCTGAGTAAATAAACAAAATAATACTGAACGGCACCATCTAATGTAAAACAAATTGTCATTCTGTACATTCATGTTTGTACTTAGTTAGTTTGCACGTCAATGTTTCAGACAGAAACAATGATGTGCTCTCACAAGAAACATACGAATAACAATCGAGTCTTGGCCTTGCGAAGACCTGCTCTGATGAGAGCAGGCCTTCGCTGAGGCTCAGTCCCGAATTAGATTACATATTAAACTCTTAGTAAAATGTAATATGGGGCCAAAACAAGCATAAGTCACATCATTGTGGTATTTATTTTTTATCATTTCCATATTATTTTATGTCTCAGAAGTTAAATCATGAAACAATGGTAAAGCGCCACTGTCCAACAGAAAGCTTTAGTTTTTCTCCAGGTAAATACAGAAGTCATTGCAGGAGGAGATATTCTCTAACAGATGGTGGTGCAGAGCTACCACAGACATTGGCAGGGAGCAGGAGAGACGGGCCGAGTGCGACTGGTGTGTGTATACCTACACAGACCTCAGGACAAACACGGGTGTTGCTTTACTGACAGTCTGTGCAAAAAGGTCCAGGCGGGAGCAGAAAACCTCTCAGTCCGTGACATCACTTTACCGCATTGTTTGATTCCTGTCTGTAACTGAAGGTCAAGAGTGGTATTAGAGTAGAGCCAGGGCCTAGTATGCCATGAAATGAAAACCTTCTGACTCAATTTTCCCTTTAACAACTGCAATAAATCAGGAGGCAGGTGGAACGTACCTGCAACCCAGGGCACGCTAGTCTCCCCCCCCCTCTCCGTGTCTTAACGTGATGTCACTGTGGCCGGCTGACCTTTGGATCTCACAGTTCAGACGTCGAGTCCAGCGGACATCACCTGAATATCGGAAAAAGAGGGAGACGCCACCTTGCCATTTGACCTCTAAGCTCATTCAGTGACCTTGGCACCAGCTGGACGGAGCGCTGCAGGCTTGTACGGCTGCTTGACACTGCCGATGACACGACCCTCGTGTGGCGTGACGTCAAGTCGTCTTGCCAGTTCGCGGTGTTTTGTTTGTGCGCAAACCCGTGCAGGCAAAATGGAGGCATGAACCTGGAGGTTTTACATTTTGTCTCCAAGTGACCCATGCGGATAATAATTAAAAATAAAAAAAATAAAACATTTTCATTCCACTTCCACTTCCAACATTTGCGTTTTGCTCTTGTTTATGAGTTAAGCGACCCTTGTTTTGTTGATGCTAAAGTCCCTTACTGTATTATGAGTCTTTATACTTCCTGATAGCAGCCTGAACTTTGCCCAAAGGCATATTTCCGTTCTTTACCGTTGCATGAAACGGTACAAATTGATTCTAAATGAGTTTCTAAATGAAAACAATTTGCTTAGTAAATAAGGTACAGCTCATAGCCGATCATACTTGTGGAACTGGACACCAAAATTCTTACAGCTCCTCCAGCCATCAAAATCTCAAGACAAAAAAAAATTAAAAAATCTTTTGGTAGTAATTACATGACAAATGCCTACAAGGAGGCTGCCGATAGAAGCTGGAATGTTAGCATGAGTGCTATGTGTATTTAAAAATGGTACAAGACTTCATAGAGTGTCAGCTATTGCTTTACTTGCTTTAGAGCAACGGTCAACAGGAAGTATGATAAACCAGATGTTCCATTGTGTCAGCACACAGCACCATACAATATTTTTTCCGTAATTGGTCACACGGTGTTTGAGTGAGGTGATGCTTAGGGTGTGTACCAATATTATGAATCTTTTTCCATCAGGTCTTAGGCACACCCTCACTTTGTTTGTGTCCTTGTAATTAATGATGACTCCACCCGCTCATATTGAGAGGCACACGTTTACGTAGTCTCATAAAGTTGGCCTCAGTCTGAGGGATTTATTGCGCTCTAGTAGGGCTGCAGCTATGGAATATTTTGGTAATCGATTATTCTATCGAATATTTCATCGATTAATCGGATAAAACATATGTTTGCTCAATTAAAGCCAAATTATAAGTATACAATAGAAAATAACAAGCAATTTGTTCCCTTTTTAAGAAAAAATAATGACATTTTATTTCAGTTCAGTGAACGGTTTTAGTCAAAAATAAATAAAATGAAATCAATTAAATTACTTCTAACTTAAAATTTCCTGAGACACACAAAATTAACATGTCCATTATACGCTGTGATGGTTTCCTGAAAAAGAGGTGAAAATATAAATAAAACATTTTCTTTTAGGTTAAATGTCTTACCCATACAATAAGCCTTACTGACCCAATACACTGCAAACTAAAATCAATAGACATGTGATATGGCAATATGGTAATGATATGGTAATCTGTTAATGGCAAATATACACAGTCACAACGTATGTAATGTATTTTTTTCCCCTCTTCATGACCCTTCTTTTTTTTTGACAGGTGCAACTTACTCGTAAAATTGTAGCAAACATGATTGGATGTAGAAAAATATATTAGCTTTCACAACAGCATATATCTGCCGGCAAACATATGGGGGGACCTGAATTCAGATGAATCAAACCTGGAAGGCCTGTTCAAGAGCAACCTTTGTCTTTGTATAAAAAAAAAACAGATATTCAAGAAAAGATGACGCAAACGTCACATGAACAGATCAAACATCATAAATCACTAATAGAGCACTTGAAGATGATTTGTTTTTACTGTATCCAACCGTTAGAATATCCTTTGGTAAAATGTTATAGTTACCGTTTCCAAAAAAAGAAAAGAAAAAAAAGCCAAATAGGCACAGGACGATTTTCAAGAAAGTGAAACCGCTGTTTAAAGACAACACAGAAAGCGGAGTCCGAAAATGTCCCTTGACATTCAGTGAAGTTTAAAAGAGCAGTTTTTTTTGTTGTGAATCCGTGGACAATGGCCAGTTGTACGAGGCGGATTGATTCAAGTGAGCCAGACATTTTTGCCCCACTAGCAAAATGGACAACACAACAAAAAGCTCTGCTAGATTTTCTGTCAAAACAGTGGCGGCCTGGTTTGAGTTGCTGATGCAAAACAGCAACCCGACACTGGACACACTGCTCAGCTCGCTCAATCCATTACAACCATTAAATAGAGGCGTCTTCATGTGGACCGACATTGGTGAAGAGGCCACTATTATAATTACAACAGTTATGTCCATTGCATCTGAAAGAGATCTACCACGCCGTGTTCATTACGGTTTCAATCGACTGTTTTTTGCTTCACATATCCCAGAAAAGCAACACATTACAAACAGGAAATTTGATTGTGCCCCCAGTTTGTCTCCGTGCTGCTCATCTGCGCCGCTTATCCTCTCGCCTCCACTGACTCCCCCTCAAAGGCCCTGTTGTCATAGCGATGGGGATGTCTCTCTGGGTCACGGCTCGCCAGGTCGGTCACCGGGACTTTGTGAATGGCGTCTCCCCCCGTCACTGTGATCACAGTGGCATCTGGTGGCGATCCTGCGTCACTGGGCTCCTTCGGCGGCTTCTCGACGCGGAGGGCCTTCAGGATGTCACACTTGCACATGGGGCAGCTCCTCCTCTCCAGCAGCCAGGGCTCGATGCAGGCTTTGTGGAAGATGTGGTCGCACGTGAGCACGGTGACCACCTCCCCGGCCTTGTACGACTCCATGCACACGGCGCACATGTGCACGTCCGAGGCCGCCTCCTCGTCGTCCCTCTTGAGCGTGCGCACCTGGAGTCGTCGGATGGCCCGCTTGGCCTCCGTCTTCAACCTCTTCTCGGCCCACTTCACCTTGTTGACGATGTAATAGCCTCTCGCCGCGCGGAAGACCATGTACGTGGTACCGACCGCCGCCAAGGTGAGGAGGACGATGCGGAGGTAGTAGAGCCAGCTGAGGTCCGTCCGGTGCCCGTGGGGTCTGCCAGGCATAATAGTCAGTGTGACCTCCGTGCCGTTCTTCACCAGGTGCGCGATCTCTGAGCCCAAGACGTTGCCGATCATGATGGCCACGATTCCTCTCGCCTCCGGGTGGGACATGTAAATGGTGCCGTCGCCGCCTTCCACATTGTACACCACCACGGCGACGGCGTGGTGGCGTACTGCGGCGGCGATCTTCTCGCCAAAGGTACAGTTTCCCCTTTTGACCAGGGCGATCCAGGGGGGTGAGCTGGCGTTGTGGCTGTAGGTAGACTCCAAGTCGCAGCCCTCCGGGTCCCCCATGGGAAGAGCCACGACGCCCCTGGCTCCCATCAGGACGGAGTTGCGTCCGTAAAGGCCGCACGCGCAGCTTTTGTTCTCCAACTCGCCGTTGCCGTTGACGTACTTCAGATCCACGTTGGCCGTCCAGGACACCGTAGCGGATGAGCAGCGAGCGAGTCCCGACAAACACAGCAGGAGCAGCAGGCTGTGTTGTCTCGTCTCACCCATGGTAACGCTCCACTCAAAAAACAACAGGAAGCCTCTGGTTAACGTCTGTAGCTTCTTCAAAACTCCTGTTTTTAGTTGCAGTTCCTCCTTTTTAGGGCTTTTTTTTCCCCCCCCTTCAAGCTACCACTCTTTGCTTTGTTGTAAAGTGATACGAGCCTTTGGTAACACAACACTAGCTACGCGTCAGCGACTCACCTCTCGTTATCTTCCTGAACCTTGAACACTCCTCACAGAGGGCAGGTTGCAAGAATTGGAGTTGGAGCAGAGAAAAAAAAAAGGAAAAAAGTGCGCAGACTTGTGCTGATTTATGAGGCAAGACACAGCGCAGGGTAAGGCGAGGAGCGATAAGGAAATGATACGGGGAATTTCATGGCGTAGGCAGCCTCGTAAAAATCAATAAAAGCCGTCGCCTGGTCCCTTGTGTAACGATGACACAGTATTATATTAAAAAAACAACCCTGATGAGTATTGTCTAAAACCACAACATATGTTGGGATGTTTTTGCACAATTTTAATAGTTCAAGTAAATACTACTACTACTACAACTACTACTAAACACTACTACTCTAATGAATGTATTAATTTAATCAAAGAAACAACATGTGTGAGTGGAGAGCAGCTGCAATCAGTGAAACAGACAGAAAGGTAATAATATTTTGGAATAAAGAGATGAGATTTGAAAAATTACTGTCAAATTCACTTCGCCAAACGTAAACGCTGAATTAATTGGCCCGCAAAGGAAAACAGGTCAGTACTGGTTTGGAACCAGTGGACGATGGTTTCAGCACCAAACACAGTTCATCACACATGTTGAATAAACATGTGTGATGAAGTTTATGACGTCCAGAAATATGAAAACTTTATCCTGTTCACGTTTGAAATTTAAAACAGGTCATCAGTGGTCATGTGACCAAACATCATTTAAACGCTCATTAGTTTTGGACTGAGGATTTAATTTCAAGGTGACATTTTCTTTAGTTGCGGATTCTGAAGTCGACGTTTCAGTTTTATTTTCAGAGTGATGTAGTGGGGGAAGGTTGATTGATTAATTTAATCGACCAAACTCACAAAGGAATGGAAACCGGACATCAAAAAGAAATGAATCATTTTAATATTTATAATATTTAATATGATTTGATCGGGACACCGCCTGCTTTTTGGTTGTTGACGTCAGCAGGAAACGCCAGAATCAGTCTCAATACCGTCTCCTTAGCGGGGAGTTCTTGACGATACGCAGGGATTTGAACCACACTTTAATAAGTCAGTCACACAATGACATCAGGCTTAATGTGCATTTATTTGTGTAACAATAGATGGTTCACACAGAACAGTATGAAATGAGTGTGATCATAAAGACACAATCAGCGACGAACTGTGCGTGTATTGGGTGTGTGTGTGTGTGTGTACGTGTGTGTGTGTGTGTGTGTGTGTGTGAGAGAGAGAGAGAGAGAGAGAGCGAGAGAGTGGGCGAGAGAGAGAGAGAGAGAGAGAGAGAGAGAGAGAGAGAGAGAGAGAAAGAAAGTAAAGAAAACCTAAACTTAAGCTAAAAGTAACAAAATAAAAGAAGAAATATAAAAAGAGTTTTGTTTGTCTACTGGACTTGTTGTGGCTGAGTCTAGCAAAAATTATTTGGCAGTTATTGGTTACACTGATGCGACAAGCAGACTCTTGACAGTGAGCGAGTGATGAGGGTTTACGTTGGATGAGCTTCTTCCAAGGTGGTCCTGGGAGTTTGTACTGTACCGTTCGGGTCCGGTACCGCGCAGGGAGCTTGGATTAGCAACACCGACCGTCGAGGTGGAACTGCCCGTTCTGCTGTGTCCTGCAGGTGGCTCCACTGGCGTTTTGGCATCAGAGTAGAGTCTTTCTACGTAACCAGTTGTAATGTAAAATTAAGTTGACAAAAAAATTAGAATAAAGAAAAATGACAAAGACAAAAACACGAGACAAGACGACACTGAGAAAGACGAGACCACACCCAGGAAAACTAAAAACTAACTCTGAGACAAAGGAACTGAATTCACTGGTATAACTTGGAGAAGAGGGTGGTCTTTTGAACTTCAAAGAACCAATGAAAAGGCTGTTCCAACACGCACCCTGGCTACTTGGCCAAGGGAATCCCCTTTGGCCGAATGACCATTACCTGGGAGTCTGGGGTTCAAAGCCCGCCTGGGCCCTTTGCACCTAGCCACATTTTATTGAGGTTTTTATGTACACCTCACAAGTTGCAAATGGTTAGTTTATTATCGTTTTTTTTTGTTTTTGTTTTTCAATTCAATGTCATTGTTGATATCTACTACCTTAAATCTTGTTGATGAGTATCTCTATTCCTTTTATTATCATTATTATATTTTTTAAATATCTTTATATTATTTGTACATTTTCTCTCCAGACTTCCAGGTGAGGTTCTAGCCATGCTCTCTTCTGTCCACCAGGTGGTGCCGTTGTAAAAATATTCCTTCCCCTTAGTTTCTGCTCCTCTTCAATGTTTCTCTTCTGAGCTTGCTGGTTGTCCTCGACTCTGCTGCTTTTCTAAATAAATTTGGAGAAAACTCACTCCGGCTTGAAAACAAACAAACAAAAAAAGCAAACACCTGCTTGAAATGTACAGGGGCCTTCAGAGTGATGACGTGGCCCCTTTTTTCAAGAGGACAAAAACCAAGTTGCTCTCTAGTGGAGAAAATGTATACAAAAATGAGTGCAAGCATTAGTGAGTGCAATAATAATAATAATAATAATGATAATAATAATAATAATAATAATAATGATAATAATAATAATAATAATAATAATAATAATAATAATAATAATGACATTTTACAATTGAAAATAATTTAGTTGAATGACTGCTGCTGGTCACATGATGATTTTTTGACGTGCCATGACACGTGTCATGGCACTTGACCGCTCCCTCCGCACCCTTCCCGTGGTTGCGGCAGAGTGGATACAGCGACGCTGAGACAGCAGGTACGGGAACAATGCATCATAAGATATGAGCACTTGAGTACGTAAGTACAATTTGCAGCAGTATTGTGAGCACGTTGGTTGGTGTAACGTAAGGCAACTGACAAAGTTAAATAAGCTGCGTGCAAACGTTACCGGTTGCTATTTGAACGATTAGTCGAGGCTGCTCGCTAACCGAGGGGGCAGGAGATGGAGGAGTGTGATGTCATTCTTGTTTATTTTGTCAGTGTAATTCTGTCAACCTTTTTAAGAGAACATGTGATTATATATTCATGCAAATAACAGGGATTTACTCACCCTTCCGGACTGGAAAGCTCACATTTCACTAAAACTGTGCAACACGCGCATATTTACATGATGTGGTATTATTTCAATAAATATGTTTTAAAAACTGAAATCAAAACAGGATTAGATGCGATGTATGTTTTAAATATGACAGACAAAATAATGTTTTCACACCAGCAAAGTAAGAAAAACGTTTTATAAGCGTTCTGCTGTGTGCAGTTAGTCAAACTAGTTGAATGTACATTGATTACTTTTATATATTATTATCGTTACGTAGTGCCACATCTGGACCTAATGTTTTTCACCAGGACAATTGGAATTTATTGCAGCATGGCCTTCCGGTGAACCACGTTTGGAGGAACTAAAGGTGGTACCTGATTGGCTGTGATGCTACTTTCTCTGCGACTATCCCTACTTAAAATCTTAAAGCCGTAAAACACCCGCTCTCGGAAGAACACTTTCACCCACAAATCACAGTTGGGTGTCCACTCCGAAGCGCTCTCAGACGACCTGGTTCCAGACATGGACTGGTACCACTGGCGGCCAGCGCTAGTTTTACGACCGTTATCTCTCTGCAGAACATTCCAAGGGCCGTCCTCACTACAGATGTTCCTGAACATCTCAATATCAGACAATGTTAAACACTCTATTTTCCTTTTTACAGAGACATCTGGAAGTCACATTTCTGTGATCACCATCAAAAATAAAGCATTAATGGACTTTGAATCACTCTTCTAACCTCAAAATTAACGGATTTAGGATTTCCTCCTAAAGGAAGCCTGGAGGCTTTCAAGCTTCAGGTGGAGCAAGAGTGTCCCCTAAGGGGGGGTTACGAAAGTGATTCCTAAGTGATCGATTAAAAGTTGAATAAACTTTGCACGTCGGTTTTCCTCATATCAATGTTACATGCTTTGCCATAATCCCTATCATTACCATCACCAGTTTTGCACATTACACTTAGGCGACTGTCACCTCAATCTATACATGCACCTTTTAAATATTGACAACCACAGATACATATATCTACTCATATATATAAATATATTTATATACGGGCTCATATAAGTGCCTGAATGCGAAATCTATTAAATCTTTCAGTTGTCTTTTAAATATAAATAAACTTACTCCTGCTTTTGTATGCATGCTTACATAGGTTGATAGGTATTTAGATATAAAATATATGTTGAAGTTTTAATGTGCTTTGAACACCATGTCTTCTTCAATTGTTGCCTAACTTTCGTAAGGTATCCACCATATGAAGGATCACACGGTTTTTATTTCTTCATGTTGTTCTTCCATTTCATTTTTGGTTGTTGTTTAATTTCTTTACCAGCAACGAACCCAAGACCACATACATATTCATCATATGCATATAGCGTAAGACGACCCATCAGTTTTAGTGTTGGAACAGCCTTTTCATTGGTTCTTGGAGTTCAAAAGACCACCCTCTCCTCCGAGTTATACCAGCGAACTCAGTTCCTTTGTCTCAGAAGAGAAGAAGATCAGAAGATGAAGAAGAAGTTTTCCTGAGTGTTGTCTAGTCTTTCTTAGTGTCATCTTGTCTAGTGTTTTTGTCTTCGTCATTTTTCTTTATTCTATTTTTGTCAACTTAATTTTTCTTAATTTCTGGCAAAAGGCCAGTTTAAGACAGAAGCAGAAACAACACAGCCTCGTCCAGTGACCATTATTTTTCTTTTAAACTTTTGCCCAATCTCAACTGGCATCCTCAGCCCCGAGATTGTGATTTTTGTGATTTTTCTTTTTGGACCAGCCAAGCAGTCAAGCAGCGTTTGTTTACAACACAGGCGGAAGTACAGCTTCTTCTTCTTCTACGACTACTCTTTCCGGAAAATGAGCAACTCCGCGCATGCCCAAATGATTCATTCTGAATAAATGCTTGGTACATGTACAGCATACGCATGTCACGATCGGATGATTTCATTTAGTGTCCATGTAAACAGTCGATTTGGAATTTCCAATCGACCAAGGTTTAGATCGGATTGGAGAAATGTGCGCATGTAAACAAAGCTACCGATGATAATAATTAACAAAAAACTCTTGTTCATTACAACTGTTAAAATAAAATAAGTGAGTCTCATTTTCTGGCAAACAAGAATAAAGACATGAATTGCCCTGATTGAGAACTCATTTGACTCAACAAACTCAGTGTGTGTGTGCGTGTGAGTGTTTGTGTACATATATATGTATACTTTATAAGCTTAATAGTAAGTGATAGGGCTTGTTGTCTTAGTCTAATAATTTTAATCATTGTACTGATAGTTGCACAAAGCAATTTCACTGTTCCCTTGGGATATCAAGCGTACTGAATCGAACCTACGCTATTTACTGGCAAAATAACACAACATTACAAAATGAACACCATTGTCCGCAGAATCAAACTTAACTTTCTGCTGATTCTTGCCTCTTTGGCCTTTGGATAGGAACTCTGTGTATGGGTTGCCTCTGAAAAACAATGTCAGCAATGGCCTTTTTTGTAGTTCAATGTTACTTGGATTTCTGAGGAATTTCTTCATCATGGTATTTTGTCTTTATATGTCCTTCCTAATTCATTTATAACAAGGGCTGCTAGAGTTTTGACCTTCAGGTCAGGTCAGGATATACTTGATTGTTTTTTTCTGGAAAATAGTTTGTACTTGACATTAATGAAAACTTTTTGGGTTGACCTCGCCAGTCAGACTGAAGGGAGAAAAAAAACAATCAAACTCTGAATTGCTGCTCTGTATTTCATATATAGGAGCAGTTTTTTTTATTTCTAAACCATGACTTATTAAGTCTGAATCACTTCCATATCACTGATGATTATAGTTAACAAAAAAAACTGTTGTTCATTAGTACTTTAAAGAGCTTTGTCTGAAAAAGGAATCACGTGGAGCTTTAACCCTCCAGCTGGATCACATCATGGTGGCGCTTGGCAGCGGATGATCAGGAAGATCTTGTGTTCTGTGCTATGCAAAGGTTTCATACCGTGCTTTGTGAGGCTGAAGCAATGCTCAACGATTGTCCTATCACAAAACTGTCACAGGACCCCAACGACGTTGAGGCATTGACGCCAAACCATCTCATACGCCTTAAAGGGAAACCAGTTCTCCCACCGGGTCTTCGCGACAAAAAGGATGTCTATGCCAGGAGAAGGTGGAAACAATGCCAATACATCTCGGATCTCTTTTGGAAGCGGTGGATCCACAAATACTTACGACTATTACAGGAAAACCAAAGGTGGAACCAGGAAAAGAGAAGTTTCGTTCCTGGAGACCTGGCCATGGTCATGGACTCATCTGCACCACGAGGGTCATGGATGCTTGGAAGAGTCATTATGATAAGCGAGGTCTGGTACGTGTGGTTCATTTGAAGACGAAAACAAGCGTGTCATTGACAGACCCGTTTGACTGTATGTAAAGTACATTGATACAGTACATATGAAAAGCACATCAATACTGTAACGTAAGTACGGATGGGAATCTGAAATTGGTTCTTGTTGAGGACCGTTTCCCTGTGTTCCAATTCCGTGGAATTGTTTGCCAATTTTGCTACATTTTATTTTAGCTAGAAGAAGAAATGTAACTATTTCAGTGCAAAAGCGAAATGCAGTTTTGATGAGTGTGAAGCTGTCTACCTTTTCTTTCGGAGAAACAAGCCAAAATCAAACAAAACAAAAATACACAGAAAAAAATCAAGAGATTTCGACCAGCAAAGTACCTGCAAAGAGGAATCATAGCAAAAGCAACAACCAAAGGTGTCAGCAATTTCCAGTACACCGGTTGATGAAATAACAGTTGGCAACATAACTCACAGCCATGTTTTAAAGAAAATATCCTCTGAAGTGAAGAGGAGCACAAGGCTTCACAATGATTTAATGCTGGAACTAATGCTCACTCAAAAAGTCATCCGTGAGAGCAGCAGTCATGTATCATTTAAAGGTTATCTTCAGCATCTTCAAACTGATCCATTTGCTCTTAACATTCCGGCTCAACACCTAAAAACAACATCACCTGGCACTCTCCACCTCGGTGCTCCAGGCAGCGTTGTCCAGAAAATACCAGATCGGAACAAGAAAGTTCTGGATTATGCTCGCCTACCTGTCACAGAACTTGTCTCAAACAGCCATTCAGTTCCTGCCATATCACGCTGGCTTATGGAATTTCAAAGTACAATATCAAACAAAACACGACAAAAAATAGCACAGGCTGAGACAGATCATAGCTGTGCTATGATTAACAGTGTGTGTATTGCATTTGATCAAAGAAAATGTTTCTGTCTACCTTGGAAGAGCATACGAAATTTGAGTGGGACAGACCAAAGAAATTCCAACCTTTACAGTGCTTCATCTTTGCTCTGCCCACAGCATTTTAGGTCAATAACTTCTAGGTCATGTGATCAAATGACTTGAAATCAGTGTAGAATCATATTACTCCACTGGCTACATGAGGCACACCTCTTGTTTTTACATTTTAAGTCTGTACATATTTTTCTATGAATTTTTATACTAAAATATTAGCCTTTTAGCTCAATAGATTCCAGGGCATGTGATCAAATGAGTTGTAATCAGTGTAGAATCATAGTACTCCACTGGCTACATGAGGCACACAAGAGGTACAGTCCTTAATCGAGTCCCGGGGATCTTCTCCCAGATGGACGATGAGACACGGGATCACGACCCCTCTGGTTTGCTGAATCGGATTTCCACTCTGCAGAGAGAAACAGTTCAGACATTAATACAATATTTTGCACATCCAAGCTGGGTATTTATTTACTGTACTAACTTTAAGTCTACTCTGTCTCAATTGAATTAACTTTACATTGGCAATATAGAATACCAGTGCCAATGGATGAAAAGTAGATGCAATACACTTTGTATACAACTGTTTGCACCCAGTTTTATCTTAATCTTTCCCTGACTTCAGACTCAATCCGAGGTTTGCTGAGTACAGTGCCATTGTTGAGATATTCTTCATTGGCATTCATCAGTACCACCTCTGTTGTGTCCGTCCTTTAGATGATACTACAAGCTCAGTAATGCCTATGAAAGTCATGAGAACAATAAGATGCTGGATCACCTTGTGGTATCTTTGAGCCAATGATGAATGGTAATGGTCTTAACAATGCCCAATTTTCATGGGCATTCCCGCCAATACTTTTGTGAGAGGCTTTGAATTTGTCGGGATGGGTTGGGGTTGACCTGTTTTATCAGTCCATTTGTAGGGAAATTTAGTTCTGTCAAGGTGAAATACTTTTTTGCGGATAAAAAGATCAAGACAAAGAGCCAAATCTAAGGGAATTATGCCCTCAAAAAGATTGTGTATAACATCTGGTGGGTAACCTGTTACAAAATGGAAATTATTTAATTTCTCAGTTATGGGACAACCTTTCTCCACACCACAGCAGTGAACCAGAGCAGGATTTTCCTTTACAGAATTTACATGTAAATCATAGTTCTCTTTTGTTCTTGGTGGAAAAGCTCCTGAACTTCTTTTTGCTGATAGTAAGAATGTTCCCCAACACAAAACCTACAGATATATTATCCAGAAAAGTTTTCTACAAGTCCACCCAAAGAATGGGCACCAAGATTGTCGACTGAAACACAAAACACAGTTCCTCTGATATTTTTTACCAAGCTGAGGAACAAAAATGCCTTTCTCCTCTAATATTCTGAGATCTTGCAAAAGAGGAAACTCTAGGAGTTGGCAATCAAATCTTTGTTGAAAACACCAAGTTTTCGCAACACTTTGGAAAACTTTTAAGTTGCAACTGGGAAATCTCCTGGCCCTACCGATGGCCAGTCCAGCCCGCCTAATATCTACAGTTTAGACATTCATTGCCTACAGTGGCAGTGATAGTGTATTTGAAACGAGTGTAGTTTTAATTTTTTGGGTAGCAAGACGAGCACCATGTGAAACATGGCTCCTGCCAAAATAAACAAATACAGTATGAAGACATAGTCTATATTTAATTAGCATTTGCTAGCTTGCCAGTTACCTAAACTGCCGTCCCTTTTTGATGAAAACGAGAGCGGTGGGATGGCGGTTTGTTGCTCGAAGATACCTTCATTTCCATTGAACCGCCTTTTTTTTGGGCACGCAGTAATGCGTCTAACGTCATCACTTTCGGTGTCTAGCCACTAGCCGTGTCAAATTGTTGAAAGATTAAAAATGTAATTTCTTTAAACTGATCTGAATAATTACTCATTCTCAAATGTTATGATGGAAACCTACCCAGAGTTAATAAGTATATTTTATAAATATAAACTGTTTGTCACATACTAATTCATTTTGATGAAATTAACTCAAACAAAAGGTGAACACTTAATACAAAACTTTGGTGTGGGGCAGGGGCTCGTGGCAGCACCCGCTGCTTGCTGACAACAGGAACTGCTGAGGAACGATACGTGCTTTCAAGTCGGCCTCCAAAGTACCAGAAAAGTCTCCAATAACACGAGGAGAAGTTGCTAGATTTTTTGCTAGTCGCTCATGACAAAAAAGTCGCCATGGGGAGTTGGAAAGTGGCCAGATTTAGTGAGAAAGTCGCCAAGTTGGCAACACTGGTTGTTGGCGAGCTCTACAGTGATAAAGAAGATTTTCTCTATATGGCTAGTTAGCTTAGCTTCAGTTGTTGGGTTACACACAGAAGCAGTCAGCAAAACAGAGTACGGCACTACATTACCTCGTTGCTGCACATCCTGTAAAGTGCTGTTTTTGTTTTTTGTTATTTTTTTTAACCCTTGTACGATCTTAACAAAAATGACCCACCCTACCAAAGCTCCAAAATAAAGCAGCTTAATTGAATTTTAAATCCAAAATATATTTTGCATGATGAAACAACCTGTTATTTATCAATTCACCTCAATTTAATTTATTTTTACCATGTATTTTTTGTTATACAATACAAAAAGACGATCACCAGTGAACATTATTGCACTTTTTTTTTTTTTTTTTTTAACACAAACCAACTTACACATAACAGTTTTCTTTTACACAGTAAAGGTTTATTATTGCTATTATTATGTGAAGTAATTACTTCTGAATTAATTATATGGAAAGGGAAAAAACTGTCAACAATTTGGAACTTTTTTTGTCAACAGTTTATTCTTTTATATTTTTTAGGAAGTGAATTATAAAAATACTTCTCTCATAACAAAACAAAACAACAAAATTTTGCTCGACTTTGTGAACAATTTTCAACATCAACTCTATTTAGCACATGTAGGACAGTGTGTGTGAACGTAAGAATTGGCTTTGCAGATGTATTTCTCACATGTGCAGCACACAGCTTTTGTCTTGCAGTCCTTCTTCCAAGGGCAGAACTGGCACCTTTTTCTTTTGACTGACCCAGCTATGAGATTTAGCTGTTTTCAGTTGATTTGGTGGAATGTTGGGATTTGGTTTTGTTTTTGTCATGCAGATAACACAGCTACACGTAGGGATGACCAGCCAGGGACAGCAGCAGGTGGACTACCTGATACTGATTTAGGGACCCCAGAAGCAGGTGTCCCCAAAGCAGGTGTCCCTCCCCCAGTACCCCCTCAGCCAGTTTGGTACCCAGCAGAGAGCATTTAACAAAAGCTGGTTTGAGCAATTTAAATGGCTGGAGTACTCTGTAGCCAAGAACTCCACATTTTGCTTTTCGCGTCGGATGTATGGAAGGCAGAATATTCGCACCAACAAAGATGCTCTCCTCAGTAGCTCTGGCTTTTCAAATTGGAAAAGGGCTTTGGATACCGTCCGTGAGCATGAGAAAAGTGCCCTCCATGTGTCAAGCATGACCTGTTGGCAGAGCTTTAAAAGCACACAAAGTCATTGGGATGTGATTGAGCAGCTGAATACTGCAAGCGCAGCAGAAATAACAGAGAGGCGGCAATACCTTAAGCGCATTGTGGCTGCAACTACATTTTTAGGGAAGCGAGGCATCCCATTCCGAGGGCATGATGAACAAGACACCAGTCATAATCCAGGCAACTTCCTCGAATGCATGCAACTCCTCAAAGAGTTTGACCCCTTTCTCCAAAAATATAAGCCTCCATCTAATGCCGTCTACCTCTCCCATTCGACCCAAAATGAAGTGATCTCCAGCATTTCGCAAGAAATAACAGAAAAATATCAAAAAACAAATTAAATCATCCAAAATGTACTCTGTGATGGCAGATGAAGCCAGAGACCACCACGCAGAGCAGTTGGCTGTCTGTGTCCGTTATGTCACACAAGGGGGTATGCCGAAAGAGGCATTTCTTGGGCGACAGAAGCTAGACAGTTTTGAAGTCAATTGTAGATGAAATAGAGGCAGTGCTACAGTCTCACAATCTAAGTGACCTCATGTGTGTTGCACAAACATATGATGGAGCAGCGGTGATGAGTGGATCAGTGGGGAGTGTTCAGGCCCGCTTCAGAGAGCCACACCCTGAAGCTGTGTATATGCACTGTTATGCACATGAGCTCAACCTTGTCCTGTGCTACACATGCAAGGCTATACCTGAAGCTACCACATTCTTCAATCTGCTTGAAAACATCTACACGTTTTTTAGCAACTCTCTTGTCAACCGCAACAAGTTCATAGAAATCCAAAACCAACTGGGATTAAAAACCATCTCAACTTGTGGAGCTCTCCACAACAAGATGGGCTTGCAAGGTGAGGTCTGTCAATGCTGTCTTGAACAACCTTCCTGCCATTCTGGCATGTCTCGGCAACATGAAGACAGCCATGGCCAAAGGGATCCTGGCAAAGCTCTGCAAGCCCAAGACCATCTACCTGCTAGTGATGTTTGCCAAACTCCTCAACATAACTGAAGGGCTTCACCGGTACCTGCAGGTGGAGAGTTTGGACCTGGGTAGAGCGGCTCAGTATAAAATGGCAACTGTTCAAACCCTGACAGATCTCCGTACAGATGCTGGGGCTGAGGATGTGTTTATGAAGGCCATGACCATATGTGAGGAAAATCAAATCGAGCTCCCTGTTGGTCCCAGGCAGAAACAAAAAAGGTTGGATTGGTTTGTGCTGGAGTCAGCCTGTGGGTCAACCTCGAATCCTACCACCTCTGATGATTTCAGACCTCAGCTTTTTTACCCTTGCCTGGACCGGATGATACAGGAGCTCACCCATCGGTTTTCAGATGTTGGAGAGGAGATTATGTCAGGCATTCAAGCCTGTAGCCTGAACTCATCGACCTTTCTTTCTGAAGATGCTCGCAAATGCCTTGCCTTGCATTACAAGATTCAGCTGAAGCCAGAAGAACTCTTTGTGGCAAAAAATGTCATTATGAGAAGGATGGAGAAAGAGGAAGTCCCTGACACAGCCACTGTGTTCAAACTACTTGATGGAGACATGTTTCCCAGTCTGAAGGCGGTCCTCCAAGTGGCCCTGACAATTCCAGTTAGTAGCTGCAGCTGTGAAGGCTCCTTCAGCGCCTTGCGACGTCTGCACACATGGTTAAGGAGGACCATGGGCCAAGACAGGCTCAATGACATAGCCATCATGACCATTGAAAAGGACAACCTGCATGCTATAACTCCTGACAACATCATTGACAGATTTGCTAAATTGAAGCCACGCCGGCACAGCCTTATGTTGCCACCACAACAAAATAAGTAAAGACAAAGGAGAGTTCCTCTCCTCTGTCTTCCTTTCACTTTTTCAGAGGGAGTGAAAGGAAGGCAGAGGAGAGTAAGGGGAAAATAGAAAGTGAGGGGGGAAATGAACAGAAATGGAAATCACACAAAAACTTGTACATGAATGAGTGAAGAGGGAAAGACAAGAGAAGACCTATAACATTCAAAAGCAGAAGAGGAGGCATGACCAGACAAGAGGCTGTGATATGTATTTAAAGAGTGAGGAAGACAGAGGAGAGGAAGGAGTGAAGAGAAAGTGAGGGGATAAAATGAACAGAAATGGAAAATCAGACAAAAGTTTGTGGAGAAAGCAAAAGAAGACAGACAAGGAGATGAAAAAGGGTTGAGAATAAAGGATTTAAAAACAGAGCAGTAAGGGACAGCTGAGGTGCAAGCCAGGATCACAGGTCGCCTGCAGTAAGGAAATAAGATGTCTTTTATTGTACTTTATTTCACATCTTTAGTTTATGATCAGTCTGAATAACTTATTATTTTTTTTTTTTTTCTTTCAGCAGACGGTGAGGCACATGTTCATGTTATAAGACTGTTCTCCGTGCCTTTCTCGGCTTTGAGTTGGTGGTAAATGGGAAAAAAATCAGCATCTGCACCCTCAGGGCTAAGCCCCTGATCTCCAAGGAATCCTTGATCCGCCCCTGGTGCCAACCATGGTTATCTTCCATTTCAGGAGCTGCTGGCCGAGTTCATAGGAGGTGAAGAAATTGTCACATGACCTGAAGAAGCTTCTCAGGTGGTGGAAGGTGTTGTCCATGATATTGTCTATCCTTCTGTCCGCCACCTCCTGGAAAGAGTCCAGTGGACAGTCCAGGACGGAGCCAAGTAGTGATGTTGGTGTAACACAATAGCTCACCCGTGCCTTCCATTATGAAAGTAGCCATTTCTCAGGGTGTGCTCGGTTCTGGCATCACTTTTGGAACAAAATATGAATAAAAACAAAGATTTGAATAAAAAAAAAAAATGAATAAATGCATGTTTAATTGTTATGTTTTGGAAAATACATACCATCATCTTCGCAGGAAACAACTGCCTCTTGTGTATCACCATCAGTGAATCGCTCATTTTCACTGTTCTCTCTTAAATCATTGTCTTCGTCCTCATCTTTGTCATCATTGTCACTGCCGCCTGTGATATTTTAGGACGTAATGCTTATTAGGACATATTCGGACACACTTAATTCACCCAATTCATTTGCAAATAAATTGCAGTAACCACATGCAGCTCAAATAGGACAGTACCACACACAGACTTACTTCCAGTATTATCCATTTATTTTCCCCGCAGCTCATGCAGCTTGCCTTTTCCCAGGGCAAGAAGTAGCTTGGAGATTTTCACACTCTGAATAGTGGGCTCAGGCGGCCAGTAGAAATGTCGATAAACAGATATGTCATGCCTTTGATCTAGATCACAAGCTTTTAAATTTAAGATTTGGGAGGTGGATGCTATGTCCTTGCTCAACCGAGTAGACTTCATATAATCTGGCCTTTGTGACCCACATTCATCGGCAAATGTTTTAAGGCACTTGTCTTCTCTGTAATGAGTCAGACAATATGGTAACGCAAACAAATACCCATTTTCTTCTGGCACTCCACATTCTTTTCTCTTCTTGACCATCAGACTGAGTGCAGAACTCATTTCAGGTGTCAGAACCACCTCAGTTGTCTAGTGGTAGAGTGTCTGCTTGAGACTGGTAGGTTGTGGGTTTGATCCCCGGTCGGGTTGGGTTACACCAAAGACTGTAAAAAATGGGAGCTATTTCCTCCCTGCTTGGCACTCAGTATTCGGGGTTGGAATTGGGGTGTTAGATTAGCCAATGATTCCTGGGCGCAGCACCGCTGTTGCCCCCTCCCTCGGGGGATGAGTCAAATGTGGAGGACAAATTTTGCATCCTTCGGTATGTGACAATCAGTGAGACTTTAGTAACACAGCAACTTTTCTGCCCCGCTTTCCTTGTAGTTCAACCCGTTCAAAATAGTGGCAGAGCTTTTGTTCATACTCTGACACCCCCATGACATCATTACTTTTAGTGCACTCTCTTTCCACAAAATTCTTCAACTTCATCTTAGATACTTAGATACTTAGATACAGGTCCAACTCGTCTCAGATTGAAGAAGACTATCTTTGTCAACACTGCCCTTGCAAGAGTTGCTAGTGCCTTAGCTGCTGCGTCAGGATTTTTGTCAAGATGCTTTTGCAGTTTTGTAACATCTTCAGTAATAGGTAGTATGGTTGGTTTGTTGCATTTCAACTCACTAATACGGCTTAATGCAGAATGGGAGATGTGTTGGGACCATTTACTGTGATGAAGCTTTTCAAACGCTTTTTAAGATTTAACGTGGCAATGAATGTGCTCAATCATTTTTACAAGTGAATGTCCAATTTTTAAAGCAAGGCTTGGTACTCTGTAGGTATTTTTCTCTCGGTTATATCCAGCTAAGTTTTTCACAGCTTACTTTCGAGACTTTCAAGAAGTTGTTTGATTTGACAGCATCCTCCAAATTGAAATTTAGAAACTGAAAGGCCAGTAAAACTCTTCCAGGTTGGCCAATTGTTTTGGGGAACATATTTATGCTTGATTGCATCATGCCCATGTTTTCTGTAAAGGGACTCTGCATGTCGCATGAGGTAAAAGTCATTACGCGCAACACTTGTAATTCCATCATAGTGCATTCAGCTCAGCATCTTTAGTAAGCCAAGATCAATTGTGCGAACTTCAGTACTGAGGCTATTCCCAAAACGTATTTTTGGCCTTCAGCGTCTTCATTCTTGGGCTTCATGTTACACCTCCTCATGTGTCTCCAGAGATCTCGACATGAGCACATGGCTTTGTAATGAGTGCCATATTTATAATTTGAGCTCTTAGATTTTGTACGTCGCTGAACTTTTTGTGTGCCAGACCGTTGAGAAATAACTCTTTGATTATGGGTAAAATTTCTTCTGTTTCTTCGATTTTCAAGCATCGCCTGTCTAAAATTATTTTACAGGAAGACTGAGAGCCATTGCTTTGTCAGTATCTTGCCAAACTACACAAAGGTCACCAAGGCGTGGTGAAGTGCAGACAGCGGGCGCGGCAGTCAGTGTGGTGGCCCGGGCTGAGCCAGCAGCTGAACGAATTGGTTCTCAACTGCCAAACATGCTGCAAGGAAAGGCAGAACCACAGAGAGCCACTAATGCCATCACCATACCCAGGCTGGCCATGGGAGAAGCTGGGAGCGGATTTGTTCATGCTCGGGAGCAAGACCTACCTGCTAGTTGTGGACTACATGTCAAGGTACGTGGAGATAGCTCTGCTGACATCCACGAGGTCAAATGATGTAATCCACTACCTTAAGTCGATCTGCACACGTCACGGGATACCGGACCTTCTCGTTTCGGATGGGGGGGCCACAGTTCTCAGGAACGGCTTTCTCTGAGTTTGCAGAGTCCTATGGGTTCCGCCATGTCACCAGCAGCCCAAGATACCCTCAAGGCAATCCAGAGGCTGAACGTGCGGTTCAGACAGTGAAAGGCCTCTTGAAGAAAGCAGACGACCCCTATCTGGCTTTACTAGGCTTACAGGACTACCCCTTTGGAGAATGGGTATAGTCCAGCTCAGCTTCTCATGGCAAGGAGGCTTCGGACAACAGTGCCCATCCTTCCTGTCTTGCTAAGTCCAGCTATTCCAGATCGTGAAGCTGTTATGCTGAAAGAAGGTGAGAAGAGGACAAAAGATGCGCAACGCTATAACCGGTGGCACCGTGCGCATCACCTTAAGACGCTCGACCCGGGACAGGATGTGTGGATCAAAGATCAAGGAACAGCAGGAGTTTGCAGGTACTCAAAAAAATAAAAAAGTGAAAATGTGATTCTATGTTTTTGCAATGCAAATGTTGAGTCAGCTGCAGGGTTTAGAACAAGGACCAGTACAGGATGGTTGGTTGAGTTATTGCTTTTGAAGTGGATTGTTCAAGCTAAGGCTAAATATTGTGTGTGTGCTTGATTGTCTGGGATGGGTCCAGACAGGAGCAGACCTTTCAGCCACGAGGCAGAATAACCGTCAAGGTCTGTTGAATCATTGGCAGTCTACCCAATGATTCTAGAAAGGAGAGATGTGGTGTGATTGTGTTATGATAGAAAGACTACAGAGTCGATGTAGGATGACGTCGGCAGTGCGTGTCGGCGTGGGAACAACACGCTACGAGACCAGAGGGACAGACTGACAGGGGAGCGGTTGAAAAGCCAAATAAATACTATCCACGTTATAAAGTACTGTTGGACTCGCGCGTACGTTATTCAATAGCACGACAGTATCCTCTTATATTTAATAGCAACAAACTCTAACCAACTAAACTAACCATTCATATTCTTACCATGACTTGACAATGTGGAATCAGGCTCCGAAACGAACTGAGACTGGCACGGCGTCTCCGCTGTTCATTTTAGCCACTTTGCCGAGGCAGCCAAACACTCCGCACTCCCTTACGCTCAAACTGTGACTGCGCTGCAAGTGCTTCATGAGGTTGCTAGGTGCTACATCCCCTTGGATGCAACTACAGTACAACAAATACTGCAGCGAGTTGCAGAGTCACTCATTTTTGGTGAAATGAGCCCACACCTTTGAGTGCTTCGTTCTGACGGCCGACATGTTCGTTAGCGACTAGTGAGAGACGTCACCCAACGCAACGTCAGAGTCATCACCTGTCGACTGCGGCATCATACATATAATGATAATAATAATAATAATAATAATAATAATAATAATAATAATAATAATAATAACGATCTGCGATGAACTGGTGACTTGTCCAGGGTGGACCCTGCCTTCGCCCTAAGACAGCTGGGATTCAGGGTGACCCTGAATAGGAATAAGCGGGTATAGAAGATGAATGAATGAATGAATGAATGATAATAAACGATAACGATATCGTGTCCAGAATGTTAATTATTATTATTATTATTATTATTATTATTATTATTATTATTATTATTATTATTAATTTTTATAATGTCAAGAGGCCAAGTTCTTAGAAATACTTGTTTATTGAACAATGTAAATATTATCAAAAGCATTCATTCATTTATTCATTCAGGAGGCGGGCAGAAGCTAGTGAGGAACAGGGGCTTCTGGGTAAAGGAGGAAGTGAGCAGAAGAAATGAAAAAAAAAAAAACTAGAAACAAGAGAAAAAACAAACCTCCTCAGAGGAGAAGGAGGATGTGGATGGGAGGAGGAGGAAGGGAAGAGGGGTAGGCGGATGGGGGAGGAGGAGGAGGAGAAAAAGAGGAGAAGGAGAGGAGGAGGAGAGAAGGAAGAGGAGGAGGTGGGGGAGTAAGAGAGGGAGTAGGAAGAGAAGGAGGTGAATGGGAGTACAGGGAGGAGAGGAGGAGGAGGAGTACACAAACTGGTGGGAAAGGCAGCAGACTTGAGTTCTCTGAGGATCAGCTGATCTCAGCACCAGCAGCAGCAGCTCCTCCACAGACCTGCTGCTGCTGAGATCAGCTGATCCTCAGAGCACCATGAGGGTCACGCCGTGCACATATGCAAATTCACACGTTAGTTTAGCGTAAGCTGAGCATGAAATGATGAACGCTATACAAGGGGGGAAAACAGCAGGCTGGGGAAAAAGCAACAATGTTGTTATCAGTACGATACTGTTTGTAATGTTACTGGTATGGGTACCAATACTGATCAGTCCTGATGCCGATACTGGTATCGTTACCGACACTAGTGTCGGTACCGATACTGGTATCAGTATCGGCGCCGATAATGATACCATGATACTGGTATCAGTATCGGTACGTCCCTATTCATAATGATGGTAACCTCTGGTCTGTTGCTGCTGTGGAGCCCTGGAAGAACAAATGAAAACTGAAAGTGGTTGTTTTTTTTCTTTTTAATCAGCCAGCTTCACTAGCTTCCTGGGGCTGAGACGCTGCAGAGCCTGCAAGCTGCAGGTGGCCCGATTGAGAGTCGCCTTAAAGCCATAAATCAATCTGTCAATCAATCAATAAAAAGGTGGGTGAGAGTTGAACTGCTCGGCTCCAGCAACAAACTTTATTGTCGTCTTAGCAATCATTAATCACATTTATTGTTGTATTTTGTTGCGATTGACAGCAGCAGCAGCAGCGGTAGTAGCAGCAGTGCGAGGGTTCGAGGGTTTGAGCTGATAACAGTGTGTCAGCTGTAAACTCAGCTCACTGCTCCTCTTTCAAGCTAATCTGGGACATCATCGCACTAACACACAACACACACAAACAACAAGGACAAAGCACACACGAGGGTCACCTTCACTGTGTGTGTGTGTTGTTTTAGGTCAGCTTCTTCTGTTAGCTTTGGTTAGCTTAGCACCTTATATTATTTTAAATGCTTAGAAAGGTTCTGGAAGAAGCTAGCATGCTATGGTAAAACTCCCACTCTGTGTGTATGTGTGTGTGTGTGTGTGTGTGTGTGTGTGTGTGTGTGTGTGTGTGTTGTTTTAGGTCAGTTGGGAAGCTGATCTCACAGACCCTTCGGGACGGTGTCTTCAATCAGAGGTCAGAGGTCACAGCGAGCGGCTCTGCCGTGTAACCCAAGAAAGGGGGTCAGTTTAGTCAGCCAGCTAGCTAGCTGGCTAGCTAGCTAACCATCAACCAGCCAGAAACCCTCACCTCCCCTCAGCCGCCGAGGCTAACAGCTAACGGCTAACGGCTAACGACTCACATAACCAGGCACTGCCAACAGGCCGCAGCTGCACTTAGCTCTCTTTCTTTGACACACATACCCACACACACACACACACACAACAGGAAGTGAGGCTGATATGCAGAGGGTGTGGGAAGGCGGGGGGGTTGGGTGGGGGTGGGCGGGGGGGCAGTTAAAAGGGACAAGGAGTGTGTGAGAGTGTCAGAGAGCGGCAGAGTCTGACCAAGCAGCAGGTGATTCATTCATCAGGGACCCAATTCGGACGGCAGGTAAGTGTGTGTGTGTGTGTTTGTGGGTGTGTGTGAAAGTGTGTGAAAGAAGAAGAAGAAGAAGAAGAAGCCTTTATTCATTCCCACATTGGGGATATTTGCATAATTACAGCAACTATACAATAGAAAAAAATGGAGATAATATTGATTAAAGGAAATAAGGAAGCAATATTTTTAGCCTTACAGGGAACAAACAGCAATCAAAAGCAAGATATTGACAAG
Organism: Nelusetta ayraudi; assembly: GCF_046127955.1. Lineage (NCBI taxonomy): Eukaryota > Metazoa > Chordata > Actinopteri > Tetraodontiformes > Monacanthidae > Nelusetta > Nelusetta ayraudi. Next base: position 519,315 of record NW_027466123.1, on the reverse strand, counting down.
ATATTCACATTCAATTGACAGTCGGATTATTTACAAATTATGTACATCGTGTTCACACAAATGTGTTATTGCACCTTGACAAAGTGAAAGTGAACTGAGTGCAGTTGTACAGCCTGATGGCTGCCAGCGCTCCTTCTCGCACCGAGGGTGCAGCAGTATTGAGCTGCTGAAGGAGCCGCTCGGGTTCTCCACAGTGTGGTGCAGGGTTGGGGGGGGGGGGGTGTTGTCCACGATGGATGTCAGTTTGGCCGACATCCTTCTGTCCGCCACCTCCTGGATGGAGTCCAATGGACAGTCCAAGACGGGTGCCTGGCTCTCCTCATCAGTTTGTCCAGTTTCCTCCCGTCCCTGGTCCGCGACTCCACTCCCCCCCGAGGCCGCCGCAGTGGAGGCGACTCTGGCCCTTCTCGTAGGTCGCCGTGGTGCTTGAGGACCAGTTTATGGAACTCGAGTGAGTTCACTGTCTCAACGTCCGAGCCCTGGGTGTTCATGGGCCGTGTTGGTCTGGGTGATCTGGAGGAAGTCAATGATGAGATGCTGATGGAATCCGTGATGCAGAACTGTTGATGCCCTCAGAATGTCCCAGGTGTTGACTCCAAGCAGTCCCTCAGCAGTTCACACGCCTCATCCCACCAGATCTGATAGTGTGTGTGTGTGCGCGCGCGTCTGCATCTTCAGACTTAATGCTCTCTCACTCTTTTCCCAGCAAACAGGAGGGTCGACCTCTGACCCCCCCCCCCCTTTACTTTCACTTGGCTAAAAAAGTAAAAAGAAAAAAAACAACAGTTCCAGTAAAAATCTGGAATCTAAACTTTAGTTTAGCCTCTTCTGCTGGCATGGATAGCACTTTCTGTTAGCTTAGCTGAAACGGTTAGAAAGGTTCGGAAAGAAGCTAGCAGGCTACGCTAATACTCATTGTGGGTGTGTGTGGGCGTGTTTACGCTACAAACTCTCCCACAGTTTAAATGGGAGAGTTTCCGCTGCCATGTGCAGTTTACACACGCGCACACACGCACACACGCACACACACACACACACACACAAACGCAGACACACACACAGTGAGTATTAGCGTAGCTTGCTAGTTGCTTCCATAACCCTTTAACCCTTAATTATTTTATTTATTTAATTTCAGGCAAATTGATGCACTTTATAATAATAATAATAATAATTTTTATTTATAAAGCACTCTTACAGGAGCTCAGAGTCGCTTTACAGGTAAAATAATAAAACAATGCGAGAGAATTAAAAATTAAAAACGATTAAAAATAGATAATAGTAAAAATAAAATAAAATAAAATCAGTTAAAATCAGTTAAAAACAGACAGGGTTGAGAGGGCAGATATGGGCTGGGAGGTGTGGTGGGTAGGAGGGTTCAGGTAGGGTAGGCAATTCTGAAGAGGTGAGTTTTGAGGGCAGTCTTGAAGTTGTTGAGCTCTGTACAGTTGCGGATGTGTTTGGGGAGGGAGTTCCAGAGGGTGGGGGCGGAGACACTGAAGGCCCGGTCCCCCAGGGTTCGGTACTTGGTTATGGCAAGGGGTGAGAGAAGGTTAGCATCAGCTGCGCGAAGGGGACGGTTTGGGGTGTGACGGACAATGAGGTCAGACAAGTAGGGAGGGGCCAGGTTGTGGAGTGACTTGAAGGTGAGGAGGAGGATCTTGAATTGGATACGGTGGGCAACAGGAAGCCAATGGAGTTGGTGGAGGACGGAGGTGATGTGGTCATAGGGGCGGGAACCGGTGAGAAGTCTGGCGGCGGAGTCCTGGATGTATTGAAGTTTATTGAGGGTGGAGGATGGGAGGCCGTAGAAAAGGC
>NW_027466123.1:510000-512500 GCF_046127955.1 Nelusetta ayraudi | reverse complement strand
ATCACGAGACCGTGGGTGGAGTCAACGCGGTAAAGCGGGACAATGTTTTCGACGGCATCATTTCTGTGCGATACACGACAGCGCAGCGATGGACAAAGTAGAAGTTGTTTCATACCTGCTGCTCGGTCTGTGGTTGCTTTTATGTTGAAGAAAGAACAGTTTCCCTCACTGAAGTCACTGTTGATCATTTATGCAGGCAACATTTATAATTTGTTGTTTGGTTTTCTGGGAGAGTAAAGGTGTAGTTCAACCTTTATATTTCCACCAAAAGTAAACACGAGACAGATACAACGGGAAATAGCATTTATTTAAAAACACACAGACAGTGAACACGACTCCTTATTTGAAATAGCTTCCCTTGCGAGCCAAGGACGACTTTATGCCGCGGTGTTCGAGGTGAAGAGCAACGTCCTCTTGACGAATCAGTATTTCCTCTCGTCTCAAGACTCCTCGGATTCCCTAGCTTAACGCGCCTCACGCAGGAGCAACTCGGTTTGTTCCGAGCGCTTCGCCGTTTGCCGCTCGTCGTTTTCGCGAATATGGTTGGACACACTCGCGACGTCGAGGGCATTCCCGGTTCGCCTGCCTCTCCCCAAAAGACAAAACTAAACAAGCTGAGCCAATCAGTGCCCTGCTCGTCGCTACATCACCACTAAACTCGCCTCGTCTCGCTTGGACCCTGAGCACTTGAGGTACTAAAACGGCGCCCAGTGGACGGTCAGTGAGGACGCCCTACAACCGTACCGTGACGAGGCGAGGCAATGGGAACGCCCCCTAACTTACTCTCTCTCTCTCTCTCTCTCTCTCTCTCTCCCTCACTCCCCCCTCCCCTCCCTTCTCAACCGCCCCTTCAGCCTATAGTCTCTCCTCCGTCCCTCCTCCCCCTCCTCCACCCTCCAACCCCCTGGTGGAGGAAGGGAGAGGTGGGGTCTTCCTGATGGAGACTTACCTGACGGAGCCGCGGCGGCCCGAGACCAGGAGAATGCGCTCCTTCTCCTCCCCGCCTGACACCTCCTCCGCCTGCTTCTCCAGCATGGGGCAGCAGCAGCAGCAGCAGCAGCAGCAGAAGCAGAAGCATCTTCCCTGGCTGGTAAGGACATTTTATTTATACATTCCAGTATATATATATATATATATATATATATACATATATAAAATGTATGTATGTATGTATGTATGTATACATATACATATATATGTATATATATGTATGTATATGTATATACATACATATATGTATATATATATATACACATATACATATACATATATACATATATATACATATATACACATATACATACATACATACATACATACATACATACATTTTATGTATACATATATATATATATATAAGTAAGTAAGTTACACACGCAAACACGCACTCAGGTGTCCATCTCAAGACCTTTCATCGTGATCACTGACCGGCATCTCTAGGATCAAACAGACGTATTTTGATCAAGTCTTCCTCGTGTGTGTGTGTGTGTGTGTGTGTGTGTATTTGTTTAATCTCTCTCGCACTCTGATACAATGTACTGACAAATATAACATACAAATATGATCGAATTTGTCATTCGGTTTTTATTTTGAAATTAGTTTATTTTGAAAATTCACCGGATTTTCTCGTTTTTTTTGAGCGACTTCCTGATGACGAGGATCGCTCGCGGCTCGCGCACAAAATAGAGCAGACGCCGAAACAACTGCATGGCGCGAGCCGCGCGCCTGTTCGCGTTTAGTGTGAACCACCACATTGATTAACGTGAGCGCCGAATGGAAGCGCTCGTTACAGTAAATGCACATCACTTTTGTCCTCTCAGGACTGCCATCTGGCAGGGTTTTGAAGTGGAACTTTCCATTTACAATTGACGTCTTATCCATGTTAGTCCTTCCTAGTGCTCATCGATGCTCAGTGTCTTTTTCTTTTTTTTGTTGTGTTTACAAGCTGGCTGCAAGCGTGTGACTGTGTGCTGAGTCAATTCATTACCCGTTTCCACAATCTACGGAGCGGCCAAAGGTTCAAAAAGCACCGTGTGCGTTAATCACGCGATAAAAAAATTGTCGGCGATAAAGCAGCGTTGAGTTAACGCGTTAATAACGCGTTAACTTTGACACCCTTATATATATATATATATATATATATATATATATATATATATATATATATATATATATATATATATATATATATATATATACACACATACATATGTGTGTACTGCCAGTGAAAATTTTTTCAGACAATTAAGGTATTTACGAGCAGTTTATTGAGTTTTTATCAATATGAATCTGATAAATCGGCCCACATCTTCGACACGCTGGCCTTTTAAATCGCACGGCCACTCGTCTCCGCTCGCTCCCGATCGGTTCTTTCCGACCGTGTTCCCGTGTTGACGCTGTCAAGTCAACCGCTTGCGGCACCGACCGAACCGGAAATTAAACTTTTATGAACGTAACACATTCAACCTTCAACAGCACAGCGTTTTTCCCTTCAGACGAT
>NW_027466123.1:355000-507500 GCF_046127955.1 Nelusetta ayraudi | reverse complement strand
CTAAGGGAGACTGTGTCCATAGCCTCCCTTATCTTTGAAGCTAAGAAAGTTTATGGAAGCAGCTAGCAGGCTACGCTAAATCTCATAGTATGTGTGTGTGTGTGTGTGTGTGTGTGTGTGTGTGTGTGTGTGTGTGTGTGTGTGTGTGTGTGTGTGTGTGGCAGAGCTCTACCTGCAGGAAACATTCAAACCTCTGGTCCACATCTCACCTGATGCCAGGTATGCTCACTGACCTATGCTTTAGCTTAGCATCCTCAATTAGCTTAGCGTTTGAAGCTATGAGAGGCCATGAAATGCTGAGAACGGTTATGGCTATGGTACATTTCACTGTGTATCACTGTATATGTGTATGTTGTTATAGTTTAGCTTCTATTGGCTTAGCATCTTTTATTGGAAACTGCTGGCTCAGCCGTTAAGCAGATGTAAAGCTAAGGGAAGGCCTTTAGCTTTAAATGCTAAGAAAGGGCGCTAGCAAGCTACGCTAACACCCACTGTGTATGTGTGTTGGTTCCCAGTATTTTCGAGGCCGTCCACTCACTCATCAAGAACAAGATCCACCGACTTCCTGTCATCGACCCCGTCAGCGGCAATGCCCTCTACATCCTGACGCACAAGAGAATCCTCAAGTTCCTGCAGCTCTTTGTGAGTATTTATACCAGCGCCGGGTATCGGTACCGATACTGGGTGTTGAGTGCAAGAGGTTATAATAGCTACAATTCAAAGTAGGTGAAAATATTCAACAAAATTCCTCAGATAGTAAGTTAAAACTCAGGATATGCCGATCACCAGTGTCAGGTATCGGTACCGATACTGGGGGTTGAGTACAAGAGGTTATTATAGTTACAAATTTAAGTGGGTGAAAATATGAACCAAAATTCCTGAAATAGAAATGTAAAACAAGGGACGTAGCGATACCAGTCTCGGACATTCCTACCGATACTGATAACAGCATCAGTACCGATACCACTTACCGGTATCAGTAGCGACGCATCACTAGTTCAAACCAAAGCAAAACAGAGTTGAGTACGAGTGGAGTACTGAGACCCGGTATCAGTACCGGCATCGGTACAGATACTGGTATCAGTACACCCTACAAAAATCTTCAAATCAATGGCACCAGAGTTAAAAACTTCCAGACTTACGTGTCTCTCTCTCACTCTCTCTCTCTCCCTCTCTCTCACTCTTTCTCTCTCTCTGAGGTGTGTGAGATGCCCATGCCAGCCTTCATGCAGCAGACCCTGGACCAGCTGTCCTTGGGAACCTACTCCAACATCGCCTACATTCAGCCGGAAACCCGGCTCAGCACCGCGCTGTCCGTCTTCACCCACCGCAGGGTCTCGGCCCTGCCCGTCGTGGACCGCAGCGGTGGGTCACACACACACGCACACGCACACGCACACACACACACACACATACACAAACTAGTTCCCACACCGGGTTGCTCTTGGTTCAGAAACGTCTTTTTGTGCATATTGTCCCATAAGTGCATTAAAAGCAACACTTGTATTAGAACAGGGGTGTCAAACAAACGGCCCGCGGGCCAGATCAGGCCCGCAAACTTTTTTTTTTTCCGGCCCGCAAGATGATTTTGCAAAATATAAAAACTGCAATATTTCAATGAAAGAGAGTGCTGTTCTAAATGTGTCCACTTGGTGTCGCAATATCGTTTCTGCTTCGCAAAACAAACACAATACTGGGGCTGAGCAAATCGGCACAAGTACATCCACTCATTTCTCCTATTGGCTGCCCTCATTGCCTCAGAACGTCTCCTATTGGCTACCCTCATTGCCCCAGAACGTCTCTTATTGGCTGCCCTCATTGCCCCAGAACGTCTCCTATTGACTACCCTCATTGCCCCAGAACGTCTCCTATTGGCTGCCCTCATTGCCCCAGAACGTCTCCCATTAGCTACCCTCATTGCCCCAGAATGTCTCTTATTGGCTACCCTCATTGCCCCAGAACGTCTCTTATTGGCTACCCTCATTGCCCCAGAACGTCTCCTATTGGCTGCCCTCATTCCCTCAGAACGTCTCCTATTGGCTACCCTCATTGCCCCAGAACGTCTCTTATTGGCTGCTCTCATTGCCCCAGAACGTCTCCTATTGACTATCCTCATTGCCCCAGAACGTCTCCTATTGGCTGCCCTCATTGCCCCAGAACGTCTCCTATTGGCTACCCTCATTGCCCCAAAATGTCTCTGTCGAAACAGACAAAGCTGATGCAGAGCCAACTCTGCGACTTTCTCCCCCCAAAAAGTCGCTATTTCTCCCCGTGGCGACTAGCGACAAATCCAGCGACTTTTCCTGCTGTTGTTACGTTGCGATCAAGTGCAAATTGTCAATGATGCAAATGAGACGATGACGTCATTTGGTGACTTCTTGCGACAGCCAATAGTGACTTTCCCTACTGAGGAGTTGGCAACACTGATGCAGAGTGCAGAGTCCTCAAAGAACACGAATGAAGTAAAACAAAGAAAACAACTGGAAGTTATTTTTACGTTATTATTACCATACCATGATTTTACCGCTCCGGCCCGCTTGGGAATAGATTTTCCTCTATGTGGCCCGTGAACCAAAATTACTTGGGCACCCCTTTGGTGGCTGCCACGCTCTTACTTCCTGCTGCCGGCCTCTCTGTCTCTCACACACGTACACACACACACACCTTTCCAGGGTCTCTGTCACCCTCTTAAAGGGGCAGTGTAACATGTTCACGCCTCGCAAGCATGCTAGCAGCCACACGAACGTGAATAAACGGTGGGACACACACACAAAACTGAACACAGTGAGGTCGATTGTGTGTCGAGAACAACACACTGCTACACAAACGACCAGACTGCAGTCTCCCCATTAAAAAGGTGAAAATTGAAACAACGAAAGCGATTTGGAAGCCTCCCGTTTTACAAAAAGAGTTAGCGAGCTTTTACCGCCACGACTCCCAGTCGACCTCAACGCGGACCTTTGACGGCTTTGCGTTCTGAAGTAACTCGGTGTTTAAAGAAGCAGTAGCTCGTTAACAACACGAGCGCCACTGAGAATAGAAAGAAAAGACGGTGTTGATAAACAACAAGAGTTGAAATTCTGCTTTGAGTTATTTTTGGAACGCAAAGCCTTCAAAGCTCCATGTTAAGGTTGGCGGTAAAAGTTCGCTAACTTTTTTTTGCCATTGAGGTTTCCTGCCTCAGTATCCCAGTCCGCCCACCCAAAACAAAATCACTAAAAGGTAAAACAGGAGGTTTGCAAACCGCTTATGTTGTGTTTATTTTTACTTTTGCACCGTGTGTTGTTGCTCACTATAGTTTGCGGTTTGTTGTAGTAGTGGAGTTTTAATGGGAAGACTGCAGGCTGATCAGCAGTGGCAGCGACAGGTGTTGTTGTGAGTGGTGGTCTGCACCTCACGGCCGCTCCGGTTGCAGGGCGGTTGGGGGGGGGGGTTTAGAGCTGTGGTATCACTATCTGTATTCCGCAGTACGTTTTTTTACAAGTATGAATACAAGTTCTCAACCTCGGTATCGGTACCAATACCCAATATTGGTACCGGCATTAGTGCATCCCTAATTTAATTTGAGACAGGACATCACAATTATGAATAGCGTTGTACCCGTGGTATTGGTTTTGATACCAATATTGGTGCTCATAAAGGTATTCTTATCCATGCCGAAACTGGTATCGGTACCGATACCCAACACTGGTATCGATATTGGTGCATCCCTATATATTTTATTTGATACAGACTCCAACCCCAGTATCGATACCAATGTTATTGGTATCGATACTAATATCGGTGCTGACGCTCGTATTGGTATTGGTACCGATACCAGTGCCGATACAGGTATCAATGCGGGTATGGGTACCGATACTGACTGTGGTGTATCTGCAGGTAAGGTGGTGGACATCTACTCCAAGTTCGACGTGATTGTGAGTAAATTTAAAAAAAAAAACGCACTTCAAGTTGTCTTCCATGTCAGGGGGCGGGGGGCGGCGTGGGAAACCCTAGCGTTCCTGTTTGTGTGTGTGTGTGTGTTTGCATGCAGAACCTGGCGGCGGAGAAGACCTACAACAACCTGGACATGACGGTGACGCAGGCGCTGCAGCACCGCTCGCAGCACTTTGAAGGCGTCATGAAGTGCAGCAAGGACGAGACGCTGGAGACCATCGTGGACCGCATCGTCCGGGCCGAGGTCTCACACACACGTTCCTGTTTGTCTGCCCGAGTGGGGACAGTGGATCGCCTAGACACACACACACACACACAAACTGTGTGTCGTTTTAGTCAGCGTCTTTTGTTAGCCTCTGTTAGCCTTGGCACCTTCTATTAGCTTCTATTAGCTTCTATTAGCTTCGCATTTAGAGCCAAGGGAAGCAGCTGGCTAGCTGTTTCCACAGCCTCCCCTTAGCTTCGATGCAAAGAGAGGGTTATGAAAGCTTCTACCAAGCTACGCTACAACTCCCTTAGTTTAATGCTAAAAAAAAAACTTGCAAGCTATGCTAAAACTCCCTAAAACTCCCTTAGCTTAATTGTTCGGAAAAGTTATAGTGCTAGATTGCTGTACTGAAACTCTGTGTGTGTGTGCAGGTCCACAGGCTGGTGGTTGTAGACGAGGAGTCTCGCATCATCGGCATCGTCTCCCTGTCGGACATTCTGCAGGCCCTGGTGCTGACACCTGCTGGTGAGGAGCAGTACTGCAGCTGCTGCTGCTGCTGCTCTTGCTGCTGCTGCCCTCACTCTCTCACTGTCTGTGTGTGTGTGTGTGTGTGTGTGTGTGTGTAGGTCTAGGCAGGAAGGAGTCCCTCCCGTCACATCTGGTAGCACCTGGGCTGGACCAGGAGCTGAAGGCGAAGACGGAGGAGCAGTCAGAACTGGGTTTGGACCTGGAACAATCAGACCAGGTCCGGGATGAGGTCCAGGACGAGGACCAGGGACAGGAACAGGAAACTGTTCCAGAGGCAGGAAATGACCCTGAGCGGGAGCAGGAGGAGGACCAGGACCAGGGCCTGAAGCTGGGCCAGAATCCAGACCAGGACTTGCATCCAGAACCAGAAAGCAGCCCAAAGGGTGAAGCTGAGCTGGAGCAGGACCTGGAAGAAGGATTAGAGCTCAGCACTGAACTGAGTCCAGACCTGGACCAGGACCAGGACCAGGCCCAGATCCTGGACCAGGAGCTGGACAAGAATCCAGACCAGGATCAAGGCCAGGACCAGGAGCAGGACAACAATCCAGACCTGGCCCGTGACCAGGACCAGTGCCAGGACCAGTGCCAGGACCAGGACCAGGACCAGGACCAGATCATGGACCAGGAACTAGACAATAATCCAGACCAGGACCAGGAACAGACCTCAGACCAGCAACCGGATCAGGATGAAGGCCTCACAGACACAGACGCTACCGAGTCCTGCCAGCAGGGGGAGCCAGAGGGCGACAGTGAGGGAGGGAGACTGGAGAGCTCCACCACAGAAGAAGACTGAGAGGAGCCGTTGCCTGTAATTGGCCAGCCGGGCAGCAGATAAATCATCCATTAGCAGCAGCGCCCACAGTCAGTTCGTTAGTCTGCCCAGCAACAGCCCTGCTGCTGCCTCCTAGTCTGCCTAGCAACAGTAGAAATGAACTTTATTTAAAGAAACGAAGGAGCTTTTTTTCGTCATTTTGCTTTTATGATGATTATTGAACCGCACCGGCACCACCGCACCTCTCCTGGTGATGTCACAAAGGGGCGTGTCCAACAGTCCCTTGAGCCATTTTGTGACAGAATCAGTTTGTGAGTGTTGAGAAACTCTAAAGCTGCTGTGATTATTGATGATATTTGTGTATTGAAATGTTTTATAGGTACAAAAAGAAATGTTAGCTGTCCAATCAACACACACACACACTGTGGTATTTATTTAGCGTGTTTAGCGGGCCTCTAGCGAGCACTCACACTGGACAGGTTGCACTGATGATTTATATCCAGAATAAATTAAAATTTAATTGTAAACCTTCCAATCGTACTTCTTTTTTTTTCTTTCTTTTTTTTAAGTTCACCAGCAGGAGAAAAAAAACAAAAAAAAAAACACATTGAGTGTCCCTTCAACCCACTGAGGTGGTGGTGGTGGTGGTGGGGGGGGGGGGGGGGCGGATTCAGAGGAACTCTGGGAAATTAAATTCAGCTTGAAAAAAGGAAACAGGAAGTGGTGCATCCAGCTGGGAGGAAGTGACGGGATGCTTTTAAAATGTAATTTTCCACTTGCGAATACAAAAAAATAATTTTCTGGGGGGGGGGGGGATTTGACAATTCAACTCGACAATTCATTTTGAAACACTAAAAGCTAGTCAAGTCCTAAATTAGCAACAAGACTAAAAGTCATCGATGCTCAGCTTTTAATCGAGCTAGCTTAAAGACCCCACTAGCTATGTGTGGCTAGCTGCTCTGTTGTTTCGCGCATTCAACTCTGACGACGTAGCAGGTAGACTGTCGCTTTAGCAGGGGAGTTAGCTTGACAGCCAAGACGTCGCAAAACATGTTTTACGGTGGGATGCTAATGATGCCAACGACGCTAGCAGTGTTTCCCGCTTCCAACCTCCACACACACACACACACACATCGAATCTGGTCCATGAGGTAGGAAGAAGGAGAAGGGGAAAGAAGAACAAGATTGAGGAGAAGAAGAGAAGGAAAAGAAAGAAAGCGGAGAACGAACTTTGCGACAACGAAACAGAAGGAGAGAAGTAAGTGAGGAGAAAGAGAAGAAGAAGAGGAGGTAAAGAAGGAGAACGAACATTCAAATAACAAAAGAGCAGATGGAGGGTGAGAGAGAGGAAGACATGTGGCCGTCCCATTGCAACGTTGGCACTTCGGTCTAATAACATTGATAAAGGAAAAAAAACAACTTTATTGACAATTTCCAAGACAGAAGTGGAATCTCACTGAAACATTGTTTCAAGTACGTACAAAAAAAAAAAAAACTCCATTGTGGGAAGTCGTCTCCAAACTCCAAACTCCAACAACCAACTGTTTCTAAATAGTCTGTGAGGTATCTGAAGTTCACCAGCAGCAAAAACAAAACAAACAAAAAAAAACGTCCTGCGTCCCTTGAACGCATCGTCTCTCTTTTAGTCTCTCTGCTGCACTGGACCAGAGGTTTGACTTGACAACACAAACACACACACACACACACAAACACACACTGATTTAGCTGCCCAATAAAGAAAGTGGACGTAAAAGTGTCTACTTCAGACACATGCTGAGCTTAAGCACAGCTTGCTAGCCTTTTTCAATAACCTTTCTTAGCAATTAAAGCTAAGGGACCTTTAGCATAGCTTGCTAGTTGCTTTCATAACCTTCCTGAGTGTTTAAAGCTAAGGGAGTTTGAGCATAGCTTTCTAGCTGCTTTCATAACCTTCCTTAGCATTTAAAGCTAACCTATGAAAACAGCTGCCCATAGCCACCCCTTAGCTTTAAACACTAAGCTAATAGAAGGTGCTAAGCTAACTGAAGCGAACAGAAGAAGCTGATCTAAAACAACACACACACACACACACACACACACAACCCTTGTTATCCCCGCTCCCTTCACACACACACAAACACAGTAAGCCCCGCCCCTTAAGCTACCTGAGTTTTAAGTTACCAAAGTCACGCCCTCCTTCCCGCTGACGTTTGGAGAGTCCAGAGCCATAAATGTGAACTGGCTAACTAGCTAACGGCATGTTTCCCTGAGCCATGAGCGTGAGTGAGCAGTAGGGGGTGCTGTAGGGGTGTGTATGTGAGAGAGAGAGTGTGTGTCCGTGTTCCTCAGTAGGCATTGCTGCATCTACTGTCCTCAAAGGGCAGTTAAATGAGAGTGCGTGTGTGCCCTGCTCATGGGCTGGACTTTGAACAGCAGGAGGGAGAGGGGCTATCAGGTGGGCGAGGCCAGCAGGTTAGAGGTAGGCGGGGCCAGCAGGTTGGAGGTAGGTGGGGCCAGCAGTCCGGATGAGGTTGGCGGGGCCAGCAGGTTGGAGGTAGGCGGGGTGAGCAGGTTGGAGGTAGGTGGGGCCAGCAGTCCGGATGAGGTTGGCGGGGCCAGCAGGTTGGAGGTAGGCGGGGCCAGCAGGTTGGAGGTAGGCGAGGCCAGCAGGTTGGAGGTAGATGTCGCCAGCAGTCCGGATGAGGTGGGTTGGGCCAGCAGGTTGGAGGTAGGCGGGGACAGCAGGTTGGAGGTAGGCGGGGCCAGCAGGTTGGAGGTAGATGTCGCCAGCAGTCCGGATGAGGTTGGCGGGGCCAGCAGGCGACCAATCAGAGCTAGCCGTTCCTCCACGCAGCCGGCCGACAGCCGGGCCTCGGCGTCCTGGTCCCAACACTCCTCAGCCATCTCACACACCTGGAGGAGACCCTGCAGGGGGCAACAGAGAGCAGACTGAGAGTGTGTGTGTGTTGTGGGCATTTATAGGTGGTTCTGGGTGGTGCTTGGTGGTTCTGTGGTAGTTCTAGGTGGTGCGAGGAGGTTCTGCATGGTTTTCATACGCTGTGTTGTAGCCACTCGTCCTTGAACTCCGGTCTCATCTTCTGGTGGACGACAACCTCCTGCAGCTCCTCCAGCGACGGATGCTGACCCACCTGGTCCTCGAAGGGCAGCAGGTACTCACCCACTGGGCCTGCGCACACACACACACACACACACACACACACACACACACACACACACACACACACATACACAGACACGTACACACACAGGCACGCAAAGTTGGTCCAGCATTATTGTGTGTGTGTGTGTGTGTGTGTGTGTGTGTGTGTTCTGTGCGCTTGGCATCTTCTATTGACTTAGCATGTAAGCTATTCAAGCAGCTGTTCCCATAGTCTACCTGAACTTAAATGCTAAGAAGGGCTGCGCTAACTCCTAGCAAGCTACGCTGAAACTCACTATGTATGTGTGTGTGTGTGTGTGTGTGTGCGTGCATGCGTGCATGCGTGCACTCGAGCTACCGTCGGCGGCGCCGCAGCGGGACACCAGCTCCCACAGCACCAGGCCAACGGCGTACATGTCGATCCTCAGGAAGGCTTCTCGCTGGAAGCTGATGGCGCCATCTAGCACCTCGGGGGCCATGTAGCGTCTGGTGCCCACCTGATGGACACACACACACACACACACACACACACACACACACACACACACACACACACACACACACACACACACACACTCAGTTTTAGCGTAGCTGCTTGATGCTTCCATAAACTTTCATAGTGTTTAAGCGAACACTTAAACAGTAAGGGCCGGATCCATAAAGCCATAGACCAGAAAATCCGTGTAAATAGCACCAAAAACAGTGCGGCCGGCAAAGTCGTGTTACTGCAGGTAAAAAACCCAATTTGCTGACAGGACGACCTTTGACACCCCTCTTCACCTGTCCGTGCGTCTGTCCAGGCTCCCTGGGCACGAAGCAGACGGCGAGGCCGAAGTCTGCAATGACGGCGGTGAGGTCCCCACGCAGCAGGATGTTCTTGCTCTTAAAGTCCCTGAGGGGGGCACAAACAGACACACACACACACACAGATCAGGGTTCTAGCGCCTAGCAGCAGTAGTAGTAGTAGTATCAAAAGTTGTAGTCGTAATAGCAGCAGCAGTAGTAGTAGTAGTATCAGTAGTAGGAGAAGCAGTAGCAGCAGCAGCAGTAATAGTAGTTGCAGTAGTAGCAGCAGCAGCAAGATTAGCAGCAGTAGTAGCAGTAGCAGCAGCAGTAGTAGCAGTAGTTGTAAAAGTAGTAGCAGCAGCAGCAACAGTGGCAGTAGCAGTAGTAGTAACAGGAGTAGTGGTAGTAGCAGCAGTAGTAGCAGTAGTAGTAGTAGTAACAGCAGTAGCAGTAGTAGCAGCAGTAGTCGCAGTATTAGTAGTAGTAGTGACAGCAGTAGTAGCAGTAGCAGCAGTAGTGGTAGTAGCAGTAGTAGTAGCAACAGTAGCAGTAGTAGTAGCAGTAGTAGCAGTAGCAGCAGTAGTAGCAGTAGCAGCAGCAGTAGTAGCAGTAGCAGTAGCAGCAGTAGTAGCAGTAGCAGCAGCAGTAGTAGCAGTAGTTGTAAAAGTAGTAGCAGCAGCAGCAACAGTGGCAGTAGCAGTAGTAGTAACAGCAGTAGTTGTAGTAGCAGTAGTAGTAGTAGTAACAGCAGTAGCAGTAGTAGCAGTAGCAGTAGTAGTAGTAGTAGCAGTAGTAGTAGCAACAGTAGCAGTAGTAGTAGCAGTAGTAGCAATAGTAGCAGTAGCAGTAGTAGTAGTAGTAGCAGTAGCAGTAGTAGTAGCAACAGTAATAGTAGCAGTAGTAGCAGTAGTAGTAGTGGTAGCAATAGCAGTAGTAGTAACAGCAGTAGTGGTAGTAGCAGTAGGAGTAGCAGTATTAGTAACAGCAGCAGTGGTAGTAGTAGTAGTAGGAGTAGCAGTATTAGTAACAGCAGTAGTGGTAGTAGCAGTAGGAGTAGCAGTATTAGTAACAGCAGTAGTGGTAGTAGCAGTAGGAGTAGCAGTATTAGTAACAGCAGCAGTGGTAGTAGTAGTAGCAGTAGTAGTAGCAGGTGGAAGCACAGGTGAGACCACCTGCAAGGCATTCCTGCCTGACGCACTTCCGCCAGTGCCATTGGACCAGCTGCAGGGTCGTCAGCCGGGAGCCACCCTTCCTTGATGTTTCGCTCCTTCAATCCCGGAACATTTCAGGGTGGTGGAGCAGCGGCAGGGACCTCTCCCTGCCGCCCCCTGCAGCTGGCCCTAGGATCCATCTCTCCCCCAAGCCTTGTCTTTTCTGCAGAGCCAGAGCCAGAAGCTCCCTTTCTCCGCTTCTTCTGCCAGGTCTTTCAGTGCCCTTTCCAGCTTGGCGCTTCTGATGCCAATGGTCTTGAGGAACCGCTGGGTGGAGGTTCCAGTGAAGCCTCTGCAGCCAACTTCTACTGGGTAGATGAATGCTCTCCAACCAGCTTGTGTGCATGCAGCTGCAAGTTCTGCATACTTGTCCTGCTTCCTCTCAAATGCGGCCTCCAACCCATCCTCCCATGGCACAGTCAGTTCCACCATAATGACTGTCCTTGTGGAGGCAGACCAGAGCACAATGTCTGGTCGCAAGGTGGTTGCAACGATCTCCTGTGGGAATTTTAGCTGTCGGCCTAGGTCGGCTCTCAGGGCCCACTCACCCCCTGCTGACAACAGGGACTTAGCACTCGCTTTGCTGCTGAGGGCCTCTCCCCCTTGCCTGACGAACTGGATGGGAGGGTGTGGTGTTGATAGGCTGCCACTATTTGCTTCAAGCCTGCGCGCCTCGATGATCTCTGCAAGCTTCCGCAGGACTTGGTCGTGGCGCCATCCGTACCGTCCCTGGCTCAGTGCGGTCTTGCAGCAGGAGAGGATGTGCTGTAGGCGTTTTGAATGACTGGGTCGGAGGAATCCTGCAGCTCGAACAGCAGTCTCACTTTTTCCAGCTTGTAGCCCAAGGTGATGGTTTTCAGCGGAAGTCTCAGGGTGTTTCTTCCAAACATCTCTGAGTTGGACAGGCATCGGGGGAGGCCGAGCCACTTGCGAATGTAGTTGTTCGCCTTAGCATCCAACTTCAGGGCTGTTGAGGAGGTGATGTCGCACAGTTTGAGGGGCCACATGATGCGATGGAACAGCGTGAATTGATAACACCAGACCTTGAATTTTCCAGGTAGTGGGCTTAGGTCTATTTTCTTTAGACCGTCAGTAAGCTGTGTGGTCACGGAGACAGCCATGTTCTTATCCGACAGGTCCGCTGTATATAGCCTTCCCAGGCTTCTCACTGGCTGGTCTACAACTCGTGGAATCTCCTCGCCGCTCACTGACAAGGAGATGTTGTCGCTTCTGGCTCCTTTGCGGATTGAGAGACTGCGGGACTTGGATGGTTTTATCTTCATCCTGGCCCATGTCAGCAATTCCTCCAACCGTTTCAGGAGCCTGTTGGTGCATGCTGCTGTCTGGAGAAGCGTGGTGACATCATCCATGAAGCTCCGGATGTCGGGGAGTCGATGGCCTGACGGGGATCTAACTCCTCTGACCATCTGCCTCCCCCCAACTAGGATCACCTCGAAAGCTGCTGTGAACAGTATGGGAGAGTTGGAACACCCCATTGCTATTCCTTTCTCCACCTGGTGCCACCCCGTTGTGAAAGCTGGGCTTGAGTAGCAGACTTGGAGGTTGTCGAAGTAGCTGTAGTAGTAGTAGTAGCAACAGTAGCAGTAGCAGTAGTGGTAGTAGCAGTAGTAGTAGCAATAGCGGTAGTAGTAGTAGCAGTAGTAGCAGTAGTGGTAGTAGCAATAGCAGTAGCAGTAGTAGTAGCAGTAGTAGTAGTAGTGGTAGCAATAGCAGTAGCAGTAGCAGTAGTAGTGGTAGTAGTAGTAGTAGTAGTAGTAGCAGTAGTAGTAGTGGTATTAGCAGTAGCAGTAGTAGTAGCAGTAGTAGTAGTAGTGGTAGTAAAAGCAGTAGCAGTAGTAGCAGCAGTAGTCGCAGTATTAGTAGTAGTAGTAACAGCAGTAGTAGCAGTAGCAGTAGTAGTAGCAGCAGTAGTAGCAGTAGCAGTAGCAGTAGAAGTAGCAGCAGTAGTAGCAGTAGTAGTGGTAGTAGCAGTAGTAGTGGTAGTAGTAGCAGTAGTAGTAGTAGCAGCAGCAGTACCACCTGACCACCGGAGGGGGGGGCAGTGCAGCAGTAGCTCACCTGTGTGCGATGCAGGGTTTGGCCCCCGGCTCCTCCTGGTGCAGGTGGTTCAGGCCACGGCTCATGGAGGCGGCGATGTGCCAGAGCTCGGACCAACTGACCACGTTGCCCTTCAGAAAGTCTCCCAGGGAGCCCTGCAGGGGGCAGCAGCCAATCAGCACCTCGGCCCGGCCCACCACCACACGCACACACACACACACACACACACACACACACACACACACACTGGTCCTGCCCCCTCCTCACCCTCTCGTAGAAGTGGGTGATGAGCCACAGCTGCTCCTCCTCCGGGGGCCCTCGACGCTCCGCACCCAGCAGGAGCAGCAGGTTCTCGTGTCTCATCCCAGGAGTGAGGAGCACCTCCAGCTCCCTCTGCCACGACTCCTGGTCCTGGAAGAGGCGGAGGAGCAGGAGCAGGAGGAGGAGGAAGAGGGGGAGACAGAGGAGGAGGAGGTGGTGGTAGAGGAGAGGGAGGATGAGGAGGAGCGGGAGGAGGAGGAAGAGGGGGAGCAGGAGGAGGTGGAAGAGGGGGAGGAGGAGGAGGTGGTGGTAGAGGAGAGGGAGGAGAAAGAGAAAGGGGGGAGAGGAGGGGGATAAGGGAGAGATAGAGAGGAGGAAAAGGAAGAAGAGGAGGAGCAGGAGGAGGAGGAGGTGGTGGTAGAGGAGAGGGAGGATGAGGAGGAGAGGGAGGACGTGGAGGAGAAAGAGAAAGTGGGTTCAATCATGGTTCAGTCCAGCAGCCTCAGTAGTAGATGATAATGATGATGAAGAAGAAGAAGAAGAAGAAGAAGAAGAAGAAGAAGAAGATGATGATGATGATGATGATGATGATGATGATGATGATGATGATGATGATGATGGAGGTAACGGCACCTGGATGCTGAAGACCTTGACGGCCACGTAGTCGCTGTTCGTCCGGGCCTTCCACACAGAGCCGTAGCGCCCCCTTGCTGTCACCTCCAGCAGCTGCAGGGGCCTCGGCCCCAGCAGGGGGGCGGCGGGAGGAAGAGGAGCACGGTCCTACGTTAACACAAGTGTTGGTTTTGCTGCATTTACCAGACAATGAGCATAACGAGACGTTTTCTGAACCAAGAGGAACCCGGTGAGGGAGCTACCAGCGAACTACGTGCGCGTACCATGTGTATGTCCATGTGTCCATACCCTGGCTTGCGGTGGCGGTAAATCCAGATGACAGTAAGCAGGACAGAGCTCAGCACGGCGACGGGCAGCAGCGCCTTCCACACACTGACACTGAGAGGAGCTGCCTTCAGTACTGACACACACACACACACACACACACAGATGGCAGAATAGTCAGGTAGCGGTAGACACACACACACACACACACACACACACACACACACACACACACACAGATGGCAGAATAGTCAGGTAGCGGTAGACACACACACACACACACACAGATGGCAGAATAGTCAGGTAGCGGTAGACACACACACACACACACAGATGGCAGAATAGTCAGGTAGCGGTAGACACACACACACACACACACACAGATGGCAGAATAGTCAGGTAGCGGTAGACACACACACAAAGATGGCAGAATAGTCAGGTAGCGGTAGACACACACACACACACACACACCGGGGATGTGTGTGAAGTGCTCGTTGCACAAGTGTCCTTCACAGCAGCAGAAGAAGACCTGGGGACTCTCCTCCGTGGCCACACACTCCTGTCTGGACACACACACACACACAGCAAAATTAGCACGTATGCTAAAGATGCTAAAGCAAAAGCTTTCCATACTTGACAATGTGTTTGTGGCGTCCGTGTTACGGATGTAACGATTAACGGTAAAATGATAAACCGCATTAAAAAAAAAGTCTGATGGTTAGTCGTACCGTTTCAAATTTTAATTATCAAGAAAACTGTGTTTGACACCGCGGATGTGTTAATTGTGAACACGGCAGACTAGGTCCGAAGTCTGGGACCATTTTGCATACTGCAAGGGCGCTGAGGGGAAACTCGTCGAGGATGACCTGCCTGCCAGTCTGCAGAGAACGCCCAACGCAAAGTCTCGGCGAAGGATGGAAACACGTCTAGTTTGATCGGCCATCTCCATCACCACCACCCGCAACTGTACAGCGAGTTGAAGGTGAGTTAACTCTCAGCTGAATGAATGACGTGACGCTGCTTCAGAATAGGGGCACAATAATTATACCAGAGATGTATTGTTCGGTCCGTTTCTGCTCCGGCACAATGCTAGCCTCACCGCTAAAGTTGTAAACTCTGTTGTAGCTCCGGATGCCGGTGTTGTGTCGAAATCCGTTCACCTGTCGATAATGTGTTCCCCTTACTTTAACCTGCACCCAACCTTATCCCGAACTCCAACCAGTATATACCAATAATATATTTGCTTTTCCCTTATTTACAGAGAGGACGTGCACCCGCAGGCAAACCCCGTGCGAACTCTTGTACAGCTACGACATCCTCGTCATCAGCCACAAATACCTTGCAGCAAGAATTTCAGAGACAGGCTGCTCATGCACCGACATCTAAACATGCCAAAGACCTCACTGCAGCCCTCTCATAATTCATTGGTAAGGACGTGATGCCATTTCAAATAGCTGAGAGGCCTGGATTTCCGAAGCTGATGAAGGCTGCTGTGCCTCGCTCCTTCACAAAATTATTTTTCCAAGACTGAAATTGCAAAAACCTGCATAACAATCTCAAAGCCGATGAAGCAAAAATGTTTAACTTGGGACACATACTTTATCGCAACAACGGACATCTGGACCAGTGAAAGCGGGGTGCAGGTCAACCCTGCGTCAGCTTCGCCATACGCTACCTCAACCCGGGCTGGCACCTGTCATCACGCTGCCTGGAAAACCCTGGTTGTTGCCAGAAGATCACTCATCCCAAAAACATTGTAGAGTGTTTTTGAGGATATGCCGGAGGAGTGGGGCATCAACAAGTCAAGACCAACACGGTCAAGGCTTTTGAAGAGTTCATAGATCTGTGGCTATCTCATAGGCTCTGAAAATCCAATAGGGCGGACACAGCAGGCAGGGCCTGCCGTGATCTATTCGGAGGCTTCTCGCGGAGCTGGAAGAAAAGGAGAGGATTGAGAGAGAAGCAAGCTGCCCTCAACGTGCCGCATAGGGCTCTCATCCATGGCGTGGCGACAAGATGGGGATCGACACACGAGATGGTCGAGCGTTTCCTCAGCCGGCAGCAGCCACCACTCTGTGCCACGTTGGCTGCTGAGAGAGGAACATGGCAAGGGCAGTGAAACAAGGGCCAATTCCAATTCCTTACTTAACTCCTCAATCTCAACCCTCGCCCTTAACCCTCCATCCTTGGCCCTCAAATCTTGGCCCTCAAAAATAAGTGTAAGGGCTTAGAAATGGGACACCCCTTAAGTGCAGTTACGTCTTCAGACTGTGGGGGGCGGCCTTACGTCAAAGCTACGTCCAGTCTGTCAAGAAGACGACGACGAAGAAGAAGGAGAAGAAGAAAAAGACGACGAAAAAGAAGAAGTCCTCCGTTGCTACACAACGATGTACACAAGTAACGTGAAGCCGGGACCGCCGGTCCGGTTGACAAACCTCGTAAAGTAAAAAAAATAGAGGACGTGATGCAACAACGATGTCAATAATCCATAAAAAGGTCTTAAACTAAGGCAATAAAATGGTTTCGTAATATTTATATCTTTATTAACTAAGAAAATACTTCCATTTGTAGCTCGCTTTTACATCGCCATCTTTTTCGAAGATGTCTTGGCGAAAATACGCAATGCCTTCTGGGTAGCCCTTACTAGCAAGGGTGGTGCCGGAGAATCTCAATATTGAGGGCGGAACTTGTCCCTCAACTTGACGTTCTGAGAATTGGGACAGCACTTGCACCTCGCGGGAGCGCGCATTTTTGAGATTGAGGGTTGAGATTGAGGGTGGAATTGGAATTCACCCCAAGTGTCTTGGAGGACCTCTGCCAGGTCCTTGTGAACCGATGCACTTGCCTCAGAGACTCATGTGACACTGTCAGCCATCAAACCTGTTCCTGAACCAACATCAGCTGTGATGTCCTGGCGGGAAAAGACGAGGAGCCAGCGCTGAGCAAGGAGATGAAACGGGTGATAAGGGAAGATCTTAACAAGAGATACGCAGAGAAGGCAATGGGAACCAGATGACCAGAGAGGTGAAGAGGGTCAGGTTCCGACCACTGCAGAGTCAGACAGAGTGAAAGAAGAGCCTACTTGTCTCCGCCGTCCATTCAAGCAGTAGGAGGATCCACTTTTGCGGTGGAGGGGGCCATGCATCAGAGCTGCCACACCTTGCCAGGGTCGCCAGGAAGCTTTTGCGTATCCCGGCAACCAGCGTGCCATCTGAGAGGCTGTTCAGTGCCGGCGGGCACATTGTTTCCCCTCGCAGATCACTACTTAAACCAGGCCAGTCAAAAATCAATATGCTGACATTTTTTATGTTTTAATCTCAAGTGAAAAAAAGTCAGCAGCGCCTTCTTTATTTTGGAGAGAACAGACGATCATTGTGGTTCGTTTCATTTGTTTACATATTTTGTGTTACAAAACGCCTGCACTACGGATTTGTTTACATGCGGTTATGTTGTTCGTTCTGTGCCAGTTCTTTTGATATCTGTAACACGAGATCTTAGTTTTGAGACTCAAGCGCTGAATGTGAAGAAAAGTATTCCAATTTGCACAAAGTGCAGTTACCTCACATGACCACAGGGTGCCATATTAAAATGCACATTGTTTGTTTCATGTTTACATAAGGAATACCTTTATTTATTTATTTATTTATTTATTCATTGTTTACGCACATTTGGTTTGTTCTTTCCACAATTGTGTTTATTGTTATTTTAATGTTTCTGCAAACAGAAATGACATTGTGCTTGTTCTTCTATTTGTTTTTGTTTTTATAAAAATAAAACTTGGTTAAATGATTTGTGTTTAGTGTGTGTGTAAAAACCTTTTATATATATTTTTTTTAAACATTTTGAGCACATTTCAACAATACCGTGATAATAATGATTATCGTGATTATTTCGGTCATAATAATCGTGATGTGAAATGTTCATACCGTTACGTCTCTAGTCCGTATATAAAAAAAAATTGAATCAGCTTCTTCTGTTAGCTTCGGTAGGCTTAGCACCTGCAATTAGCTCAAATGTTAAGAACAGTTACGGAAGCAGCTAGCAAGCAACGTTAAAACTCAAAGCATGCGTGTGTCTGTGTGTGTCCATGAGTGTGTGTCAGCTTCTTCTGTCTGTTGGTCAGCTTTTTCTGTGTGTGGGTCAGCTTCTTCTGTTAGCGTTGGTTACCTTTGCATCTTCTATTAGCCTAATGTTTAAGCTAAAGGAAGGCTATGGAAACAAATGAACCAGCTGTTTCCATAGCTTAGCTAAGCTTCCTTAGCTTTAAACGCTAACAAAGGGTGATGGAAGTAGCTAGCAAGCTACGCTAACCGGTCGTAGCAGTTGAAGTCGTCCAGCCAGCAGCCCATCTTGAACAGCTCCACGCCGCCGGAGTCGTTTGTCCAGGAGGCGAAGCAGTGGGACCGCTTGTCCTGCTCGCCCTGGCAGCCCTCCAGGCTGCTCTGGTTCATCCGCTCCACCTCCTGGTCTTTGTTGTAGTAGAGGCACTGCAGCGGGTCGGCTGAGGGTGGGGTTAAGAGATGCACCGTTAGTACTTTTTGTTTTTACAGAAACAGTAGTCATACTTACAATCATTACAAATAGGGGAAGCACCAATACTGACAACACCATCGGGACTGATACCAGTATCAGCCTCGATACCGGTGTCGAGTACTTGACTCGTACTCTACTTTTTTTTTGCTTTGATTTCAACTAGGGATGCACCAATACCACTGTTGTAACACAATGACTGGAGTGCAGGTACTTACATTTTAGCACCCACCCATACTGATACCGACGATTCAGTCGGACCATTGTACATCATAGAGTTACTTTTTTCCACAGATGTGTTATTTTTGAACAACATTCCTCAGCAGTGTTTTCTAGAACAAGTTTCACAGCACAATACTGTCATATACGTACATGTACAACTGGTATCGGTGTCGTGGTATCAGTACGTAGTGTTTTACGAGTACAAGTAGAGTACTTAACCCAGGTATCAGGACTGATTCCTGAGACTAATATCATTATCGGGGTATTCATATTGGTATCGGTGTGGTGGTATCGACACTTATTCTATAAGTTCGAATAGAGTAGTCAACCCTGGTATTGCTGACGATACTGGTATCGGTATCAGTGCATACCTTGTTCAAATAATTTCCGGCTGTCAACCCCCATAGACCAACATCACACCTGCAACCAGCAACCATCACCATGTTTCTCTTCTTGCTTCTCAAGAAGGTTGCACGTGTTTTAGCCAATCGTGGGCTGCGTCTCAATTCAGGGTCTGCATCCTTTCGTCGGAGGACCCAGGCCGACGGAGGACAAACCCAAAGCCGCCCCCTCGCCATCCAACCATGACGTTGCATGTTCAAATAAGTGAAAAACATCTCACTGTGCTCATCGTCCTGAAAGTGCAATAAAACGAACAAGTGCGAAAAACGTTTGATGCTGGAGAAAATGAAAACGACAACAGAAGTTGTTCAAACGCACAACTTCACGACAAAGCTGCCACAGGAAGTTGACTCAATAAGATCCTGGCTCCTAGCTCACTGTGTGTGTGTGTCCCTGTCCACACGCACACACGCACACAGACATGCACCACAACAACCTAACAACTGATGTCACTTCTGACGGGTTCGGTGTCAGAGTGTTCTCATGACCTCTGACTCCCGGTCACAGACTCTCTCACACACACACACACACACACACACACACACACACACACACACACACACACACACACACACAGCTGCAACAGCCCAGACACCTAAACATGTCAAAAACCCCTGTGTGTGTGTGTGTGTGTGTGTGTGTGTGTATAGAAGAGAGAGAGAGAGACTTTATTATGCAAAACGAACACATACATATCATTAGGAGCTTTTGTGTGCTCCAGACATAAAAGGTCAGAGGTCTCACACACACAGTGTGTGTGTGTGTCCAGAAAACTTCTGCCCCCACCGTCTCACTCCAGACACCCATCCCCCGCCACACCCACACACACTGGGTTCTCTCTCAGTGCGAATTAACAGGTTAGCAATTAGCAGGAGATGTGACCAATGGGACAGTGGTGATCATGTGACCGCTGCTTGATATACATCATCGGAACTACATTAACATCACTGGAACTACATCAACCTGGAAACTTACAACTTCACTTCAAGAAGAAGGAGGCAGAGAAGAAGAAAAAAAGGTGAAGAAGAAGATGAATTAGAATGGAGAAGTTGATAGAGGAAGAAGAAGATGGAAGAGAAAAGACAGAAGAATAATGAGGAGGTGAAGGGAGGAGAAGAAAGAAGGTGAAAGAGAAAGAGGAGAAAAAAGGAGAAAGAAGAAGAAGTCGGAGGAGGAGGAGGAGAACAAGAAGGAGAAAAAGAAGAAGTCAAAGACGAAGGAGAAGAACCTCCCTCCCTGTGTTGCTCACCTGCACACAGAGTTGCGAGCACAAGCGTGCACGTCGGCCACGAGGGCTGCATGGTCCCTCAGCAGCAGCAGCAGCAGCAGCAGCAGCAGCTCCGTCCTGCAGCCGGTTCCTGCTCCGTTTGTTGCCCCTCACTCCTCCAGGGGGCTGATGAGAGCAACCCACCGGAAGTAAAGTGACATCAGCTCCAGCGAACCGCTTCCTCTTTCAAAATAAAATTAAAAGAAAATAAAAGACACTTTTTTTTTCTTTCAAAATCTCACAAGAAAAAAAAAAAAAAAACCTACCACCACCCCTGGTGGCTGCTGGCGATATTGTACAGTACACTATAGTACAGTACACTACACTACAGTACACTACACTACATTACAGTAACCTCACAGTAAAGTACAGTACACTACATTGCAGTACCCTAGACTACAGTCCAATACATTACAGTACAGTAAAGTACACTACTGTACAGTAACGTACAATACAGTACACTACACTACAGCACATAGCACAGTACACTACACTACACTACAGTACATTATAATCCAATACCGTACAGTACACTACTCTACAGTATACTACACTACAGTCCAGGGGATGCAGGTGCCTCTTTGTTCTCTATTAAAGGCTCCATTTGGGATGTGATGGCTTTCATTTTGAAAGTCTCGACAGGAAGTCTGGTGTTTTTTGCACCTGCGGCTTGACGATGGATGGAGGTCCCTGAGTTTAACTGAACCCAAGAAGGCTCCTACACACACACATACACACACATACAAATCATGTGAACACGTTTTAATATTACTGG
Source organism: Nelusetta ayraudi (assembly GCF_046127955.1). Classification (NCBI taxonomy): domain Eukaryota; kingdom Metazoa; phylum Chordata; class Actinopteri; order Tetraodontiformes; family Monacanthidae; genus Nelusetta; species Nelusetta ayraudi. The sequence goes on along the minus strand of NW_027466123.1, from coordinate 486,508 downwards.
AAAATTGCAGGCAAATTCAACCTGGGACTTTAGTTTCATAATATTTTTTTATCTAAAAAAAAACATGCAAAAGATACACAGCTGTTATATTTTCCCATTCACACTCAAAAGCAACAAAGGTTGTGCGCAGTGAAACTGACAATGGGCAAGATAATAATAAGACCTGTACAGTGGCTGTATCACATGGAATTAGGATGAACACTTTCATTGGGCCAGCATTTGGGGCAACTCAGAAGAGTACAGGACAATTTTCGTTGTGAATTTTTGATTATTATTTTTATTTGTTTATGTTGCATGGTCACTGCATTGACTGATGATTTAAATTTCAGCACCTTGGTTTGTCCAGAAGATGGGGACAAAACCTCGCAATTGTTTCTTGGGAAAGCACCATGGACAGCACGCACTGGGAATGCACCTGCGGTGAGCAGTGCCAACGGCGTCAATAAAGTTGCGGGCGAGGCCCTGCCCACAAAAAGTTAGGACAAAAAGAAACACACCATCTGGCGCAGGCCTACCTTGTTATGTTTGTTTGAAAGAAATTAATTTACCGCCTTAAATAAATAAATAAATGAATCATTGTGAACTCGAAGATCTTCTCTTTGGATATATATATATACATATACATATATACATATACGTATATGTATATATATATATATATATATATATATATATATATATATATATATATATATATATATATATATATATATACACACATATACATATATATATACATATATATATATATATATTTGATTTTTGTGCCCCCCTCACCATAGTTTACATGCACACAAGCTTAAACAGAAGGTGTTTATCGTTAACTATTAAAATAATTGTATCATAATGATTCCTAGATATTATTAACAATATAAATGGAATTAATAATTCAAACGCAGATGTACAGTGTCACAAATGGGACAGGTTTGCTTGCAGATCTGCGTTTTCAAGTGAGACCGTTAATATGATGAAGTTATTTTCTCCGGAGAGGAGACGCTGGAAACGACTGAAGACAATGTAGTACCTCGGCCCGGCCTGGGTACTACATTTACAAGTTCACTCCCTGAAGGCGCAGGGAGAAGACGAACACCGGAAGCACGTCATGTTTAAAGAAGCAGCATCCTGCCAACAGCATGAGCATCACTGAGAATAGAAAGATCACTGGTGAAAAGACAGTATGGATAAACAACAGAGTTGAACTGCTGTTTTAAGTTATTTTAGAACACAAAGCCTTAAAAGGTCCATGTTAAGGTTGCCAGTAAAAGTTTGCAATTTTTTTTTTGTCATTTAGGTTTCCTGCCTCAATATATGTCTGCTGAGCCAAAAGAAAATCAATAAAAAGCGACAGGTCCGCTTTCCGGCGCTGTTGTTGTTGTGAGTGGTGGTCTGCACCTCACGGCCGCTCCGGTTGCAAGGTGTGTGGGGTGGGGGTGGAGGGTTTAGAGCTGTGACGTCAGCGTTTACACAAAGCCGGGCAAGGAGGCTTTGTCAACCGAGTCCACACTGTCTCAAGGTGCTAAACAGCTACGAATGTAGCACGTAACGTACATGAAACATTCCCTTTAATGCACTCACACACACTCACACATTCGCACTCAAACAGCAACACACCAACACACCTCCTGGTCTGCATGGGCTGGAATCGCGTTCCCGCGAGTGCGTCATCAAATTGGGCTCTTTAAAGAAACTTCTGACACAAAACTGCCGCAACATTTTTGTGAAGCCACCAAGGTCATTCATCAAGAGAGACAATAGTCAAAGTTCTGTTCTGTGTTGTCCAGTGAAGGCAACACACCTGTGATTGGTTGAGGTCAGGTGTGGGCATGTTAGAAAGCGGAAGTGAGAGAGCACGCCGAGACACGCAAAGAAATTGTCTCACGTCTCTGCGCCGTGTGTTGGAAGGGGACATCACAATATGCTCACTGCCACCAAGTGGTCAGGGGTGTAAAAAAAAAATGTCAATGACGGAAAAAATATAACGCAACCTCTGAGGTGTTTGTGGTCCAGGTGAGTAGCGTAGTAGCGTGAGTAACTTCCAACCAGGTGCTGAGACACCCCAAAGGGACGCTAATGCTCCTCAGCACAGTGCTAATAGGCTAACTGTAGAATTGAGTCTAAAGTCCCCACTGTGGCCACAGGGGGAGCTGCTGCTGCTGCTGCCGCCACCAATGTTACTGCTGCTGCTGTTGGTGTGTCACTCTCACGAAGTTGGTCTGCCTTTATTCTGTTCGGCCTGCCAATCAGATTCCAGAGCTCACGTTTGACATGTTTTTATTTCAGAGCTGAGGGAGGGGGGTCACTGAGGGGGGAGTGCCGGCTGCTCCCTGAATGGCCGTCTGCAGGATCCTCTCCTCCAACCGGGCGTAACGTTTCAGCATTGAACCGTAGACCTGGAACACACACACACACAGACACACACACACGTGGATACGGTGCTGTCACTCAAGTCACTGTCACTTAGCCCTCCTCTCCCCGAAGGAAACCAGAGAGAGAGAGAGGGAGAGCGAGAGAGAGAGCGAGAGCGAGAGCGAGAGAGAGAGCGCTCCCTGGTGTCTGTTGCCTGCAACTGTACCACCAGTGACTGAGTGAGTGTGTTTGTGTGTGTGTGTGTGTCTCAATATGTGTGTATTTATAGGTATATCAACATCTATTTTAATTCTTACTTGGAGAATAAAAGAGTGCCCGATTCCTGGAAGGGTGCTCTTGTACACCGAATCACACAAAAAGGACAACCTGGAGCGACATGTCACTCCTCCCAACCATCGATAAGGTGTTTATGAAATGCATTCTTGCCCGTGTTCTGCCTTGGCTAATAGATGAAAACATTATGTCTTCCCAAGCAAAAAGGCCTATATAAACAGGTGTTTACATGTGTTGATTGATGACTTTAAACATGAGTCCAGTAAATTGTTCTCAGTATTTCTGGATTTTTGTGATGCATTTGGAACCCTGGCACATAATGCCACGATGAAAGCCCTTGAGGAAATACATCTTACCCCAGGTTTTTATTGATATCGTTAAGGATGTTTACTTTGCCACAAATCACCTGTAAAAAAAAAAGATCCAAACAGCCCACAGACCCAATCCCACTCCTTGTAGGTATTAAGACAGGCTGTCCGTGGACTGCAGTAAACATCATACTTGCTATCAATCAATGGTTAACGTGGCTTCGGCCTTGTTCAGACTTCTAGCCAAAATCCAATTTTTTAGCCCGTCCGGATTGAAACCGGATGGTTCTTTTGTAGTCTGAACGGTCACAAACCACATGAAATCCGTTTTTTTGCAAGACGGATCGAAACCGCATTGGGGAGGTAGTTTCAAATCACATTTGGACCGATGTGTTCTCAGCCTGACGTGACGTCACTCTACGGCGACGCCAGACCCAATGTGCCGGACCATAGATCGCCATTCGAGGTGCGGAACTGGACAGAGGAGGAAACCCATTGGCTCATCAGTCTGTGGGGAGAAGGCTCCCTTCAAGCCAAGCTCCAGGGCACGTTTTGCAACGGTCGTGACAAGTGCCGCTGTCGCAATTATATGACATCACACGCTACGCTCGCTGGACAAGGGCCTCCGCTCCGACGTCATTGGTCAGATCGGTCAATAATGTGGCCCAATCGGAACAGAGCCAGAGCCCATTTGGACACTTGCTAAAAAACAGTGTAGACAGTCTTACCTAAAAATCGGATTTGATTGATGAGAAGGAATCTGATTGGAATCAGATTTGCCCGATTTGAGTTGTTCTCCTCTAAATGTAATTGCCCCTAATCCCGTTCAGGGGTATGCAGATGATGTAGTAATAGCCTCCAGGCAGGAGGGGGCAGCACCATGCTCTCCAGAACCGACTCCTTTTTAGAGTGGTCAGGATTAGAAGTCAAAGATACAAATTGTGCCATATTTTTTTATGAGAGGCAAAGTTTTCAGTTTTCGAATGTTTTCAGTCAATACCAAAGCCACCGAGGGTTTATTTACGACATGAGACACACAGTACACTTAACTGGGTCATAACTTTAATGTGGCAGGTGAACGGAAGCAGCAAGATGATGAAATTGTCTCTGATTTCCACCAGATTTGACTTAATTAACGCATTAATTCTGCCACTCATCATGAAACTTGAAGCGGTCAGAAAGACGGCTTTGGTTAAGGTTCAGCAATGGACTGGTTTGAACACTCACACTACACGAGACATTACATTTTATACCAAGCAGGAAGGGGGGGGTTGGGTGTTCCCAGTTTTGAATGGACTCACTTCGCCACGAGGCTCAGCCGTCTCATCAACATGCTGAATAGTGACGGTCAACAAGTCGTGTACAGAGAGCAGGCCAGAGCTTTGCTCTTCCGGGACCTATGGAGGCGCAAGGTCCCCGTGGTGAGGGGGTCGGATCCGAGCTTCCAGGGGTACGACAGGAGAGCCGACAGTCGGCTCTCCTGGATTCGGGCTGTGGTCTGACTGGCGGGACCTGAATGACCTCTGCGGGTTGGTCAAACGTGGCCTTCGCGAAGCGGAGACCACTTCCATTTGGCGCCCGCGGCAACCAACGTCGTGGTTCACACCGGACACGAAGCGCCGTGCGCCTCCCCAAGCGGCTCGCGCCATGTATTGTATTGTATTTATCGTTTCGGCGTATGCTCTAGTTTGTGTGCGCGCCGCGAGCGATCCGCGCCAACTGGACAGGAAGTCGCTCAAAGAAAAACGAGAAAATCCATTTTAATTTTAAAAATGAAAGATTTCAAAATAAAATCCCGCGAATGACAAATACGATCATATTTGTGTACGTTATATTTGTCAGTACAAGAGTGCGAGAGAGATGAAATGCGCATGTACACACACACACGCGTGCCAAAGTGAGCATCGGAGTGGGCTGGCTACTGGGCTCGGGGTACGGGGTTTCAAGGTGTCACAAACAAACAGGGGAAGAGCAAGAGAGAGGAGGCAGAGATGATTTGTGATGAAGTCAAGATGGGCGATGTTAAACTGAGATCTTGAAAGTGGAGTAAGCAGCAGCTGAGCGGAGGCGCCTGCCGACTGTCGCCGAGCAGTGCGCGTCTGGCGCCAACCGGAGGGCGGTAGGAGCGGCACTCTGCGGCGGGCGCTTCGGCGTCCGGTGTGAACCCGGCCTCGGAGTGGGCGAGGCCAAATTCAAAAGCTGCGAGTGTCTCTGAGCTGAAACTTCAAGGGGAGCTTGCCTGTCTCTCTGATGGTGACCAGTGTAGCTCTGAATGAGCTTCCTGACATACAACGCACAGATCACTGAAACCTCGTCCCACATCTTAAATGGTTGGCATGCTTATAAAAGGGCCGTGTGCATGTAGATACGAAGCGATCAGCGCTACCCTTGGGGCCTCTGTATTCCTGTACATTGTACTGTAAAGCCCGGCATATTTATTCTGTGCGATTGTTCTGATGTGTTTCGTAACATCTCAACCAACACCGCTGATGCTGCGGTGGCCAATGAGAGCAGTGGCGAGGTGCTCATTCTACAGGTGGGCTGTACCTTCGATCGCAGCCTGGAAGAAGCTTTCTTAACCAAGTTGCTAAAAATATCAACAGTCCTAGCGAACCCTTTCTCAGCTGGGCTACAAGTATTTGGTAGCCCAGGTCATGCACACAAACTAGCGGTCAGAGGCCTTCAGATGGCCGGTACCTCTAAGAGAAAGGCTAAACAGCCAACAAGATATTTGCTCTATATCGGCTATCAGTGGTAGCTGCTCAGTATGGAGAAGGCGCTGCTTGTTGTACCCGTAGAGTGGATGTTAGCCTCCTATTTGCATGTGTACATTAACTGCTATAAAAGCAGAATTGTATCTGATTGACTCCCAATTATTTATTTGCACTGATAGTATTTATGTCCTTATTGCACTCTGTGTATACATGGACGTAAATAAAGTACTTCATGTGTGCCCCTGTGTGTGTGTGTGTGTGTGTGTACCTGTCGTGCTGCAGGGTGGGGCGTGGCCACCAGCTGAGGCTCCGCCCCCTCCCTCACGCTCTCCCGGAAGGAAACTCCACTTTCTGCAACCAGGCCTGGTAAAACGAGCAAGTGATGATAAACCTGATAAACGAGTATGTGTGTGTGTGTGTGTGTGTGTGTGTGTGTGTGTGTGTGTGTGTGTGTGAAAGAGAGAGAGAGACCATGCAGGGCTCGGTAGGCGGATCCAAGGCAGGTGGAATCTGATAGGTGGAGGGTGTAGACGGAGGTGTCGAAGACGTCGGCCAGGACCTGCAGGGGGAAGCGGTGAATGGGACAAGTGGGTCACATGGTGTGTGAGGAGGCTCCGCCCCCTTCTATTTGATCTATCTCCAGGACCCTGAACCCCGCCCTGACCTGCAGGAGCTCCCTGTTGGATGAAGCTCCGCCTGTCGCCAGAACCCTGGAACCTGCAGCTGAAAAAGAATCATTAATAATAATAAATAATAGAAATTAACAATACTTACTCATGGTTACCTATTATTATTATTAGTGGTAGTAGTATAAATAATGATAATAATAGTTATCATTAAAAGTACTGTATAATAACTAATAACTAAATAATAGATAACCTACAACTAACTAACCCAAATAAAATAATAAATATTAATAATACTTATTATTATTAAAACTAATAACTGAATATAATAAACTAATACTAAATCACAATTAATAATAAATAATTATTCATCATTATTATTATTAAAAGTAATAAATAATAACTACTGACATCTTCGAGCAGGCCTTCGCTCAGGCTCAGTCCCGAATAATAAATAAATAATAAAACCACAGCCAATCAGGAGGTGGGTGGTGGGCGGGGCCTACCGGGGGCGTGGCCTAGCCGCTCCGCGTGCAGCCTCCTGGACAGGAACTGACCCTCCACCAGTGCCCGCACTTCCTGCTGGGCGCTGAGCTGGCTCACCTGCAGGGAGCAGCAGCAGGTCTAGAGGTTAGAGGTCAAAGGGTCCGAAGGTCAGAGGTCGGGCCACCCACCTCGCCGTCGTCGGCGTCGAAACGGTACACGCCCACGGCAGGGGGGGTGATCTCCATCCTGTCAAAATAAAAGCCTGGAGGAGGAGAGGAGGGGACAGCCAATCAGAGGAGGGTAGGGGGTTATGATCATGGTTGGGGGGTGGGGGAGGGGGGGTCGTCACCGATGATCCCGTTGTTCCCCGGTGGCGTCGCTCGCAGGGCGGCCGAGAAGCCTTCCCATGATCCTCCAGGGCTCAGCTGGTCCCTGATTCGCTCCCTGGTCAGAGAGCCGTTCTTGAAGCTGCACCAACACACACACACATATACACGCACACAGTGAGTTTTAGCATAGCCTGCTAGCTGCTTGAGTTTCTAGAATCATTCTTAGCTTCTTCAGGCTTTAAACGCCAGGCTAACAGAAGATGAGCTAGCCAAAACCCTCACTGGTCATGCATTAAAACGAAGACGTGTGTGTAAACTTTAACTTGTGACACACACACACACACTCCCTCTGTCAGAAAACACACAGGCCTGCGCACAGTGGGTTAGGGTTAGATCTGGATTCTGGATCTGGCCTTATTTGTGTGTGTGTGTGTGTGTGTGTGTGTATGCGTGCGCGTGCGCGTGCGCGTGCGCGTGCGCGTGCGCGTGCGCGTGCACGGACCACAGCAGGGCCATGTAGGCCGTGGGTTCCACCGGGTTGCAGAAGACGTGGCCCTCCAGCGCCGGCCGAGGCTGCTGCAGCCACAGGAAGAGGGTGTCGCTGGTGCCCAGGCTGACCTGGAGGGAGGGACACACACACACACACACACACACACACACACACACACACACACACACACACACACACACACACACACACACACACCTCAGAGACAGCCTGGCAGTGGTGGCGGAGGTGGTGATGATGTCACAGGAGAGGTTGACTCACGGCCACGTCCCCCTCCTGAAGGCGCATTCCTGCAAGAGAGGCTGAGAGGGGAGGCAAAGCGTGTATGAGTGTGTGTGTGTGTGTGTGTGTGTGTGTGTGTCTGTCCAGTTAACTTAGCATCTTATGTTAGCTTTGATGCTGAGTAGGGGTGATGGAAGCAGATAGCATGATTTTGCGATGCTAAAACTCAATGGGCCAGATCCTCAAAGAATGGAGCGCAGCGGTAAATTGCAGCACGTTTTGTGTGTGTGTGTGTGTGTGTGTGTGTGTTCTGTTAGATTAGCACCTTCTGTTATTTTAGCATTAAAGCTAACGGGAGCTAGCCAGCTGTTTCCAAGGCCTCCCCTTAGCTTTGATGCTAAGAGAGAGGTTATGGAAGCCGCTCGCAGGTTATGCTAAAACTCACAGTGTGAGTGTGTGTGTGTGTGTGTGTGTGTGCGGGTTACCAGGGTTGTCTCCGGTGAAGGTCACGACCTTGCATCTCGGGGAGAATCCGTAGCGGTGCACAAAGTAGGAGCAAACGGGACCCTGTGAGCGCGCACATGCACGCACGCACGCACGCACGCACGCACGCACGCACGCACGCACGCACGCACGCACGCACGCACGCACGCACACACGCACACACACACACACACACAGTGAGAGTTAGCGCAGCCTGCTAGCTGCTTCCATAACCACAAGAGAGCAGCCGCAGCAGCAGCAGCTCCAGTACCAGGATGGAGGCGGAGGGCTGCGGTGCCCCCAGCAGGCGCTCCAGCTGCGGCGCCGTGGCGTCCAGGCAGGCCTGGGACCAGGTTCTGGTCCGGAGGTCCAGGAGGTTCATCCCAGAACCTGGAGGAGTGGAAGAGTGAGTGTTCTATTAGCTTAGCATTGAAGCTAAGGGAGCTGTCTCCATAGCCTCCACTTGGTTTCTCATTGGTTTCTCATACATTCAAAGCTCATTGGGTTTGTGTGCGTTTGTGTGTCTGTGTTCTATTAGCGTATCCGTGATGACATCACCACCCATGACATCATCACTTATGACATCATTACCCGTGATGGCGTCACCACCCCTGATGACCTCCTCACTCCTGACGACACCATCACGTACCGTCACTGAGGTCGATGGCGCCGTAGTCTCCCAGGAAGATGGAGGCGGCAAAACTGCTGACCAGGGAGATCCTCTGGGGACACACACAGGAAGAGACATCACGTCATGACGGGTGGGACCAGGAAGTGGGACCAGGAAGTGGGACCAGGGCTGTGTCCCAATTCACTAACATTCGAAGGACGCTCCAAATCCGCCCTTCAAATGCGCCATACTTTTAGCCGATTCGAAGGATGCACTATCCTTTGCGTCCTTCTGTATCCCAGGATGCTTTGCATGCTGCTGCAAAGCATCCTGGGAAGTCAGCTGAAATGGCGGCACCGACTGGCAAGGACACGACGTATTAATTTAAGTATTCAAGTTTTGCATAAAATATTAAGTTTTTACTGTGGGGTTTTTATTTATTTGATCATCCAGCGCCATCATTAGATGGTGAACCAATGGTTAGCTTGATGCTATAAAAACGTCACTTCCGGGGTTGGCCAGCAGGAGGGACCGGCGGTGACGCAAACAGGAACTACGCTGAAGGCTAGACCGTCCCGGGTGGTTACCGGGGAGGCGGGGTTTGGGTTCGTCGTTCTAGGCCGGGGTCCTTCGAAGGACCCGCCTTCCGATGGAGGACGCTTCCTTCGAAGGACGCAGACCCTGAATTGAGACACAGCCCAGGAAGTTGGACCAGGCGAAGCGGTGGCCTCACCTCGCAGTCCAGCAGGAAGTTGGGCGGTCCAGTCTGCAGCACCTTGGCGATCTGGTTGGCCGTGAAGCGCTGGGGCGAGGAGGAGGAGGGGTGGGGGGGTGGGGGGGGGGTTTAGTCAGCCCGTCGGCGCTAATCAGACGGTGCGATACTGACATTCTGATACACTGCGCTGACCTCGTACGCCCTGGACCCGGTGGTCTCGGCCAGCCTCCTGGCTCCGCCCACCGCAGCCTCCAGCTGCTGGCACTGGTTGGAGGTGCTGGAGTCCATCCACACGGGGGAATCAGAGAGCAGGAAGCAGTCCTGGACACACACACACACATTAGCAGGCACACACACACACACACACACACACACACACACACACACACACACACACACACACACACACACACACAACCCCTCCTCCTGCTCTCCCGCCATCCACACTAACCTGCAGCAGGAGGTGCAGGGGGGAGGTGGAGGAGGTCTTCAGCCTCCTCAGGGTCTCCGCGGCTCCTCGTCTCCAGTAGACGCTACCGTGCTGCTGCAGGGGGGCGGACCAATCACAACGATCAGACTTAAGTCAGTCACATGACCCCGCTCAACATGCCCACCCCCTCACACGGACCTGAGCACTGCCCGAGAGCGCCGCCACCCGGGAGAAGTCAAGCCCCGCCCCCTCCATCTTGGCCAATAGGAGGTCCAGAGCCTGAACAAGCAAACAACAAAGACAGATGGGCTCAGAGGTCAAAGGTCAGCTGATGACTCTGCAGAGGTGCAGACTAAAAGTTAAACACCCACCTTCACCCACATCAGCACTGGCGACGTCACCGTCAGCCCGTCGGCGTGGACATGGACCCCACCCTGGGTCCTGGTTACATGACCATGTCTTCTGTTAGCTTAGCATGCTTTAATGCTAAGAAAAGTTCTTTAAGCAGCTAGCAAGCATGTGTTATTTTTAGCTTTGCGCCTTCTATTAGTTTAGCATCAAAGCAAAGAGAGCTGTCTGCATAGTCTGCCCGACAGCTAAATAACAAACTAACTCATTGTGTGTGTGTGTGTGTGTGTGTGTGTGGTTTTAGGTCAGCGTCCTCTGTTTACTTCAGTTAGCTTACCTTTTAAGAGAGAGAGAGAGAGAGAGAGCGAGAGAGAGAGAGAGAGAGAGAGAGAGAGTGTGTGTGTGTTTGAGTGTGTGTGTGCTTGCATGCATTCTGTTTAGCTTAGAACAGTCTATTAGCTTAGCATTAAAGCTAGCCTCCCCTTTGCTTTAATACTAAGAAAGGTGATGCAAACAGCAAATAACTAACTCACAGTGTGTGTGCGCGCGCGCGCGCGCGTGTGTGTGTGTGTGTGACAGAGAGAGAGCCTGTGTTCACATTTAATCAGCTTACGGCTAAAAGAGTTGTTTCCATAACATTTCTTATTTTTTTCACGTAGTTTGTTGTGTTGTTGTTGTGCGAGTCTATGCGCTAGTGCGCACGTGTGTGTGTGTGTGTGTGTGTGTGTGTGTGCGCGCGCGCGCGCGCTCATGCGTGTGACCTGAACTCCGGCAGCTCCGAGTCAAACTGGACGCTGCTGTGATGAACCACATCCAGGTTCTTCCCATCGACCACCACGGCTTTCAGCTGGCAGTGGGGGGACCGGGTATAAAAAAAACAAAACACTGCGTTTAGCCGCCAAGCACAACTTATTGTTTTCAATCAATCTCTCTCTCTCTCTCTCTCTCTCTCTCTCTCTCTCTCTCTCTCTCTCTCTCTCTCTCTCTCTCTCGCTCTGCGCATGCGCAGTGAGTTCCTTTGGTCCTCACCTGTTGCGTGCTGAAGTCAAAGCCCAGGTAGAGCGGCGAGGAATCCATGACACCAAGGAGCTGGAGGAGGAGCAGCAGCAGGAGAGACTCAGACAGCTAGCCTGAGTGCTAACAGATGCTAAAGTCCGCACGCAACAACAAAAGCAGCGGCGGCAGCAGGAAGAGGAGGAGCATTCATTTAAAGAGACGGTGACCCTTTTCACCGCCAAGAGAAGTGGAGGAGGCGAGGGGAGGAGGAGGAGGAGGAGGAGAAGAGGGGAAGGAGGAGGAAGAGGAGGAGAAGTAGAAAAGGGGGAGAGCAGAAGAAGGTGGAGCAGCAGGTAGGGGCATATATATATATATATATACATATATATATATATATATATACATATATATATATATATATATATATATATATATATATATATATATATATATATATATATATATATATATATATATATATATATATATATGTATGTGTATGTGTGGGTTTCCGTAGTTTCAGGAGTCGCAGACATGTCTGTATCGACACATGACAACGGTAATATGACATTTAGTTTAGACGCTTGTGCTTAATAATATAATTGTAATTATTATAAACTAATTACATAATAATATAATTAGTTTCGATGCTAGATACTGATATAGAAGTGCTTAAGTCAGTTAGATGACTCATGCATAACACAGGCATTGTATGCATAACTTGCTGTGTAAGCTTTGTGCAGTCACGTGAGATCGAAGGGAGAACACAGGAAGCAACCCCTCATAAAACAGTGACTCCTGCCTAAGGTGACGAGAGTGGACAACAACAAGAATGGACTTTGGGACTCTCATGAAGTTAATGACCATAGTGGTTACAGCATAGTGGTTACAAGGATTGGAACTTTGCGACCTCCAGACTTTCTTAGAGGAAGTTGTGCGTGCAGGCTGGGCAGGCAAGGGGGGGACATTTGGCTCTCTGCCAAATAAGGACTTGCTTCCTGTCTCTCAATATCGGCGCACGTTTGCAAGAAGAATTGGTTTATTTTCTATGCATAAAAAGACTGGGTCAGGGATAATATAGCAGTCAGATTTCTGTCGCGGTCAGATTTCATATCGTGACGGCACATTGTTGATGTGAGGGTTTTGAACTCGGCCCAGAGCTCTGTATATTTGTATCCTGAATTAACTTGTTTACTAATTGAAATTAGAATCTTTCTCCTTCATTCAACAAACACACGGAACACTTGGAAAAAAAAAAAGAAAAAAAAATTATATATACATATATATATATATATATATACATATATATATATATATATATATATATATATATATGTATGTGTATATATATATGTATATATAAATATGCCGATTAAAAGCGGGACTACGTCGTGTTTTTTGGCCAGTGGAGAAGGGGCTATAGAGTCCCACTTGTCCAGCAACACCCACACCTCTACCTGGATCCCTGCACCAATCCACTCGCTGTACAGGAGCACAATGTCAGACAGATGCTCCTGGTAGTGAATCCCAAGAAAGTGTCTGGCCCAGACGGAGTACCTGGCAAGGTGCTAAGATCCCGCTCTCACCAACTCGTCCTCACCTTCACCAGGATCTTCAACCTCTCCGTGGCCCAGGCAGTCATCCCATCCTGCCCAAAATCGGCAACAATAATCCTGGTACCAAAGAAGTCTCCCATCACCACCAACCTGAACGATAACCGTCTGGTGGCCTTCACTGGTAATCATGAAGTGCTTTGCGAGACTTGTCCTTCAGCACATCAAGGACTTTCTCCCCCCACACTTCAACCCTCACCAGTTTGCATATCGGCCGAACAGATCTACAGAGGATGTCATTTGCCACAACTCTCCACTCAGCACTGTACCACCTGGATTGTTGTCTGGATTCTCTTTTTGGATTACAGTTCAGCCTTTAACACAATAACTCCAGACATCTTGACCACAAAACGGGTCACTCTCGGTCTCCGCTCTCCCACATGTGCCTGGGTAAATTCATTTCTTACCAACTGCTGAGCCCCCTCTTGTACTGTCTCTATGCCCATGACTGCAGTTCAGCCCACAACAACAACCTCGTAGTCAAGTTTGCTGATGACACCACAGTGGTTGGACTCATCTCAAAGGGAGACGAGGCAAATTACAGAGAGGAGGTCCTGAAGTTGGCAGCCTCTTGCTGAGAGAATCCCCTCGCTCTGAACACTCGGAAAACAAAAGAGATCATCGTCGACTTCAGGAAGCACAGCACCGACCTAGTGCCCCTTCACATCAATGTTGAGCGCGTGGAGATGGTCCACATGTTCGAGTTTCTCGGTGTCCTCATCTCTGATAACGTCTCCTGGATGGAGAACATCACAGCAATAACCAAGAAGGCTCAACAACGGCTACAGTTCCCCAGAGTCCTCAAGAAGTACAAACTGGATTCTAACCTGCTGCTGACCTTCTAACCCTCATCATTTGAAAGCCTGCTGATGTACTGCCTCACAGTATGGCACCGCTGTACTGCTGTAGACAGGAAGAGGCATCTACACCTCCCACCGCCTACTTATTTGAACATCCAACGCTATCGTTGGATGGCAAACCAATGGTTAGCTTGATGCTATAAAAACGTCACTTCCAGGGTTGGCCAGCAGGAGGGAACAGCGGTGACGCAACCAGGAAATATGCAGAAGGCTATACCGTCCCATGTGGTTACCGGGGAGGCGGGTTTGGGTTCGTCCTTCTCGGCCGGGTCCTTTGGAGGACGCTTCCTTCCGACAGAGGACACTTTCTTTGAAGGATGCAGACCCTGAATTGAGACACAGCCAGAAAATACAGAGAGAGGTGGACAGGTAGACAGGAAGTAAGGAGGCGGACAGACAGAAAGTAGAGAGAGAGGTGAACCGACAGATAGTAGAGAGAGAGGTGGACAGACAGGCAGGAAGCAGAGAGGTGGACAGACAGACAGACAGGAAGTACAAAGGTGGGCAGACAGGCATGAAGTAGAGAGGCGGGCAGACAGGAAGTAGAGAGAGAGGTGGACAGACAGACAGGAAGAACAAAGGGGGCCAGACAGGAAGGAGAGAGGTGGACAGAAAGACAGGAAGTAGAGAGGTGGACAGACAGGCATGAAGTAGAGAGGTGGGCAGACAGGAAGTAGAGAGGTTGACATACAGGCATGAAGTAGAGAGGCGGGCAGACAGGAAGTAGAGAGAGAGGTGGACAGACAGGCAGGAAGCAGAGAGGTGGACAGACAGACAGGAAGAACAAAGGGGGCCAGACAGAAAGGAGAGAGCTGGACCGAAAGACAGGAAGTAGAGAAGTGGACGGAAAGTAGAGAGGTGGACAGGAAGTAGAGAGGTGGGCAGACAGGAAGTAGAGAAGTGGACGGAAAGTAGAGAGGTGGACAGGAAGTAGAGAGGTGGACTGACAGGCATGAAGTAGAGAGGTGGGCAGACAGACAGGAAGTAGAGAGGTGGGCAGACAGGAAGTAGAGAGGTGGACAGAAAGTAGAGAGGTGAACAGGAAGTAGAGAGGTGGACAGGCAGACAGGAAGAAAAGAGGCGCATAGACAAGAAGAAGAGAGGCAGACAGACAGGAAGTAGAGATGTGCAGCTCCAGGTGGCAGACAGCAGGTGGCAGCAGAGGCCAAACTGAGAACCACTGGAGCTTCTTCTTCTTCTATAGTTTGAAACATAACTTTGTAGTACCGACAACTCAGCTTCAGTGTATGTGTGTGTGTGTGTGTGTCCTACATAAAGTCACTGATGAACTTCACCTGAACTCCTGTTGTGAGGGGCTGTTCTGACTGACGCACACATGCGCGCACTTACACACACACACACACACACACACACACACACACTCTCTGTGTGGTGGATCAGTGTTAATGTACAGGGAGGGTGAACAGGTTCAAAGCAGAGAACCACAGAAGGAGGAGATGATGATGATGATGGTGGTGGTGGTGGTGCGTTCAGGTCCTCTGGGACGGTGCGTTCAAGAGGAGTTGCGGCTTGACGAGGGTTAACGTTTGAACTGGTTTGAAGAGCCAGAAAGAGGTTTTCTTCCCCCTTCACTCTTCTAATGACTCTCACACTGGGGTGAACCTTCCCAGAGTTCTCCTGTGATGTAACAGCCCTTGTCCCAGGTCCCCATGTCCCCTTCTGGTCTCTGTCCACCGTGGTCCTCCCTGGTCCCTCCTGGTCCCCTCTAGGCTCCCTGGTCTCGCTGGTCCTCCCTGTCTCCGGGCCTCTCTGGTCCCTGCACCCTAGTTCCCCCGGTCCTTGGTCCCCCTTCGTCCCTGGTTCCTTGTCCTCCCTGGTCCCTGGTCCTTCCTAGTCCCTCCTGGTTCTCCCTGGTCCCCCTGTCCCTGCTATTGGTACTGCTGCTGCTGCTGCTGCTGCTGCTTTGTCCTGAGCTGACTGCAGCTCTGCACCAGTCAGTGTGCCTGCTCGGTGCTGTGAGGTGAGGGAGGTGATTCCAGGACGGTGCAGAGAGGAAGAAGAGAGGTGGACAGACAGAAAGTAGCCAGGTGGATAGGCAGGTCTGTAGTTCTGTAGTTTTTGTTTTTTTTGCCGTACTAGAATAAAGTGTAATTGGACATCCACGACAACAGATGGCAGTCCCGCTCTTATTGTCAGAGTGTGCGCGGAAAGTAGCTATTAGCTCCATGTGTAGGGTTTATATGCACCGAACTTGCGCGCGCGCACACACAGCACAGAGCAGGAGATATCAAGTGCAGTGTATAAACCCCTCGAGACAACATGAAAAAACATTTAACAGGGATGAAAAGAAAGGCCGCGAGAGATGATGGACATAATGAAAAAAACGAAAGTCTCCCAAAAGCTAAGACCAGGAAATATGACGAAGTGTATGTAACTCTTGGCTTCACTGTGACTACGGCAAGAGACGAGGAAAGACGCCTTCTATCGAGTAAACGCAGACTGTTTTTACTCGGCAGTGGACAGCATGAAGCCAAATA
Source organism: Nelusetta ayraudi (assembly GCF_046127955.1). Taxonomy (NCBI): domain Eukaryota; kingdom Metazoa; phylum Chordata; class Actinopteri; order Tetraodontiformes; family Monacanthidae; genus Nelusetta; species Nelusetta ayraudi. The sequence continues at coordinate 470,122 of NW_027466123.1, read as the reverse complement.
AATGAAGACACCACTGACACACTGACAGAACACACCAATCACACTGATAAGCCAGTTGAGTTTTTTTTTTTTATTGTCAACAATCATCCCGCTCTGTGAATGCTACTTTAGTAAACCAGGAAGTACTGTTATAAGGAAATACATAAGGTGGTGCGTTTTATATATTGCGCTCCTGAGTTAATGTTGCTGATGAACTTGAATTTATTATTTATTGACATTATTTAATTTTATTTTTCAGCTTTAAATAGTTCAATTAGTCGGTCAAAAAATGTTTGTAGTTTAAATAAGGATTTTTTTTTTTTTTTGAGGCAATTTGATGCAGTTTAAATCTTTTCTGTTACAGACTAAAGAACAATGTCAATAAAGTTATTGGTTGTAAGTTGATCTATATTGCTTTCTTTTTTGTTTTTGTTTTCTTTAGTGTTAATAAGGAATCAATGATGTGCAGAAGTGTACTTATAGCAATTTTACAGACAAATTATACTATTTACAGTTGCGGCAGAGAGTGGGGGGGGGGGAATATTTTCTTCTTCCTAAGGGGGGTATAACAGAAAATAATTCAGAAGCACTGTTTTAAAGTCAAGAGTACAGTGTGTGTGTGTGTGTGTGTGTGTGTGTGCGTGTGTGTGCCTGTATGTCCTACATAAACTCAATGGTGAACTCCACCTGAACTCCTGTTGTGAGGGGCTGTTCTGACTCACACACACACACACTGTGTGTTGGATCAGTGTTAATGCACAGGGAGGGTGAACAGGTTCAAAGCAGAGAACCACAGAAGGAGGAGATGATGATGATGATGATGATGATGATGATGATGATGATGGTGCGTTCAGGTCCCCTGGGACGGTGAGTTCAAGAGGAGCTGCCGCTTGAAGAGGGGGTTAACGTTTGAACTGGTTTGAAGAGCCAGACTGAGGTTTTCATCCTCCTGCACTCATCTAATGACTCTCACACTGGGGTGAACCTTCCCAGAGTGCACCTGTGATGTAACTTCCCTGGTCCCTTATCCAAGGTCCCCTTGGCCCCTTCTGGTCCCAGTCCTCCGTGGTCTCCCTGGTCCCTGCTCTCCTCTGGTCACCCCGGTACCCTCTGGTACCTGATACTCCCCATTCCCCCTTGTCCCCCCGGTCCCTGCACCCTGGTCCCCACTGGTCCCTGGGCCACTGTAGTACCAGGAAGGACCTTGTCCCTCCTGGTAATACCTGGTACCTCCTGGTCCCCCCAGGTCCTTGGTCCCTGCACCCTGGTTCCCTCTAGTCCTCCCTGGTCCCTGCACATCTTGGTACCCTGTGGTCTCTGGTCTCCTCTGGTCTTCCCTGATCCTCACTAGTATCCCCTGGTCCCTGAACCCTAGTCCCCCCTGGTCCTTGGGGCCCCCTGGTCCCTGGTTCTCCCACTCTGGTCCCTCGGCATGCTGAACTCAACTTGACTTCATCTGGTCGATGCAGTTCATAGATTGGATCAGGTCAGACCTCTCTGGTGACACCATCGCATCAGGCGCTTCATTCCACTTGATGTTGGCTTTGCATCCCAGATGTTCCAGCAGTTGCTGCTGCTTCTACTGTTGCTATGGTCCAGGTTAGCACATGCCAACAGGCTAACAGGCTTCTTGGAGTTCCACACGGTCTTCCGGCAGCAGCAGCAGTAACAGCAGCTGAGCTCCAGCTGCTGTTACTGCTGCTGCTGCTTTGTCCTGAGCTGACTACAGCTCTGAAACAGCAGAGCTGTGTAACTGTCTACTCGGTGCTGAGGTGAGGGAGGTGATTCCGGGACGGCACAGAGATTCAACCTGCGCATCCCAATGTTGGGAGGAAGAGGAGGAGGAGGAAGAACTTGTGTTAATCCCCCACCCCCTCCAACCCTCCAGTAGAGCTGCCACTCTCCCAGGTTGACTGTGTAGCAGGCAGCAGGTTCACACCAGGACACACACACACACACACACACACACACACACACACACACACACACACACACAGTGTGGAGGTGTTTACATTGAAGGAGATCCGATCTACATACAAAGCAGCGGATAATAGAAGCAACTGAATGAATGAATGAATAAACTGGGGTGAACTTGGAGGGTGAACTTAACGGGGTTACCTGGGAGGTGAACTAGGGGTTAACAGGTGTAAATGGGCGATGAAGTGGGGTGAACTGGGGCGTGAACTGGGGTGAAGTGGGTGTGAACTGGGGGTGAACAGGTTGATGAACTGGGGTGAACCTGGGAGTGAAGAGGGGGTGAAATGGGGTGAACCCCAGTCACCTGGCTGGAGCCGCAGAGCAAATATTTCCTCAGACTTTCAGGGGGATCAGACTTTAATTCTGCTCAGTTTTCCTCCCCCCTCCCTGCAGAATTCCATCATGTCGGTCATCATGCTCAATCAGAAGCTTCCGCAGTCCAGACAGGCTCCAGGCTGGTGCCATTCACACTACATCGCATCAGATCTGGGATTTTCTCTGGAGGAAAATCTGAGATGACTGGTGATAGTCCTCAGAGTTTGGTTCCACGCCAAACTTCTGCTGAGGTTCAAAGGCCAAGAGCCTGATTTGACCTTGACTTGACCTTACCTTTTTGGGTTGACCTTCAAGGTGGCCTCCTGGGGGATCCAGCTTGCACTGGAGAACACCTGGACCCACCTGGAACCAGAGAGTAACCGCTGGATTCGGTTGGAGATGTAGATGGCGAGAGATAGGAGCCCAATGGAGACCAACCGAATCAAAAAGCATGCAGAAGTCAAAGAGATTATGGAGTCGAATCAAGAGCTCAGTAGGAGTGTGGCGTTAGTGCGTGTTTAAGAACTCTTTTCAGTTACCTGGGTAACACAGTGGTTGATTTTTGATTTTGTGTGAGAATCTTTATATTGCTGTTTTTGAGAAAACCTTTCACTAAACACAATGAAACTTTAAAATCAGTTACTCTGTGTTTGTGTGTTTCTTGTGATATTGTTTGGGGCACATCACAGGCTCCCACAGTCGTTCCTAGCGTCTTCATTGATTATCTAGCATATAATAAGTAATTTACCTTTACTTTTACTTTAAGCTGACCTCAGTATAAGGGTTACATGTTGAAACCCCCGCCCCACCCACACACACACACACATTCTTGTTTATCTGCCCAGTGTGGATAGTGGACGTAGAAGTGCCTGCTGGGGACCACCCAGATGTGCACACACACAGACACACACCCTGCCAGCACTAACATCTTGCTGAGCGTTCAGTGCTGACGAATCAACTGCTGGAGGGTTTTACAGGTGTGGGATCAAACACACAACACACACATCTTCCAGCACTCAGGTCATCACTGCTGTGTGTGTGTGTGTCAATGCGGTCAGCGATTAGCACAGCTTTTCTTTCCCTTTTTAGTTTACTTTGCATGCTTTTGTTTGTAGTGGGATTTTATTGAAGTGAAGTTTTATATTTTATGTCTTGTTTTTATTCAGAGCATTTGGTTTTTATTTCATGTTTTTGTTGATTGAAGAGCCATTAGCGGACTGAGGACAGCTGTGCGTGCGAGACCACACCCTCTCCGATTGCAGGTAGATTCAAGACACCTGGCGGGGTGCCCTTGTTTGGTCTTTAAAAACGAGCGCAACGGGCGAAGGGCAGGAAGGGATGGAAAAGAGAAATGGAAGAGCGGAGAAAGAGAAGACAAGAAAGCACAAGAACAACCGGAGTCATCGTTGACGACGACGACGGCGGCGGCGGCAGTAGCGGTAGCGACGAAGAAGCGACGTACGTCGAGCCCGAGAAAACACTGCCAGTAGCAGCAACAGCACGGCAGCAGCAGCGACGAAGGGGCGAGGTACGTGACAAACCAGTTTTTACTGAGCCGTACTGTGAAGCAAAGAAGCGCCGGTGGAAATGCGCCCAAGGAACTAGCTATGCTAGCCATGTAGCGATCAGGTATCGGCTACTAATCCTGGTCGGAACGCCCCAACCAGAGCCATCTGATTGCATTTACTTTTTCGCTTTTTGGTAAAAGGAAAGCCAAAGGCAAAAACTTTTTTTTTCTTTCCATTTGTCTTTCACAATGACAAAGGGGAAAAGAGAGACAAAATGTACCTTTGTATTTCTACTGTATTCATTTATTTATGTATTCCTCTAGATAGTAGTTCATTTATTTTTTAATTTTGGCACTCATGCAGTGCAAGAGTTTAATTATGTGCTGTGAGACTAACAGCTGGCCATGTGAATGAAGCACTGCGCGTTTGCTCGTAAACTGAATAAGCGCTGACACGCTGATTGGATGGATGGCCTCCATTAAAAAGACACATGATTAATGCAGAGAGTGAAGTTTTTCCAGTCTTTTTGAATAGCGTAGACAACGTGCTCCAGTGCCAGCTGCTGTCCGCTTTAGACCATTGAAATCAGACTCTAACTGTCTGTACGAATTGTTTTAACTTTAGTCACTTTTCCTGACTGAGCCTCTTTTCTTTGTTTGGTCGATGAGTATTCAGTTGCCTCCACTTTAAGAAACCTCCTGCTTTCAGAGACCTCCTACTTGAATATAGAGGGGAGCTCTTAACTAAATCCGAACGTGAAAACAGACTCAGAGTGTAGCGTGATTTACCTAAGGTTTTCATGTTTGAGTTTTGCTATAATGGAAAAAAAAAGTTATGGTATGTAATAAATTACAGTCTTTCTGAATTTCAGTTCAGATGCTAACTCTATTGCTTACTCGCTCAACGTTACAAGTAGTAGCAGTCATAGTAGTAATTGGTGAAATAGACAAGTAATTCATCCAGCAACATGATTTATTTATTTTTTGTCTTTATCCTGTGACAGTTTGTAATCAGAATCATGTTGTTACATTTCAAGTGTTGATGCTGCCAGAGAGGACGACTCCTCAGGGAGACTTGCTGATGATGACCATGTGAACCCAGCAACATGAACAGCAAAATGAAAACAATCAAAGTGGATGGAAAGCCCCATCTTTGCATTTAAGGACATCAGTCCTGGGGAGGAGATAACGTTTAACTATGGAGGTTCTGATTGGCCATGGAGATGCACGGTATTTATAAATGAAGTGTAATTTTCACAAACAACCAAGACTGCAGCTCTAATCTACTCATGGGCTGTCTATGCCCATGAGTAGAAATGGTTTACACAGTATTTTCACAGCAAAATTAATGTAGACTGTTTGCCTGTGCTGAAAGTTTTAAGTTATTAGTCATTAGTCAAATTTGGAAACTTCCAAGGTCACTCCCTCAGTGTGTGATTGTTTCGTCAATCCACTCCATCAGCAACTCCGCCTCTGGTGTGCAAAACTGGATATTCGCTGATTAAGCTTTGCCCCCTTCCTCCGCTCCCTCCTCCCTTTTTATTTTTGTCCCCACGAGAGTGAAACGGATCCCTCTCCATGCTGCTGTGAAAGTGACGTCTGACCCCATCACTGACAATATTCAACAGGTGGATTATTAACAGTTATTATTTTTTTCATTTCTCCTGTCGTGGACATGGCGTCTGTGAAAGTTCACACATCATCACAACAGTGAGTATTTGTCACTCTCTGCTTTGACAATAAATAGTGTAATTTGTAATTTTTTATAAGTACACCTCTGCATAACATTGTTTCCTTTTTTACATTAAAGAAAAAAAAAGAGAAATATGGATCAAACTAACAAATCACTTTATTAACATTGCACTTTTGTCTGTTAGAGAAAATATGTAAAGTGCATGAATTTGCATGAAATTTAAGAATACTTATTTAAACTACAAACATTTTTTGACGGACAAATTGAACTATTTAAAGCTGAAAAATAATATTACATAAAATCAATAAATAATAATAAATTAAAATTGATCAGCGACATTACCTCAGGAGCACTATATACAAAACGCGTCACCTTATATGATACCAACAGTGCTCTTTGGTTTACTGAAGTAGCATTCACAAAGCGGAATTAATGTTGACAATATTTGCCACGTTTTTGCTGAAAAAACTCAAGCGGCGCCTGAATTTATTTGGCTACGTGCTGTCCGCTGCCGACGTTTTTAGACAGTAAATACACCTGGCCAGGAGTCTTTCAATAGTGCATCCAGACGTGTCTGTCATTTATATGAATCATTGAATGACATATTGATAACAACCCTTTTTTCTGTCGATGTGTCCTCCAAGATGGACGTACCTAATGAGATGGACTCAAGTACCCTCAGTGCATCCATTGGCGACCAGCCCCCCTCAACGTGTACGCAAGAGATTTCCCCCTCAGGCAGCTGAAATGTCGAACTCAGAGTCCAAAAAGATATCCTGCCAAGGCGGATCTGACAAAAACTACCCACCTTCATCAGATGTACATGATGAACATGCAGAGTTATTGAGCAACAGTGGAATTTGGTGAAGAACACCAGCCCTGTTCAACACCATCAAAGCAGTGAAGAAGATGCACCATCAGACACGGTTGAGTCATTCAGACACAGATTTGCAGACAAAGTCCTCTGTCACCCGTTAGACCAGGGGTTGGGAACCTTTTTGACTCAGAGAGCCATGAAAGCAAAATATTTGGAAATTTATTTCAGTGAGAGCCATGTAATATATTTTAAGACTGAATCCAACTAAATCTGAGTAAAATAAGCCTCTGAATTTATTATTTTAAATAATATTGTTATAATACTCAGCATTAATGCGACTTCTGGTTCCTGCATGGATTTGCTAATGGCTTTGTAGTCTGGTTGGTACTTGGTGAGGTTAAGCTTCACGCAAGCGTTGAGGCTTTCATCCGTTAAACGCGATCGTAGGTTGGTTGTGATGTTTTTAAGATGTGAGAATGACTGCTCACATGCATACGTAAATCCAAACATGGTCAATACAGCAATACTCATGCTGTAGTGTGTGGTATGTGACAGGAGACGCGTTCCAAGTTCTGATAATCAGCTGGTCTTCGGGTTGAAGTTTTTTCATTTCTGTCCACATGTGCTTGCTCGCCAACTCCGCTTTCTGTCGTGCGATTCTCTCCAAATCTTCGTTCAGTGACTTGAACTTATTCACCCACATGTCTGAGGCGGAGACACTAGGAATGTAACTCAGGTCGGCTGTGTTCAGTGAACACTCATTTGGATGGGTGATGAACTTAAAACGAAATTCTCCAAAGCGTGCTTTGAACGACTGTAGGAGACTGGATGTGAAGCCAGCTGGCTGCTGGAGATGAAAGTTTTGAGCGGGCTCACTTGCTCTGCATGCATCTTTAAATTGTCTCAGTTTTCAAAATGTACTAAACGACCTGTTTCAAGATCCACGATAAAGAGCTCCACCTTGTTTTCAAAAGCAAACACAGCTTGTTGAAGGGATAACACTGTATTTCCAATGCCTTGCATTTTCACGTTGAGCTGGTTCAGATGTTCAGTCATACCCACAATATAGTAAAACTTGAGGAGCCACTCAGTTTCTGCTCCCTCAGGATGCTCGATGCCTTTCATCTCAAGGAAAGTTCAGATTTCCTTCAGGCGAGCCACAAAACGGCTAAGCACCTTCCCTCTTGACAAAACAATGCACATTGCTGTGCAAAAGCAGACCGTGATAGTTATTTCCAACTTCATCCAGCAGCGTTTTAAACTGGCGATCATTTAAGGCTCGGGCAACAATAAAGTTGACCACATGAATGACCAGCGACATCACCTCGCCAAGATGCCCGTCACACATCTGAGCACAAAGTGCCTCCTGGTTTAGAATGCAATGGAAACTTAGGATGGGTCTATTTTCATGTTCACCATCAGTACACACTGAGATAAGTTTATCTATAGGTAGTTTTTTTTCTTGAGCGAACTCCATGAAAGACTTGAATAAATCCGCACCTCTTGTGGGCCCTTTTATTGGCAAAACAGCAAGACTTTCTTGGCGCCAGCAGCATATCTTGCAATCACACTGAACTGCAACTAAAGATCCAGCAAAGCTAGCGGAATTATAGTCACCTTGCCGGGTCCATGGGTGGAGTTGCTGCTGGCTAGCTTGCACCCTACTCAGTAGCTCTTGGCACGCCTTCTTTCTGCTGTCTCCCGCAGGGTATTTTGATGCAAACGTAGCATGGCTGTGTCGAAGTGCCGCTTTACATTCAACTGGTTCATCGATGCCATTTTGTCATTTAAAATTAGACACACCGCAGAACCGGCTCTCTCCACAAAGGCAAATTCTTCGGTCCATTCGTCCTGGAATGTGCGATACTCATCCTTTTTTCTTTTCGCCATCTTCTTCGTCGAAGGGTTAGCTTTGCATTAACTACCGAGCAGACTGATTCAAAAGGGGGTGTTTACCTGTTTACCTAGCAACGACTAGCCTAGGCTATCATCCAATTAAAATAATGGACAATTGCTCCTGCAGCCAACTGCAGCCCTGAACAGGACATAAGCAGTGGAAAATCGATGGATGGATTAAAAGGAGTGAGAATATATTATGTTTTATCTGCGAGCCAGATGCCCAGACCCCTGCTGATGAACTTGAAACTGAGGACGAAAGGACCAACAATAAATTGCCTCATCTGCCTGAGCAATTGAAAGGAAGAAAGTTACAATTAACACAATCCAAAAAAATTGCGGAAAGACTGTGTATATTGTGGAAAGCCAAATGTGAAAATCACAAGACATTTACAGAGGAAACATGAGGATGAAGTTGATGTTTCCCATGCCTTTAGTTTTCCAGTTGGCTCCAAAACAACGGAGGATGCTGCTGGAAACCCTTCGCAATAAGGACAACTGGCAACATAATCTTAAAGTCTTCTAAGAAGGATATGGGGAGATTGTGACTTGGAAACGGCCGTCTGCGAAGGCATCTGTAAATGATTATCTACCCTGCCAACACTGTCATGTATTATTCAAGAGGACTGGCCTCTGGCAACATGAGAAAACATGTAGAGTTAAAATTAAAAAAAAATTAAAAAAAGGTGGAGAATGAGAAAGGCAAAAGACAAAGAGTTCAAAGAGCTTCCTCACAGCTCCTTCCAATCAGGAGTAGTCCGCATCCGGGTCCTGCCTCCATGCTCCCAACTTGACAGAATGACCCTCCCCCAAAGAAAAAAAAAACAAAAAAACAAAAAATGGACTCAGTGGATACTGGAACTTTCAAGTTCAGTAAGCCAATGACAGTACTTTAGAACCTTTCCTGGTAGGCCTCCCTGTACAAGGCCAGGAAGGTGTCTCCCCAACGCTGGCCACTCACAACCCATTTTATGGCACACGTTTGTTAATTTTCTACCTGTATGGAAACCCTTAGTTTAGTTTTGTTCATAAGTTAAGATAAACCTTTTTGTCTGCAACCCTAGTAGTCCGCATCTGGGGGGTCCTGCCTCCACACTCCCCACTTGAGAGTTTCTATGCACCCCCTATCTGGAACAAACTCCCAGAAACCTGCAGGTCTGCCAGAACCCTCAGTGCCTTTAAGACAGCACTGAACACCTTCATGTTTGCTGATGCCTTTTTTTTTTAACTGCCCTGTAACATTATTTTATTATTTTAAATATTTTTCAATTATGGTTTAATTCTTGTTTAGCTTGTTTTTACTTCTTTTTTTATACCTGTTTTAATTCTTCTATGGTCACGAGCTTTGGGTAGTGACCGAAAGAACAAGATTGCGAATACAAGAGGCCGAAATGAGTTTCCTCCGCTGGGTGACTGGGCGTACCCTGTCCCTCAGGGTACGCCCGGCCACCCGGGAGGAGCTTGGAGTAGAGCTGCTGCTCCTCCGCATCGAGAGGGGCCAGCTGAGGTGGCTCGGGCATCTGTTCCGGGCATGTCCCACCGGGAGGAGGCCTTGGGGAAGACCCAGGACACGCTGGAGGGACTATGTCTCCCAGCTGGCCTGGGAACGCCTTGGGGTCCCACCGGATGAGCTGGAGGAGGTGACTGGGTCCAGGGAGGTCTGGGCATCTCTGCTGAGGCTGCTGCCCCCGCGACCCGACCCCGGATAATGCGGCAGAAGAAGAAGAAGAAGTTTTAATTCTTTCTCATTTGTTTTTAAATAATGTTTGCTTTTTATGTTTTCGTTTGCTAATATGTAAAGCACTTTGAGTTGCCTTGTTGTGGAAATGTGCTATACAAATAAACTTGCCTTGCCTAGCGATTTTGATGAAAGTAAAGAAAACGTGATGGGCGAGGGAAACCAGTTGTCTCAGGAAGTCAAATCAAAACGTCACCTGGATGCTGACTTCATTTACTCACACCCAAAGAAAGCGGTGCTTGCTGTTAGTCTTGGTACCTCACAGAGGTAGACAGATGAGTTTTTTATTTGGGTGAAATGAAGTCCAGCTCGACGCAAATTTGCATGTTTGCATATTTCATATTTTATTTCTTTTTTTTACAAGTCATTAGTACGTAGCGCTCACTTACAATAGTATATTTGCTTGACCGTAAAATCGGCAATAATATGTTGTGTACGTTTGTAAATTTCTGACCAATTCGCAGACACCCGTCAACAAATAAAATGCCGGGACGTGCAATTTCCAACCAGCACCCCCAGGTCTGTCATGTGGCCCGTTGCTAAAAAAGTTTGCCCACCCCTGTTCTAGACCAAGCAAAATCTTTTGAGTGAATTCAAAGGTGTTGGTTGGTGCTGTGGGATAACTGAGATGTAACGCATACATCAATCCAAAGATTGCCAGGAACACGACACACGGCATCACTTTCAACAATAACAGAGATTCTCACAGGGTGGTAGTGTACTTACTTGTGCCATGGTCACTAATGACACAAAGGAGGCCCACTGCAACGTCATCAAGCTCTGGCTCATCACGTTCATCCTGAACGAATAAAGAAGAGGTTCTAATCACAAAATAATACATGCAACAGAGCATCCATATTAAACAGGTTCGGATTAAATCCAATGCAGTGTTTCCACTACATTCATTCGGGCTGGGATGAATGAATGTAGCGGCCGATGAAGGTAGCGCCGATCGCTTCGTGCTTGTCGCTAAATCTGGCGACTTTCCAACTGCCCATGGCAAATTTTTTGTGAAAAGCGACTAGAAAAGAATCTTTTCCCTGGGGAAAGTTTGGTAGGAAGTTGACCTCTGCTCGTTTGGGTCTTTTAATGTTGGAATGGGAAGGTTCATTTTGAGGGTTACTTCTGCTTCTTCTTCCAGCATTAGCTGTAACCGCCTGGCATGCAGCCCGTCTCATTTTGTTTCTAAAATTCCCCATCTTAAACTTAATGCTGTTTTTCCACCCATCTCACCCAGTTTTCGAACCTGCTTCCTACAAGCAGGAATGTTTGGTTACAAGAGCCTCAGCAGTCGTTGCAATTTCTTTATCATTTGGATAAGCCTTAAAACCATAAAGAGTAGATGCAAGCTTTTCTAAAATGTCATGCTTTAGGTCTCTTGTCAGCTTCAGGTGTGTGTTATTCTTTTCATATTCTGCATTACCATCTTGAAGTTTCAATTCCACATCAAATGCAAATAATTGTAAACTTCTTCATATGGATAGATAGATAGATAGATAGATTGATAGATAGATAGATAGATAGATAGATAGATACTGTTGGGTACTTATATATTTTAATTTTTAGACTTGACGAGAAAATGGCTTGCATCTTTAGCTTGTGGGATAAATTTGAGACCACCCTAGCGTCAGATCACTAGCGTCATGTCCAAGAGAAATTTGCGTTTACAGCATGTTCGCCTTAAAGAAGACATTTTGGAGTAAGCTTTGTCTAAACGTGTTTAAAAAACAAAGTCTCTGAAAGTATTTGTGTAAACAGGGCCTAAAACACGTCAAAGCCTGGTGGAAACGCTGCTGTGCCCCGTCAAATTTTTTCGTGAGCCTGCTAGCTTGGCTGCTCGATGTTCTGCCGGTAGCGGCCAATAGCTCATTATAAAACATCTAATGCCTTTATCGTCTAACGTCCTGTTGTAATTTTACAGGAGTGACCTTGTAATAGCCAAAATATGCCTGGACTTCACACTTTGTCTTTTTTTACGGCAAAATAATCTCGTCGGCTGAACTTCCTTTCATCCGTTTACAACCAAAGTTTGTGTATTGCGCATGTGCGCCTGTGTCCGAGGGACCGCTGCTGCTTTTCTGAGCAACAAGCAGTAGGTTTTCGCGTCAGACTTTTTACCGCGGATTATCATTTTACCGGTAATCGTTAGATCCCGATCGCCAATTTACCAAAGCCCTACAAGACCCCGTGATAAGCCAGTGAACTCTCGAAGAACAAATCAACAAATGTCTAAGAGGCAAAAGTTAATAATTACCCCCATTCAAAACTTTGCAGAAAATCAGTCATGCTGAGTGCTGCCGTGTAGGTCGCAACTTTCTGCAGGATGCCTGTTGTTGAGCTTGTTGCTTGCTTCCCTCCAAAAAACGTTTTTTTGTCTCTTTTGCTCGATGCAGTGACTTATGCACGACCGTGCCGCCTTAGCTTTGGAGGATACATCAGACATAACCTCCGAGTATGAAGAGAGAAACCTTTTCCCTGCAGCTGCTCATGAGTAAAATAGTTAAAACGCAACATTAAACTGATGCCTATAAAATATAGTAAACAAATAAATGAATAATATCTAATGCATTTCAGAACATTTGCCCTGTCAGATTATGATTGCAATGTATTCGATTATAACTTATTTTGTAAAGATATTTTGATGTATTTTAACATGTATTATGCATTTTAAGTTTACTTTTAAACAAATGCAATTTAAAACTTTAGTAATAAAATGATTTTGTAATTAATTCATTAATTATATTACTTAACTACTACGCTATGTTGTTAGTTATGCATACTCATTAAAAAAAAATGTCCATTTAATCAAAAATATTAGTCAGAATTCATCAAAAAGGGTAATCTCTGCCGTGCTCCGAACGGACGGGACTAATTGAAGTCGAAGGTTTCCGCCTGGCTGCACATTTGTAATCAAAATAACTATGTCGGCAGTGTGGCGATTATACGAATTGGAAGACGATTGCAGACCCGCCGCAAAATACAAAGTGTGGAAGGTAACGGTTTCCTCGTGGTCTCGTGGAGCTTCCTAGAACAATTTAATTCGGCATCTCAGGAAACACGACGCAGAATATGAGGAATGCAGCGCTGCTATCGAAAGCTAATCAAAAGCTGGTTTCAAACAGCAGACGCTAGTTAAGAAATAGTAGTAGTAGCTAACGAATTCGACAGTATGCACATGGCAGATGACATGTGTGCACTGCGCAATTTTTGTATGATTTAAAATTTTGCGTTGATCAGCTGCTGATGTTGTTTGCTTTCATAGTCCAATAGGGGTTTGTATTTCTTTAGGCTGCTGAAAAGTAACTAGAAAAATAACAACGCGCTGCTTATTGCGCAATACCTACGGCAGCCCAGAAGGCACATACACATTGCCGGGATCCTTTTGAAAATGGGAATCCATACTGAATCAAACAACGTGATATTGGCGATTCGAATTCAAATCTATTTTTTTCCCACACCCCGAATAATTTTGCTGTTACGGGTCCTTCATTGAAAATATTAAAGAGATAGTTTGGGTTTTTTTTTTTTACATGAAGTTATGTGACCAACAGACAAGGCAAAAATGGATTTGATTTTCATTCAGAAGGTGATACCCTCTATGTTTTATATAGAAAATTTATTTTGTGATTTTCATAGACACAAAATCCTAATTAATCCGAATTAAAAGACCCTGAAGTGACCAAGCAAATACTGCCGCCCAGCGAAGGATGGCAAAATTCATTGCGCTGAAGAAGATGCCGGGAAAGGATGACTGTCTGCTGTGCATTGGGAAAGAGTCTACAGCCCTTCGGATTCAAATGTTGCAGGATGTGAAGTATTTTATCTCTAATGAAATCATTAAAACCAGGAGAAAGCTTGAATTTTGGAAAACCACCGTATGTTGGATAAATGTTACAATAAATTCAAGATGTATTCCATCTGATGTGCACAGCTGTACTTTCTTGCGCAATGGTAAATAGACTGCACTTATACAGGTACTACCCAGAAAATTTGAATATCCTGAAAAGGTTGCTGTATTTCTGCAATTCAACTTAAAAGGTGAATTTGACATATTATATAAACAAATAATATGCAAATCAATATATTTCAATTTTTTATTTCTTTGGATTTTGCTGATCAGGTCTGGCAGTGGTTTTAATAAGCTGAAAATCTTAATCAGCAAAGTTACAACAAGGAATTGCTTGAGATATGTCAATTTGCGTGTAATGGCTCAATAAAATTTGTTGGTTTCATCTTTTATGTTAAATTGACAAAATAAAACAAATTTTACTTGATATTTTAATTTTTCGGGTAGTACCTGTATAGTGCTTTGCCAGCAGCTTCACTGTACCCCAAAGCACTTTACAAAGGCCTCTCATTCACCCATTCACATTATATATTTTTTTACAAATGACCTCAAGATAACGCGCAAAATCCTTATGTTATATAATGATGATTTATTTATTATGTTTTGTATGATGTTTTTCATTAAGGCGTTAACATAGAAAACAGAAGTCATGGTTTTGCATAAGAAAATGACATATCGGTGTAAGCTTCAGTGTTGGTGCTGTTTTATATGGGAATAGGTGGCAGGCATAAACATCGCCAGCCAAAACCAGGAGCAGTTCCGTCCTGGTTTCTGCGCGTTTTTGCACCTGTATATCATTAGCACACAAACCTTTCTGGATACGATGAAAAGATGGCGGAGATTACGGCCGTAAAGTCGCCGCAAAACGCATTGCGTTTACCAATGTGCTCCATTATATCTGTCCCTTTGTGTTTTCCAAAACATGTGGAATGTATAGAGTGAATGTATAGTATGGGAATGTCACCTAGTGTTCAGAAATGCTTCCTTTGTGTTAATATGTGAGCTAGAAATGCCAGTCTTCAGTTTGTGGGTCATTTTACTCTGTCTTTATGATGTAGCAAGTACAAGAATGTGTGTGTGTGTGTATGTGTGTGTCACCTCAGCTGAGGCCAAGAGCAGGAAGTTAGGTCATGGCGGCCATCTTTGTCCAATGACGACAACTTTAGTTCATAAATGTTGAGCAAACAGGAAGTCTTTCCTTCAGCGTCAGAGGTGTTGGTTTAAGTGCCATTATAGGACAATAAGCTCTCGAGACGCTTTTGAACCATGAGGGGCCCAGTAACGAAACTATACACACTGTGTGTGTGTGTGTGTGTGTGTGTGTGTGTGTGTGTGTGTGTGTGTATGTGTTAGACAAACCTCTCCGAACTCTTCAGAGACATAAAAGTCAAACACACTCACACACACACACACACACACACACACACACACACACACACACACACACTCACGCTAGGGAGCCAAAGAAAGTTGCAGAGATCTGAAGAAGAGGCTCCTCTGTGTGTCTGAAGACGGCCAATGGTGGGCCAGGAGGAGGAGGAGGGGGCGGACGGGCAGAAACAGAGAAGAAGAAGAAGGAGAAGAAGAAGAAAGGGAGGAGATGAGAGGGACAGGTGGACTGTGTGTGTGTGTGCGTGTGTGTGTGTGTGTGTACCTGTTGTGCGTCATTAGCCCCCTGTTTGATGTTCCTCCGGTTGCAGCTCGACTTTCTTCATCGTTAGCGACTCGAGATGAAACGGCGGCTCTGACTCACAGGAAGTGACACACACACACACACACACACAGAAACACACAGTCCTCACTCAGGACTTTTTTGTGGCTTTTTTTTCCTTCTTTTTATTGTCTTTCTCGTCACGTTGAGTGTGTGTCTGTGTGTGTGTGTGTGGCAGCAGTGCTGCAGCTGGTTGCACTTTGCTTCCTGTTGTGGAACATTGTGAGCCTCTATAATGGACGTCTCCTATCTGATTGTCCTCACTCTTCCTTTTTTTTAACCATCTTTTTTTCCCTCCTTTGCACGTGAAATCGCTCTCTCTCTGGCCTGTGAACTTCCTCTCCTTGTTGGCCTGTCATGTTCTAGATGGATCACACGCGCTGGCCTTTCCCAACACTTGAATCTTGAGTGTTGTTCTGCGGAAAGTGCGTCAGCGCCGCTGGACACTGGAGATCATGACGATTACAGGCAGGAGAGCTCAGTGGTCTGTGTGTGGGCGTGGCCGCAAACCTTTCAGGACCTTTGGGAACCTTCCAAGGCCTTCCAAGACCGTCAGGACCTTGCACAATCTTCCAGGACCTTCCAGAAAAGCTTCCAGGATCATCTACACATCTTACTAGGTCTTCCAGGAACCTTCCAAAAACTTCCAGGACCTTTCATGACATTCCAAGACTTTCAGGACCTTCCAGGACCATTATGACCTTCCAAGACCTTCAGGGCCTTCCAGGAACCCAACAGGACCTTCCTGAAAACCTTCTAGGACCTTCTAGACACCTATCAGGAACTTTCCAGTACCTTCCAGATCCTTCAGGACCTTTCCAGGACCTTTCATGACATTCCCAGACTTTCAGGACCTTCCAGGACCATTATGACCTTCCACGACCTACAGGACCTTCCAGTAACTTTCAAGGACCTTTTCATGACCTTTCAAAACCTTCCAGGACATTACAGGAATATTTCAGACAGGTTCCTGAAGACTCAGGCTGTCTCTCAGTTCAGTATCTGCAGCCTCCGTCGGCCAGATGGCCAGAGGTAGAACCCAAACCCGCCTCCCCGGTAACCAAACGGGAAGGTCGAGCCTTTGGCGTATTTCCTGGTTGCTTCACCGCCGTTCCCGACTGCTGGCCAACCCTGGAAGTGACATTTTTATAGCATCAAGCTAACCATTACTCAGCATTAACAGTCACATATTTTAACTGAATTTGGGGGTTTTGGTTTCACATATATGGCGTTGATGTTCAACTCAGTAAAAACCTTACGGTAAAAACGTTATATTTTATGTGAAATTTGAATACTTACATTGATGTAGATGCTGCCATTTCAGCTGACTTCCGAGGATCCCAGCAGCATGCAAAGCATCCTGGGATACGGGAGGCAGCGAAGTAGATGGTGCATCCTACGAATCGAGTAAAAGGAGGACGCTTTTGAAGGGCGGATTTGGAGCATCCTTCAAATTTTAGTGAATTGGGTACAGACCTTTGTGCCGTGCTAACTGGCCTTCAAATGCAGGCTCCGAAGGCTGCAGACCCTGAATTGAGACAATGGCTGTGTGCAGCCTTCGAAGGAAGCGTCCTTTGTCGGAAGGAAGTGTCCTCTGAAGGACCCGGGCCTAGAAGGACGAACCAAACCCGCCTCCCTGGTAACCACACAGGACGGTCTAGCCTTCGGCGTATTTCCTGGTGGCGTCATCTCCGTTCCCCCCTGCTGACCAATCCCGGAAGTGACGTTTTTATAGCATCAAACTAACCATTGGTTCGCCATCCAACGATGGCGTTGGATGTTCAAATAAGTAAAAACTCTAAATTAAAAACGTAATATTTTATGTGAAATTTGAATACTTACATTCATATGTTGGTCTTTGCCAGTAGATGCCGAAAGTTCAGCCGACTTCCCAGGATCCCAGGATGCTTTGCAGTAACACGCAAAGCATCCTGGGATATAGAAGGACGCGAAGGATAGTAGCGGTGCATCCTTGGAATCGGCTAAAAGTAGGGCGCATTCCGAGTACGCATTTGGAGCGTCCTTAGGATTTCTGGGAATTGGGACAAGCCTTTGCGCAGTGCTATGACGCAACTGGCCTTCAAATGCAGCCTTCGAAGGATGCAGACCCTGAATTGAGAGACAGCCACAGCCTCAGAGCTCCTCCATGTCCTTCCCACGCCACCACTTCCTGTTTGCTGTTTCTCACTTCCTGGTTGAGAACCAGGTTGAGAAAAGTTTCCTCCTGAGACACTTTGAGGAAGTGTCTCAGGAGGAAACTTTTCTCAGTGTCTCAGTCTCAACAGTAAACACATCCTTAATAAGTGGTGTGTGTGTGTGTGTGTGTGTGTGTGTGTTCCAGGTCTACAGTCTGACGCTGAAAAGTCACGCCCGGCCTAGAGGGGAGGATCCTGCAGCCGGCCAATCAGGGAGCTGCCGGCACTCTCCCCCCACCCCCACCCGCCCCTCTTCCTCAGCTCTCAGATGTGAGATCTGGAATGTGATTGGTGGGCTGGACCGCATGAGAGCAGACACACTGAGTGAGAGTGAAACCCCGACAGCAGCAGCAGCAGCTGCAAAAGTTCCTGTTCTTACCATAAAAACACTTGACGTCCAGTTAGTCAGCGGCATGTCGCTGGTGAGGCATGACGGGGGAAAAAAGCGTCTTAGATAAACAGGAACTGCTGAGGAGCCTTCAGACGCCCTGGCTACATTTCATGACCTTAAAAAGACAAGAGAAGGAGCGGGAGTAGAAAGAGGAGGAAGATGAGGATGAGAAGGAGGAGCAGGAGGAGAAGGAAGAGGAGGAGGAAGAGAAGAAGGAGATAGAGGAGAAGGAAGAGAAGAAGAATAAGGAGGAGAAGAAGCTGCGCATCCATCCATTCATTCCATCCATCCATCCTCACACACACACACACACTCTCTCTCTCTCATACACACACACACACACACACACACACACACAGTCTTCTTCCACTGATGATGTCATCAGAACGGAGGGAGAATCCCAGACGAGTGCGTCTCCTCCACTTCCTCTACACTCACAGCTGACTCGCTACCTCACCCCCCACCCCCTCCTTCCAGGGAAGGCGGGGAGTAAAAGTTTGGAGTGTGTGTGTGTGTGTGTGAGTCACAGAGAGAGAGAGGGAGAGAGAGAGAAAAAGCGAGCGAGAGTCCAGCCCACCGAGCTTAAAAGCATTCAACTGGTGAGCGAGCGAGGCAGTCGGTGGCGAGAGAGGGCAGAGCTGGAAAGAGAGAGATTGAAACTCGCTTACTGATTGGCTCGCTCACTTACATACACACACTCTCTCTCTCTCTCTCTCTCTCTCTCTGTGTGTGTGTGTGTGAACACACTCCGGAGCTTCTTCTCCATCCATCTCAGACTCTCTGTTTCTTCTCCTCCTACTCCTTCTTCTCCTTCTGTTTCTCCTCCTCCTCCTTGTCCTTTTCCCCCTCCTTCTTCTACTTCTTCTTCTTTGGTGGTGTTGCCTCCACAGCCTCCAGCCATCTGCTCCTCCACCAGAAACGGGAGGATTATCGCTCGTTTCTCCCTCAAGTTCAGCCTCCAAAACTTCAAGGGACTCCAGCCGCAGCTCCACCTCCGGCTGCTCCACCCTCACCGCCACCAAACTCCAAACTCTCTATCTCTCCGTCATTCCCGCTGTCATGCGGCTGCTACCGCTGCTCAGCTGGACCTCTGTGCTGCTGCTCCTCCGGATCTCCGCCAGCACCACCGGCATCGCAGCAGCATCCTCCTCCTCATCCTGGGACCTGCAGCAGCAGCAGCAGCAGCAGCAGCAGGTGTCCGACTGCGCGTCCTGCGCCCTGGCGCGGCTGAGGAGGGAGGAGGAGGAGCAGGGGAAGCTGGAGGAGGAGCAGGCGGTGGTGGTGGAGGCGGTGAAGAAGCACATCCTGGACGCGCTGCAGCTCCGGAGCCGCCCCAATGTGACCCGGCCGCTGCCTCGCGCCTCCCTCAGCAGCGTCCTGCGGAAGCTGCACCTGGCGGGGGAGGGAGGGGAGGGGGCCTGGGGAGCCGAAGGAGGAGGAGCAGCAGGAGGAGGAGCAGGAGGGGGAGACCGAGAGACGACGGAGATCATCACCTTCGCCGAGGCCGGTGAGTGATTGTAGGTGTTTGTGTTTGTTAGCAACTTCTCTTCACTTCGATGCTAACAGAGGTGTTACGGAAGCAGCTGAGAAGCCAAGCTAAAACTCGCAGTGTGTGTGTGTGTGTGTGTGTGTGTGTGTGTGTGTGGACCTGCTCAGTAGTACTGATGCAGACTGGAGAGGGAGGGGGTCGCTGGGCTGTTGACCTTTGACACCTGCAGCAGGGAGTTTGATGATGTGATAGTGGTGATGAAGATGATGATGATAAAGATGATGGAGGTGATGATAATGATGATGATGATGATGATGATGATGAAGATGGTGATGATGATGATGAAGATAATGATAGTGATGATGAAGATGGGGTTGATGATGATGATGGAGGTGATGAAGATGATGGTCATGATAATGAAGATGGTGATGCTGAACTGGTGATAATGATGAAGGTGATGATGGTGATGAAGATGAGTCCAGGTTCATCCATCTGCTGAGGGAGGGAGAGAGAGAGAGAGGGGGGAGGGGGATGAGTAGAGAGAGGGAGAGGCAGGGTCCACCTCTCTCTCCCCCTCCCTCCTTCCCTTTCGCCCTCGTTCTCTCTATCCCTAACTCACTCCTCCCTTCCCACCCCTCTCTACATCCCTCCCTCCCTCCATCTCCCTCTCTCTCTCCCTCCCACCCTCTGTCTGTCCCAGTTGCGCAATAATTGGGGTGTTTTCTTCTTTTTTTTCCCCCTCCACCTATGTTAGCGTGCTGCTAGCTTGTTGACAGTCGTGGTTTTTTTTTCTCGTTTTTTTGTGGGGGGGCCGCACGGCTCGTCGTCTGGCTTTTGGATCTTTGATGTCAAAGATGCTCTCTGTCTGCGGAGATGACTCACTCCCCGTAGTAAACAACTTAACCAGACTGGAGTCCAGAGTCCGTTCTCACCGTCTGCACAGACAGGAGAACAACCCGCCCCCACCCTCATCTGACTCGGTTTAGCTTAGCATCAGGTGCTAACGGGGGGCGGAGGGGTCAGGTATTCAGGTTATCAATTGTAAAGCTGCGCCTCCTCCTCCTCCTTCTCCTCCCAATGATGAAGACCTGCTGCTCTGCTGTCAGGACCCAGACTAAACAGACCACTGCGCTCGCGTGTGTGTGTGTGTGTGTGTGTGTGTGTGTGTGTGTGTCATTTCAGGCCAGCTAGGATCATAGGACAATGAGGTCATACCAAAGACTGTCCAATTGCCTCCCTGCTTGGCTCTCAGTATTCGGGGTTGGATTTGGGGGGATAGATCACCCTATGATTCCCGGGCGCACTGGGTCTTTAACTTCCTCCTGTTTCAGTTAACTTAGCACCTTCTATTAGCTTAGCATCAAAGCTAAGGGGAGGCTATGGAAACAACTATGGAGAAAGCTAGCAAACTAAGCTAAAACTCATAGTGTGTGTGTGTAATGCTGCTCCTCACCTCCCTGCCCCCCCCCCTCTCTCTCTCTCTTTCCCTGCCCTCTCTCGCTTATTCTCCTCTGACGTCTCTCGCTCTCTCCTGCTACCCTTGCCCTCCCTCTCTCTCTCTCTCTCTCTCCGCACTGCATGCTGGGAGCTTTTGTTTGTGACTGTGAGCGTGGAGCGTCTGAAGAGAGCGCACAACTTTTCAAACTAACTTTCCATCTCACTTCCTTCTTGCATTCTTTTCTCTCTTCTATGAAAAGGTAAGAAGTGTTTGGTTTATTGATTTGCCCACCTAGGCGAAAATCTAGGAGTTTTTCTGTGTTTGTTGTGTTGACGGCGACCTCTCTGTCCGTCAAACACAGAGTTTGGATTGTGACGGCACCACGGTACACCATGGAGCGGCTTTTACTGCCCGTGGGAGGGATTTCGGTCGTGAAAATATGACGTATGTCTCTTGAATGAACAAGGCCGTCGTGGCTTTTCTTTGGGAGGAACGACACGTTCATCAGCTGGTGGAAAATGGGAATCACCCTTGACCATTTGAGGTTTGAGGTTTACCTCAGTGATAAGTCAGGTATTCTCGAAGTGACTTTCAAAAGCCAAGTTTGAAAAAAAAAAAAGAAGAAAAGATCGAGTTGATGAAAAAAACAATTGAGGAAATAAAAAACGATTTGTGTATGACTAAGAGTGAGTCACAGGTTCATTGAGCTTAATACTCTGACACTACAATGATTGGAAGAAGACAAATGTACACGCTGCAAAAGCTTAGTGAATTTCTGGATGCTACATATGAGAGACCATCAGTTAATCTTACAGATTTATTTTTTTTCTTGACCTTGATAAGTTTATCAACTCTGTGATTGAAAATAAGACGGCAGGCACTCTATAAACAACTTAGCAAACAAGAAAGATTTCAGCTTAAAAAACTCATGACGAAAATTAGAAAGGAAATGAGAGGGGGAAAAAATACGGCCTTTACTTTTATAAATGTTTACACACGTAATTCAGTCACTCAAAGGATGAAATCATTTACAGAACTCAAGAGTCCACTGAATCAACTAAACAACTCCTCAGTTGTAGTGTTGGGAGAGGACTGGAATTGTACCATTCAACTGGACATTGGCTGAAACGTAACTGGAGAAACACATCCTCCATCAGCTTCCACCTCATCTAAAATAATTAGCGAAAAGGACTTTATAGATGCTTGGAGAAAACCTCATCCAACAATGAAATGATATACAAGGGCCAAAGTTACCAATGGTAATGTTGGAGCAGTTCGACTGGACAGAATCAACATTAATCAAAGAAACAATAATAGGTAACTGGAATATCTCCAGCGGGGTTCTCGGATCATCACACACTCATCACGGATTTTTCTTTAATACACCGTCAACGATGTCCCTACTGGACCTTTAATCTGAGATTGATTCAAAACAGAACCCTCTGTCTCAGATTTATGGCAACAATTGAGAGAAAGAAAAACGATGAGGTTTTGAAAATGAAACCATTAGGGGGAGATCTTCACAGCAACAGAGCCTGGGAAGGAGGAAAGGAAGCCCTCAGCGTCTTTCTCCATGAAAAAGCAAAAGGTTCCTTAATTAAGACAGGGATTTCAACAATTAAGGACGTTGACGCCCCAACCTGCTTCCTCCTTAAATTGGAGAGAAAAGTCAAAGAACATAATCAAATGCTACATCTCAAGCTCCCCGATGGCTGATGCGCCGCAAATTCATCTGAGATGAGAAAATTAGCAATAAAAATTTTATTGCTAACGTTTTCAAGCAGAAGACCGTAGTCTGGATTCTGGTTCTGAAATCATCCTTCAAGGTCCAGATGAAACCGTGGCAACATACTTGGACCCCAACAACCTTTTTGAAGAAGTTTTTGCTGCAATGCAGCAACCCTGCTGTGGCATTGATGGACTGCCGTCTGAGTACGACAAGACTTTTTGGATTTTAATTGGACAAGACTTGATTGCTGTGCTGAGTCTATGCCTGGATCGAGGACTCTTACCAACCAGTTTTTTTTTTTACTTTAAAAGAACTGGAGACCAGTTTCACTTATTTGCACACCCTATGAAATAGTCGCTAAACATCTCTCAAACAGACCGAAACGGAATATCCTGTATCCAGTAGTACCTTGGTTGTCAGTAACCCGGTAGTCTCGATGTTCTGGCACCGACTGATTGTGTTGAAACCTCCTGTCACGCTTATTGATAACATTCAGAAGATACTGGTGAACTGGGGGGGCAGGGGTTCATTGACCTGCGCAGTAGATTAACCATCTTCCATTTACAGACTGTGCGTCTGTTGTACCATGGACAGCATATGTGGCCTCAAACAGCCTTTCTACTGCTTAGTCCTGTGAAAAACCTTGGCCGTGACAAACATCTATTCCTGCTGGACTTGGAGGGATTGGATATGTTCAACACATACCTCATTTTACCAGTTGTTACTGCAGTCATGGAGCTCAGTCATGTGACAATTAGGAGGAGCAACTCTCAGCTCTGCGGCAAGGTGGGTGGGGAGCCACTTTTCTACAATCCATTTATTAAGAGCAAGTTGCTGGACTCCTTCACTTTACAACAGATTTTTTGCCAATCCCTCTCTAACGAAGCTCCCTGGACTGAGATTGAAAGGCCAACGAGAGAGTGCTGCGAGACTCAGTCAGGAGACTGGCATCCAATCTCAACGTCTACTGACCAATATCCTGCAGGAAGTAGTGAACTAGCTTCTAGGTCTCTTTAGAGAAGCCTTGGAAAGGGAGCCCTCTGCCTGCAGTGGTGCGTTGGAGACAAGTTTTCCAAGTCTGTCTGTCACCCCTCGCGTGGTGGAAGAGCAAGCAGTGACGCCACTAACCTTTGGGAGACTTAAACATATGGATCTATGCAAGAGCTTCAAGAAAGACTCGTACTGTGTGGCAGTGCCTTTTGTTAGGTGTCAGGGAGTCGAGGATTGGTCAATGAGCTTGCACAGCCTCCCATAGAAAAATCGACTGCTGATTTGCAGTGGTGGGTGATACGTGGGGTTGTGGCCACCAACTACTACTACTAACACTTTAATCATCAGAACCAGAGTCATTGTGCCTATTGCCAGGAAGAGGAAACTCTGGACAATCTGTGGGTAGCCCCCTCTACTGCAGCAATGGCTTGCTAGGTTAGGATTTACTCCTGATGACCAGTGGTTTGTTTTTGGCCCCAAATACTCAGTGGCAAAATAGGTTTGTTCTGTCAATTTCTGAATTGGGTCAAGCAAAAATTAGCACCTGGCGAACCAGAAGAAATATAATGAAATTAACAGGATCAACAGAGTTAATGTTTATGTTCGTGGACGCACGAGTGAAAGCTGAGTTCACATATTTTCAAAGTTGGTTTCTGACTTACAGAAATTTGTGTCTTTTTGATTGATATTACAATGATGATGATTAACACATTGTATGTCATATTAAAAAAAATATGAACCTTACTTAAACAAATAAAACAACAAATTGGTGGTTAAAGGTCAATGTTTCAATGTCTCTCTCCCTCTTTCTCTTCCTCTCTCTCTCTTGGTCAGGTGAGTCTCCGGATGAGCTCCACTTCCTGCTGTCTGGCGGTGGTGGGGGAGGGGAGGTTGAGGACCCCTGGGTGGTGGAGCAGGCCGACATCTGGCTCTTCCTGCGCCTGGCCAAGAGCAACCGCAGCAGCAGGTGCAGCAGCAGCAGCTCCAACACCAGGTCCACCAGAAACAGCAGCAGCAGCAGGTGCAGCAGCTCCAGCTTCAGCTCCAGTAGCAGAAACAGCAGCTCCAGCAGTTCCACCTCCAGCTCCTCCGGCAGGGGCCATCCGCGGGTCACCCTGCGCCTCTCCTCGCTGCCACAGGGGGCGCTGCTGGGGGAGAAGACAGTGGAGTTGCGGCGCAGCGGCTGGCACTCCATCCCCCTGGCGGTGCGGGGGGTGCTGCTCCGTGGCGCCCCCTTCAGGCTGCGGGTGTCCTGCCCGCTGTGCGCCCAGGCAGGCGCCACACCTGTCCTGGTCTCCACCTCCAGCACCTCCACCAGCAGGGGACAGCAGCAGCAGCAGTCCCACCGGCCCTTTCTCTCGGCGGTGGTCCGACCCGGCGGTGGCGACCCAGCGGGTGCGGAACAGAGGAGCCGCAGCAGGCGGGGGGCGGCGGAGGAGTGCGAGGAGGGGCGGCGGCGGCAGCGCGGGTGCTGCAGGCGCAGCCTCTACGTGGCGTTCAAGGATGTTGGCTGGAGTGACTGGATCATTGCCCCGCCAGGCTACCAGGCCCACTACTGCCAGGGCCAGTGCTCACTGGTAGGAGCTGCAGGCGCAGCAGGCGGGGCCGGGTCCTTCCATGGCGCCGTGCTGGCCCACCTGCGCCTGCGTGGCTCAGGACCCCCCGGGGGGCTGCGTTCCTGCTGCGTCCCCACCCGCCTCCGGCCCCTGTCACTGCTCTACTACGACCAGGATCAGAACATCGTCAAGAGGGACGTCCAGGACCTGGTGGTGGAGGAGTGTGGCTGCTCCTAGTGGGGGAGGAGGCAGAAGAGAAAAAAGAAGGATGTCTAATTTATTTTTATTACGAGAGGGGGGAGGGAGGGAATGAAGAGGGAAGGGAGAGGTGAAGGGAGGGAAGGAAGGAGAGAAAGAAGGGGAAGGAATTGAGGGAGGAAGGGAATGAAGGAGGAGAGGGAAACAAGGACGGGAGTGAGAGAAGGAAGGAGAGAAAGAGGGAAGGGAGGGAGGATTATTTATGTGCGACCACAGGAACCGGAGAGCCGAGGCTTCCGATGAGGAGAAAAAAAACAAAAATGAGAAAAGAAAAGGAAAAAAAAAATACAAACAAAAATCTCCAAACTATGCAACTTATTTCCACGTGTTGTTATTATTGTTGTTGTTGTTGTTGTTGTTATTGTTATTGTTGTGTGTACATATATGTGTGTGTGTTTGTGTGTGAGTTTGTGTGTTGGCCCAGCTGCTGGAACGCTTCTTCTGTAATGTTTTCATGTTGGTGGAATAATCATGTAATTACTACTAGTAATAATAGCAATGATAATAATGTTATTTAATTGTTATTTACGTATTTATGTTGAACTGCATTTTTAATGCAGAAATGTGGTGAACGTTTTTTGTGGGCTTTTTGTTTTGTTCTTGTTGCACTAAAAGCGACGACGCTCAGATTGGTCAGAATAAAAAGTTTTATTTTCTGCTTTCTCTCTTTGGAGCCTGCAGACTGAGTTGCTTTGATGTCTTGCACCAAATGTAACGTTCAGCTTGTGGCCATTTTGGCAATGAATTTATTGAATTTATTTTACACACATGGTTGTTTGTTGGTTTGTTTGTTTGTTTGCTTCCTGCTTTACTATTAAAGTTGAAACCATGTTACACCGAGTGGCTGCGTCCCCCCTCACTGCTCTCACAGGGGTCAAAGGTCAGAGGTCAGTTTTGAAACTCGCTCCGCACGTCTCCGAGGCAGGAGCCTCCAGCTCACCCTGATGAGGAGAAGAAGAAAAAAAACTAGCACTCCATGGCAACGATTAGCAACAACTAGCAGCTGGTAGCAATAATTAGCAACAACTAGCAGCCGGAAGCAATAATAATAAACATGTACCATCAACTAGCAGCCAGTAGCAACAATTACCAACACGTAGCAACAACTAGCAGCCGGAAGCAAAAATAATAAACATGTAGCATCAACTAGCAGCGAGTAGCAACAATTAACAACATGTAGCAACAACTATCAACCAGTATCAACAATTAGCAACACGTAGTAACAACTATCAGCCGGAAGCAACAATAAGAAACATGTAGCAACAATAAGCAACCTGTAGCAACAATTAGCAACACGTAGAAACAACATCTTCAGGACTCAGAGGAGCAGGCTGCCTTTAGATCTGAGGGAGCGGGTGGAGGTTTGTGGACTCATGAGTTCTTGTAGGTATGTCGGTGCATGTCTAGTGATGCATTTGTGAGTGAGCAGTTGATCCAGGTGGAGACAGGGAGCCAATGCTGTGTGCGCAGAATGGGGGTTATGTGATCATGTTTTTGGACCCTTATCAGGACCCTGGTAGCACTGTTCTGGATGTGCTGCAGCTTCTGGATGCTCTTGCCAGGAATCCCGAAGAAAAGTCTGTTACAGTAGTCCAGCCTTGAGGAGATAAAGGCATGGACTAGCTTTTCTGCATCCGGTGTGGCTAAGGTGGGGCGAAGTTTGGAGATGTTTCTGAGGTGATAGAACGACGTCTTGCAGAGTTCCCTTATACGGTTGTTGAAGGTGAGGTGGGGGTCAAACTAAACCCCTATATTCATGATTGAGTGTGATAGAGAGATGACCTGGCTCTCGAAGGCGAGTTGGGTTATAGGTAAAGACTGGACATGATGTGGTGGGCCAAGAAGAAGAGCCTTGGTTTTATTGCTGTTCAGTTGAAGGTAGTTGCTGCTCATTCATGCCTTTATCTCCTCGAGACAGGCAGGAAGAGAAGACAAGGCTGCAGAGGGGGTAGGAGCGGTACTGATGTAGAGTTGTGTGTCATCAGCATAGCAATGGAAGGATATCCCATGTCTGCTGATGACACGACCGAGGGGAGCATGTAAATGATATGATGATAAAGAGGATGGGCCCGAGGACCGACCCTGTGGGACACCGCAGGACACAATGAGACAGTGAGCAATCTGGACTTGCTACCTCCCAGTGACAAATATTCAGTCCTGTCTGAGAGGTAGGACTGGAACCACTGCAGGGCACTGCCTGAAAGCCCAACAGTTTTTTGGAGGCGCTCCAGGAGGATGGCGTGGTCCACCGTGTCGAAATCTGCTGGCAGGTCGAGAAGGATGAGCAGCGATGGTGAATCTGTGTATGAAAAGAGGTAATACTGTGCAAAAAAAAGAGGGAGGTCATACCAATCTGATGGAGCCTTATAATGAAATGGCCTTTTACCAACGTCTTTTGAGGTTCTAAAGAGAAAGAAACAAGGGAAATTCATATGTTTAAGTGAGTATGGCAAATTATAAGGAGTCATAAATTTATTTTAAATACGGAGGACAATGGAAGTAAACACTATAAAAGGAACTGAAGCCAGAATTGCTGTCTTGATTTGGGTTGCAACCACTTCAATGAATCAAACATAATGATGTGTTCTAAAAGGACATCTCAAAACAAATCTACATCATGAGTTGAATAATACAGTCAGAGGTTTAAGATGAGTGTATGGAGTATTTTGTTCTTCCTGCTCCTTTTCAAGCCTGTTGGGCTACTTTTGTTTCAACTGCTTGTTGTCTTTGTTTGTCTGTTTTCTTTCTTTTGTGTTTTTTCTTCTTATTGCTTGTATTTTGTATGTAGCACATGCTCGAAATAAATCAAATCAATCAATCAATCAATCTATCAAATGGGCTGAGGAGAACATTGTGAGCTGGAGCTGAGGGTGGGGAGCGGTGCACCCTTACAATAGTGGGTACAGCGGAAAAGTTCTCTTTGCCCAAGGGATGTGGAATAAGTTGATCCAGGAAAGCCATGATATCCTTACCCTCGGTGTCCTGCTCAGGGACACTGAGGAGACGAAGATCCGAGGAGTGGCTTCTGTTCTCATCTTCATCTTTGTCCTTCAGGTAGGCATTCTCCTTCTCAAATGTTAACGCACCTTTGGTCAGATCGTCCATGTTATGGTGGTGATCACTTGGAGCCTTTATACCAGATTTTCTATTATACATTTGGAAGTGCGTGAAACTTCTACTGGATAAGTAAAGCAGGACGTCCAAATGGCTGGGAACTGCAGTGAGGGAAGTCCAGAGTGGCATGTAGGACTGCAACTCTGTTGCCTTATCTCCACCCTGGAGCATCAGTGAGTGGAAGCAAATCATTTTACTATATTGCTAGACAAGAGGGCTGCACCATCCCGGGTGGGATGAATGCTGTCCCTCCTAACAAGACCAGGCTTGCCCCTGAAAGGCTTCCAACAAAGTCCACTAAATTATTGGGTGGGCTTTGACAGCCAATGAGGAAAAGATAACATGCAGCTAAACATCTCATCACTGCTGATATTCGGGATGGGGCCTTTGTCTGACATGGTCCATGCAAATGCGCACACCAACGCTATATTTAACTTGCTGACCTCAGACGATCTTAGGCGTGCATCGTTGGAACCACAGTGAATTACAATTTGCCTAAATCTCCGTTTATCCTCAGCCATTAACGCCCACTCTGACTGGGGGGATGCACTTCACTGTGGCCGCTGGCTGTCTTTGGTTAACATGCCTCACTATGGATTAGCTAATTAGTATCTCAGTCAACGTGCTGCTGAGCGTTACAAACTTGTTAGTGACATGGACGGAAGAGGCCGGGTGCTGAGAGTGGCGGTGGTGTGTGGCGCTCTTTTCCCTTCCCAGCTGCTCGGGGGCCACCGAGGGAGCTCCCGACCTGGAACCACCGATGCTACGGAGGTTCCAGCTGAGCTAACCTTGCCAGCTATGGGACTACTTTTCTCAAGCTGGCTAAGCCTCGCCTCAAGAGCTAACATAGCATTGCACTTTATACAAATCCCTGACTCAGTAATTGGGGAAGAGGTCAAACTTAGCATCTGGCAGTGGGAGCAAGAAAAGACAGGTGGAGAGAGAGGGGAGACCGGGGAGAGGTGGGAGGGAGAAGCCACGGCTACAACATGGTGATTGTGCAAACAGATAGAAATAATGTGTGTTGAGGAAAGACAACTGATTAATTTGGAGACCGATCACCTTTGAGAAAAAACAGTCTGGTGACTCACTAAGTCAGAGCTGGAGAGTGGCGTGGCTGGCTGGACTGTCGCCTCCTGTCTGACGCTGTCCTGCTCAGACTGCAGACATCACCCACGATTCAGTGTGTGTGTGTGTGTGTGTGTGTGTGTGTGTGTGTGTGTGTGTGTGTGTGTGTAAGTATTAGTCATACGCAGCCGTCTGAGGTGATTTGTTAACAGGCAGGAAACAGGAAGTGTCATTAAGCTTTCAGACAAACTCTCTCTCTCTCTCTCTCTCTCTCTCTCTCTCTCTCTCTCTCTCTCTCTCGCACACACACATACAAACGCTTGCTGGAATGTTGCTATTATTCATGATGACCGGAACTTCAACCAGAACAGCAGGAATATCTCTCTCTCTTTTTCTGTCTCTCGATGTACTGTCCTCACGACGTGTTCTCCCATGCGAGACTAGACAGTCAGTTAACACGTAGAAAAAAGACACCCAAGGCTTAGCTTTCCTTGTGCTCTTTCCTTTGATTATTTTCCTTCTCTCTGAATCTTTTCCGTGTAAAACTGAAACATTACAGAAAATACAGCGTGGCATGAAAAACAAGCAACATACAGCACACACACTCTCTATACAATAAGGCATCACAACATGACTTAATATGGCTCGACTCAACAGAGCTACGTGCTAGCTAACAACACACACGGGCTATTGCAAAATGAACGTGACAGAATCAAAATATCATCACAACTTACGCGCAAGCACAGCTATGATACCACATCGCTCACAGACAAATGATCTCCAAGGCTGGAACGTTCGAATTCAGCAGTACAAACTCTATGGCTTCTCATCTACATATGTGTTCATTCAAATGCAGTGTGGCGGCTGAGTGCCATAGAAGTGCCTCTGAGTGCAGTGCCACCTTCACCCAGCAGATGGCAAACCGCATTTATTTTCCCACAGTGCAAACATTTTTAGATATTCAACTAATTTATATTTCTAACAGTCTTACCCTTTTTATCTGTTTAACTTATTTATATTTTTTAGCAATCTTAATTAACTATTAATTCTGTGTATTTACAAATTTTGCAGCCAACACAATTGATCTGATTGGCCAAGAGCCAGCAACCCTCAGGGTCTCCCGGGGGGATCCAAGGGTCCCAGGTCCGCGCTTCCGTGCCATGAGTCCATGTCCTGGTCACGTGTCCTGGTCAGTGGACCAGGACACGTGAGCTTTCAGTCCATCACAAAGCAAAGAGCTCGCAGGGGGTGAAAAGCACGGACCGCCAGTTGATGATGAAGGCAGCTGATTGGCTGATTGGCCGATTGAAGCATGAAGCATGAAGTCTGACTCCCTCTCCGTCGCCACCCTCTCCACCCTCCTCCAGACTCCTACAACTCCACGTCGGTGTTATGTGAAAAATAGAACAGCCAGGGTATATTTCCAAAGTGGCTTCAGCGGCTTTTAATGTCACAGTGTTGGTTCCCGCCAGGCACGGGTGCGTTTCAGCAGCCTCACCCAAGCGTTAAACCAAGACACAAGTCGACACAAGTTTCCTGTCTTTCCAGACATGTTTATCAAAACCAGAATTAACAATTAACAGAGATATGTCCAAATGAACGAGGAGAGCTTTGAGGAATTTGTATTCTGGTCAGCCACACCTCGTATGACACAGCCAGTACCAGACCTGGCCATTCTCCATTCTACATTGATGTGTTCTCGGAGACTGGCCTTGGTTAATCTAAAGTACTTTTTCTGCATTGCAATCTTGTGTTTGTTCATAGCTTTCTTGAAGTTTTCAGTTCCACCAGTCAGTGAAGATTTTGATTTAAGTTTTTGATCAAACGGGAACTGAGGTCGATGCAGAGGTCTTTTGTTCCATTGTGCAGCAGCCCAACATTGGCATACTTAATCGGTGATTGGGAATAATCTGTGACTGATGGTGAAGAGGAAGGTGCATCGGGTCTTCAAAATAAAACAGGAAATGACGAGACAAAAACCCTATGACAGGAAAAACCTCACATGTATATTTTGAACAAAAATGGAAAACTGTTGAACCTGTCAAAAAAGTTCTTCGTTTCAGATTTTTGAAAATAGAAGAAGCAGAAGCACTGGAACTTATGATCAAGCAATTTATTATAAATGTGTCTTTGTAACCCAGGTGATAAATCTGTCGATTGCTGAACAATTGCTTTTTTGGATGGCTCCTGTCACATGCATCATCAATTGATCATTAGGTCACATGTGTCGAGGTGGCCAATCACTGCCAAACTTTTGTGTGACATCATGTGGTCAAGTGGGTCGGTGTGTCCAATCATCACTGGCCGGTGGGTATATTAAGGGCCAATTCCAATTCCTCCCTTAACTTGTCAATCTCAACCCTCGCCCTTAACCCTCAATCTTTGGCCCTCAATCTTGGCCCTCAAAAATAAGTGTAAGGGCTTAGAAATGGGACACCCCTTAAGTGCAGTTATGTCTTCAGACTGTGGGGGGCGGCCTACGCCAAAGCTACGTCCAGTCTGTCAAGAAGACGACAACGACGAAGAAGAAGGAGAAAAAGTAAAAGACGGCGAAAAAGGAAGAAGTCCTCCTTCGCTACACAACGAGGTATACAAGTAATGTGAAGCCAGGACCGCCGGTCCGGTTGACAAACCTCGTAAAGTAAAAAAAAAAAATGTTACGCAACAATGATGTCAATAATCCATAAAAAAAGTCTTAAACTAAGACAATAAAATGGTTTCATAATATTTATGTCTTTATTAACTAAGAAAATACTTCCATTTGTAGCTCGCTTTTTTCCTCGCCATCTTTTTCGAAGATGTCTTGGCAAAAATACGCAATGCCTTCTGGGTAGCCCTTACTGCCAAGGGTGGTGCCGGAGAATCTCAATATTGAGGGCGGAACTTGTCCCTCAACTTGACGTTCTGAGAATTGGGACAGCACTTGCACCTCGCGGTAGCGCGCATTTTTGAGATTGAGGGTTGAGATTGAGGGTTAAGGGAGGAATTGGAATTCACCCTAGGTCTCTGTGGCTCACTCTCAGTAGAGCAATGGGGGAAACCGTGTGGGAGATGAGCTAAAGGTTGGGTTTAATTTATCGCTAAAAATCTTTTTGCGCTACAATTTTGTTTGTCATTAAATGGGTTGTTGTCTTGTAAGAGCCTTCTACCGCGCAAAACGCTTGATGAACAAGGCTGTGGTTTGGCCTAACCTGTGACCTGGATAGTGAATTGTTTGTGCTAATGCTAGCTTAGCTAGCTCTCCATGTTTGGACGAACAAATGCCTGGTTCTCTAAAATATGTATGGATTGTGTGTATTGACCTGTTTTTATTATGTGAACATTTGAAATTAAAAAACAATGTGAGCCCTTTAAATGATATTGCAACTTGTGCTATACAGAACTTGTACACCTATGAACCTCTATTTTGATTTGAATGGATTTATATTGAGCGAAGCGTTAGTTCTGACAGGGCATGACGTCGCCTTATTAGTATTCCAGCTGCGTGACCCTAATTTGCTGTAGGCTTACATCACTTCCCTCAGCTCCTATTCGTCAGCCTCTTTTAGAAGCGCCCTTTTTAAAGCCACCCCAACAGATTATCTTCCTCGGCTTCTTTACCGGCGATCGACAAGTTGCCTCGTAAGTTCGATGTTCATACTCGTTTTCCTACTCACCTCACTGCCTCTCGCCTCGATGTCCTCGATCTATGCTGAGGATCAGGAGCAGTTTGCTAGCGCCCCGGAGTCATCTCTAAGCTCCGAAACCGAAGCTGGCATGTGCGATGACGGCGCTCCTTCGCTTCGCCGGAGCTCCCGGATTACAGAGAAAAGATCTCCGGTCCCTTCCATCAAAGGATGGCCAATCCCGAAGATTCTCGAGTTCCTTTTTGACAACAACGTCGCCACTCCAATCGGCGCATCACATGAAGAGTTGTTCGCTCTTTTCCTGAGTTGCTCCAGGCTGCCGCAACCTCGGAGCGATCGTCCTCCTTCCGTCGCTCGAAAGGCATCAGCGAAACCCAAGAACACCTCCAACCTCAACCCTTCGGGATCTAGCGTGGCCCAGCTATCCAAGAAGGCGAAAGCCCCCGATCCAGCGACCAGTTCCGCAGTTTCGAACGGCTCCATCTTGGCTGCGCTGTCTTCCATCCAAACTTCTCTCTCTGGCATGGACGCAAGAATCCAGTCTCTGGAAGCGTCAGCTGCGGCTTCATCCCGACCACCGTTCGTTGCAGCGGAATTGACATCTCGGGCCAGCGGAGAAAACTTCGTACCAACTGCAAGTCCCTCCTCGCGTGTCGATGACGTCAGCACCGTCCCACTGGACGAAATCCCGATCCCGCGCAGGACCCTGGGAAGTGCAGTTCCTTTTTCTACCGGCGTTCCCTTCTATCCGCCTGCTGCCGCTATCTCAGCTAACCTCAGGAGCCAAATCCTCGCAGGTAATGACATCAACCTCGTGAAAATCCTACTGTGCTCGGATTTTAGCGACAAACGTATCGTTGAATGTGGAGACATTTCTGTGCTATTAAAAGACAGTGATCCCAGGCTCTCCAAGACACTGACCTTGGCAGAATTTATCGTGGCCTTTGGTGTTTTTAGAGACGTCATTTGTGAGGTCTACCCATCACGCAGAGATGAACTGGACACCTACATTGCCATCATTGCCGATCTTGCCATGACCTACGGCGGCACCCTGTTCTATGAATACCATAAATCATTTTCCGCTAAATCCGCCATGTTCATCCAGAGGTTCAACCAAAGGCTGGACTGGTCCGTGGTCGACCTGGCTCTGATTAGCCGGCACTGCACTGGCCGTCAAGCACTTTCGTGCTCTATTTGCTCTTCCTATGTTCATTCTTCTAATTTCTGCCCTAAATCGGTGGCTGCCGTTCCTAAATCATAAACGGAAAAGAAGCTTTTGTGGGGACGGACACCCCAAATGTGTGTGCCCGAGACGAACACGCCTCGGGATGCAGAGAAAATAAAGCCTTCTACTCCTGTGAACGTGCCAGCATTGAAGAAGGCCTTGAGAAATCATCCCAATCGCCGTTTCGTCGGTTACTTAATAACTGGACTCATTCATGGTTTTCTAGCTGGT
The DNA here is from genome assembly GCF_046127955.1 of Nelusetta ayraudi. Taxonomy (NCBI): domain Eukaryota; kingdom Metazoa; phylum Chordata; class Actinopteri; order Tetraodontiformes; family Monacanthidae; genus Nelusetta; species Nelusetta ayraudi. The sequence continues at coordinate 435,332 of NW_027466123.1, read as the reverse complement.
CTGTCTTGGCTTCCCAAAACTTCTTTTATTTGTAAAAATTTACAATCAGCATTTAGGGAGCCGGAGATAGTTGACTCTCTGCTAGAGAAAGAAGTGAAGAAGGGTTTTATGATTGGGCCATTCGATGCCCCTCCTTTCCCTGTCATTCGCGTCAACCCCTTAGGCGTAGCTACCCGCAAATATTCAGGTAAAAAACGTCTTATCATCAATTGTTCAGCCCCTCACAACGATAAAGCCAATAGTATTAATAGTCTGATTCCATTAGCACCATTCTCTTTGTGCTACGCTTCCATTGATGACGCTATCCATCTCATTAAAAAAGCAGGTCGAGGCGCATGGTTATCAAAAGCAGACATCACCGACGCTTTTAAAGTCATGCCTTTACACCCCCCTCAGTGGCATCTTTTCGGCGTTGAATGGAGGGATAAGCTGTACTTCGCAGTTCGGCTAACCTTCGGGTGTCGCAGTAGTCCCAAAATCTTCGACACTCTTTCCGAGGCTCTTTGCTGGATACTTTTAAATGACTGCAAGTTGCCTTTCGTGCTTCACCTTCTAGACGATTTCTTGCTAATTGATTATCCTGATTCCAGGCCGCTCGTTCATCTCGAGACTCTTAGATCTCTCAAAAACGTTGATAACCTTGCTGACTGTATTTCTTTGGACGAAGGGTGTCGCTCAGAGCTTCGGTTTTGGCCCCTGCTCCTCGATAAATGGAATGGCATTTCTTTTTTTTACAACGATCTTCCGGAATCCCCTTTCGAGATTAGGTTGTTCACTGATGCTGCTCCATCAGTTGGGTTCGGAGGGTTCTTACAAGACCAGTGGTTCGCAGATAAATGGCCAAAAGAGATGCTATCTTTACCTAATAACATCACTTCAAGCGCTTTAATGGAAATGTATCCAATCGTTATAGCTTGTCTCCTGTGGGGCAAACACTGGTCACGCAAACAAATTATTTTTTTCTGTGATAATGAAGCAGTCGTGAACATCATTAACAAAGGTCGTTCCACCGTTCCATTCATCAACAGATTTGTAAGACGTCTCACCTGGGTTTCCGTCCTGGGTAACTTTATTGTTCGAGCTGCGCACATCCCAGGCCTTGACAATAAAATCGGACTTCCGCAAAATGTGCCCAGATGCAGCCCCTTCCAGCCTTCCGTGCCCTCCTTTCAGCCAAACGGTTCTGGACTAAACTCCACCCTGCATATCTATATATCATCAGCTGGCCACTACATGCGACTTGGACTTGCAAAGTCTACTTTAAAACTGTACGATTCGGCATGGTCTTATTTCACCTCGTTCTGTTCCACCTTCTCCGTAGCCATATTTCCCGTAAACATACCCATCATATGTGCTTTCATGGTTCATTGTTTTGAGTCCCGAAAAATGCAGCCTTCGTCAATCAAAGGACTACTCACGGGTGTTCAATTTCACTTGCGCTGTGCGGACCCTTCAACCAACATCCTGCTGGGAAACTCTTCAGTCCAACTCCTGCTAAACGGATTCAAAAGATCAAGACCTCAAGGCAAAGATATTCGTCTCCCTTTCACTATTCCTCTTCTGCACAAATTGGTTTCTCATTTAAGGGAAGGGTATTTTGAGCCATATACCGATTTACTTTTCGAAACAGTCTTTCTCACTGCCTTTCTCACTGCCTCTCTGTACGCTACTTTGGCCACATTGTCTCCGCCGATGGTGTTGAAACTGATCCTGACAATATCCAAGCTTTGAAGACCTGGACAAGACCCCAAACTCTCAAAGAATTGAAATCATTTCTAGGGTTCTCTGGTTTGTTGCGTGTACGTGTCTTGTAAAAGTGATGGTGGGCTGAGTTGTCAGAGTGTGCTGTGTGTGAGTGGGTGTGTCCATGTGTCTGTGTGGAGTGTGCTGCGTGTGTGCTGTCTGTGCTGTGCCTAATTGCAGGATCAACATCACCTGGAGAGAGCTTGGAGTATAAAAGGAGGCAGGATCTGCAACTCACTCTCTGTCTCCAACAGTCTCCAACTCTGACTTTCTGTCAGCAACAGCCACAGCTTGATCAGCCAGCAGTGGTTTTTGCTTAGTGTGCTCTGTTTTGGTGTTTAGCATTTAGTTTGTCTTATGAATGCCCAGTGGTGAGCTGTTTAGTTTACTTTTGGACTTGTATTTGTTAATAGTAGTCGTCCTTGCAGGTGAAGGATTGTTTTGCTTTCATTCAGGTATTTACCTCGTTCTTGGTTTTTGCCAGAATAACCTTGTGTTGTTTTAGCCTTATTAAAAATCTACTTCATTTGTATATACCTGCCAAGCTCTATTATTTCTATAACCCGTTCTTAATTTACTAGGTCAGTCCTAGTTACCCCTAGTCAGTCCAGGACGTAACATGGGTTTTTATCAGAGATTTATTAAAAACTACTCTCAATTGGTCAAGCCCTGAATGATCTCACAGCAGGATATCCACCCTTCCAAAATCAGGGAAGAAGAACGCGTCAGAATTTCATATATCACAACCCCAAGGAGCCTTTTGGTTCAAGGTGGACAGAAGCTTGTCAAAAAGCTTTTGAAACTCTCATTGAAAAACTCTCTCCAGCCCCTGTTCTTGGATTTTCTGATCCTAAACTTCCCTACATTCTCCATATAGATGCTAGTACCACGGGGTTGGGAGCTGCATTATATCAGGAGCAAGAAGGTAAATTACGAGCCATTGTCTTTGCCAGTCGAGGATTAACTCAGAGCGAGTCCAAATATCCAGCTCATAAGTTGGAGTTTCTGGCTCTCAAATGGGCTGTCACAGAGAAATTTAGTTATTACTTTTATGGAGTCTCCTTCACAGTTGTCACAGACAGTAATCCACTCACTTACCTTTTGACAATACCTAAACTCGATGCCATAAGTTACAGATGGCTATCTGATCTGTCCACTTTTACTTTCAAGCGGCAGTATCGTGCAGGGAAACAGAATGTTGATGCAGATGCTCTGTCACGAAGCCCCCATGGTGATCTACTTGATTGCCTGATGTTCAGGCTATTTGTGACAAACACACTGTTTGTAATTAAATTTTTGCTGATGCAACAGATGACCATCACCCATTACCACTCATTGAATCGCTGGCACTTCATTCTACGGCAGTTCCTCAACGCTTTCCTTAGATGGTTCCTCTGTCCTTGTTCATTTTACAGAAAGTAATCTGAAAGAGAAACAAAGAGCTGACCCTTGTATCAGAGAAGTCATTCATCAAATGGAGTCAGGGGTGACCTCATCCCCTACAGTTCGAGCTGAACTAACAGAACTCCCACTTTTACTAAGAGAGTTGAATCACCTTGTGCTCAAAAATGGTGTCCTGTATAGAAAACGACAAGATGGTGCAAATACTATCCTTCAGTTGGTATTGCCAATGGAATTGAGAGCATTTGCATTACATAGTCTTCATCATGATATGGGACATATGGGGGTTGAACGTGTACTTGATCTTGTACGAGCTCGGTATTTTTGGCCCAAAATGGCAGCTTCATTTAAAAAAAAAAAAAACGAACATGTGACCGCTGTGTACGTCGTAAAGCTCTCCCAGGCAGAGCTTCTCCATTAGTTAATATCCTGACCAGCCGTCCCTTGGAGTTGGTCTGTATGGACTTTTTGTGGTTGGAGCCTGACCGTAGCAACACAAAGGATATATTGGTAATCACTGATAATTTCACCAAATACCCAGTCGCCATCCCTACTCCAAATCAAAAGGCCTGCACTGTTGCTAAAGCTCTCTGGGATAGTTTCATTGTCCATTATGGATTTCCTGAACGCTTACACAGTGATCAAGGACCAGATTTTGAGTCCAAAACCATCAAGGAACTTTGTGACATTTCTGGAATAAAGAAAGTTTGAACTCCCTATCATCCCAGAGGAAATCCTGTAGAACACTTTAACCGCAGACTTCTTCAGATGCTGGGTACCTTAAATCAAAAAGACAAATCTCTTTGGAAAGACTTTGTTAAACCCTTGGTACATTCCTACAATTGTACAAAGAATGAGACCACTGGTTTTAGTCCCTATGAGCTCATGTTTGGTCGACAACCTCGTCTACCAATAGACTTGGCTTTTGGTCTTCCCTTGAACAGTTCGCCACCATCACATTCGCAGTATGTACAAAAACTCAAAACAAATCTAGAGGAGAGTTACAGAATTGCAAATGTTCGGTTGCGAGGGAAACACAAGTTGGCAGATAAATGGGAGTCCAACATCTATGTGGTAGTAAAACGTTCTGGAGATCTTCCTGTGTACACCGTAAATCCTGAAAACAGAGATGGCCCTCTGCGTACCCTACATCGGGATTTACTCCTGCCTTGTAGATTTCTGCCCATCACTGAACCAGAGGCACCTGTCACTCCCAAACTACCTCGACGGCCCCAAACTCGTCACCATCCGGGCACTCGTAGTTCCAGCAGCCAAGAAGATTATATCAATTCTAATTGTGATTATGACACACCCATGCACCGAAATGTACAAGTTGAACACTCCAAGTTCACTAGAGTTTACAACAGAAACCAGTCAAAACAACCCCTACAAGAAACAAATGTGAAAGAGACCCACAAACCCATATGACATTATCTGAAAGAGACACTACCCCGAATGCGGAACATGTTTCTGTCAGAGAACACATCTGAACGAAACAGTGATTTGAACATTAGAAACTTACCTGAACGCGACACGATGCCTTAACATGACATACCTGAAAGAGAAACCCTACCTGAAATTAATATTCGTAACGAGGATATAATCCCTGATGCAGATGTATTGTTGAATCCAAGCAGCCGAGATGATATCGACCAAAATCTTAATCAAGAATTTAATCAAAAAAATTATCAGTTGGATTCTAACAATACAAATCAGCCTGACAGATGCCCTAAAAGACAGAGAAAGGAACCAGAGTGCTTACACTACACGGAATTGGGAAATCCACTTAGGACATATCTGTCCTGCAGTCATTGTTCCAAGGCTGTCACCAACTCGTTAGTGGGTCGTGATTCCCTTCTACCCCCTTCATCAGAGTTCATGCATAATATCTCTGAAAATCACGCAGCCAACAAAGGGTGCAGTGGGACGTGCACTACTTCAAGGGGGGGGGGATGTAGCACTCATAAACTCTTGGAGCACTTTTATAGTTCATGGCTGTCCAACATAATGTCACTTTAGGACCCGGCTCCGGTCACTTTTTCACCTGTCATCCTTCCTGTTTCCTGGGTGGTGGAGGAAGTGACACCACACACTGCTCCTTCATTACTCACCAAGCCATCCACCTGAGGAGGCCGAACCTTTCAACTTGGTTCTAAAAGAAGGTCTGTAAAATAGACCGGCTGGATAGCTTTGAGGAGAGACAAAAGACCACACAAGCAAGACTTTTGTCCTCTCTATATGATTCATTTCCTTTCCATGGAATTGTACTCCCGCTAAATATCCAGATGTGTTGCTTGACTGCTGTGGATCAACTCCTTTGGCTGGACACTGGACACATTTTTAAGAACGGAAAGAAACTTCGATTCTGGAGAAATAAAGAACTGGACCCCATATGGATGGCGAGCCACCCTTGAAAAAAAAAACTACAATTGAACTTGTGGTCCCAGCTTCATTGGCTGGTGTTTCGGTTCAACTCGCTACTGCGTTAACTGGCTACTTTTGTTTACTCGCATCTTTAGTTGTCCTGGCTACAGCAGATGTTAAAACTAGGAAGTGATTTCGCTTGCTGCCCTCACCACTGCCTGTTAGTAAATTATTTCTTTGAAGTCACATATTTTATCACCAGAAATGTCACATAACATAGTCATGCTTGGAACGTTGTGTGTTCCATTAATGGCAAGCCGATCACCAAACGACAGTAATAATAAAATTCACACGCGGAAGGAAAGCAAAGAACACACGGACGATAACAACAATAATAATAATAATAATAATAATAAAAATAATAATAATAAATCCAAACAAACAAAGCTGACGAACCAACAAAGGCGGGGCTCGGACTCGCGTCGCAATGAAGAAAACTAATAAATCCAGCATTTTAGTCTCCACTCTGGGAAAATGCATTGTATGATTTTCAAAGGATTTATTCATATCATGGTGCAGAAAATGGGTATTTCATCAATAACAAAAGTTCACCTCAATACATTGTAATGTAACACTGGTTGGCTGGTGCTCTACAAAAAAATAAGAAATAAAAAAAAATGACAATGGTTTCAAATCAAACCAGCAGGCTATAAAACCTCTGCAAAGTGCTATGCCCTGTTGCCTCACAGCAAGAAGGTTTATTCCTTGATAAGAATAAAGGGAAATCAATCACACCTGTGATGTATTGAGGGTTTAAAAAAAATCAAAGGAAACTAAAATTAAACACAAAGTGGGCACAAAAAAAATCAATCTACAAGTCAGGCCTGTTCACACATTCCCAGTGGAACCAAAATGTGCATGCAACACATTGGACCTGAAATAAAATAAAAAGCATGTTAGACATTTCTTGTGAATAATAATAAAAAAAATAATTACAAAATTCTTACCTATTGGATGACTGGCGAATCCATGTGCCCACATTCCTCATTGCCGCATATGCGGCAAAGCTCTCCTAAATTGTCTGTATAAGGTACAAAATGAATTACATCAGATTCCAAAAGCCATATTACAATTCATACACGGTCAACTTACGAGAGTTGTCCAAAAGGATTTGAGCTATTTCCTGGCGAATTTCTGTGATAGCTGGTGGATCCGTTGAAAACGCAAGTGGCTCTCCTTTCAGGAGCAATTCTGAAATCTTAGAGGAAACAAAGTGAGTGACGTCTTGTAAAATGTTCAATGTCAGTTTCCAAACACTTACTTTGCAAATTATAACCCCGCAAGATGTTCCATCCTTCTGGGTGGGGTGTGGACGTGTTTCGCAGTTCCAGCGAGAAAGATTTGGAATCTGATTTCTTAAAAACGCTCTAAAACAAACAAACAAACAAAAAAAACATATGCAAGTGTGTATCTTATCAATATATTCCTTAGCCATTTGTGTGAACAGATTGGCCTACCTTGTTGAGTCCCTGAACCAACACAGTTGTTCAGCCGTTGCGCCAAAGGGGTCGATCAAAATGGCTCGCGCCTCACTTGGGATACATGACCTTTTACAGGAAGCAGACTATAAATCATACTTCAATGCCATGTTGGAATTGTTCATATTAAAACATAGTACACTTACCACGAGCAGCCAGTGATTGTTCTCACAGACTGCCCCAACTAAACAATCCCACTCGGAGATGTTGAGCTGCAAGTAACCATAATTCTAGTGGTCAAGAAGCCAGACTTAAACGATCAACTTGTAAATTGTGAAGTTTACCTTTTTCATTTTTTTCACAGAGCCTTTCCATATTTCCGTCATGGCAAATGAATCGATAACATGCAACTTCTGCTGAACTTGGGTTGTTAGCCAGTGGAAAAAACTGTTTAAAATCTGGACACGAGGAAGAGGAAATGAACATTATTTATTTAACGTTCCACAACAAAAATCTCATCAAGATGTTGACGAACTCACCTCACTGACAAGCTCTTTGTCAGGGGCCAAGGTTTTAATGTCCTCTGTGAATAATTTGTAGGGGCCATATTTTACCCAAATGATCTCCGCTTTTGCAGCAAGAATTTCATTGACCGCTGAAAATTTACAACATTTTATGAGGTACAGATATACTTCAGAAATGCACTTCAATATGACAAACCATAGTGGGTAGCCTGAGATTTACCTCTGGTGGGACATGCAGTATTGCTAGCCTCAGTTGGAGCACTACATTGAACCTGAGGAGAACTTGCAATTCTTTTCAGTTTTTCGGGAATTCTCTCCTCTGCTTCAATGTAGTGCTCCAACTGATCACTGTTCGCTGTAGTTTTGGCCCTTCCTCTTTTTAGGGTGACCAATTTCTCTTCTATTGCAATCACAGTAAATGGCCCCTACATGTCTGGAGCCATTGTTCCTCCTTTGCGCTGTTCCCCTCTGATGTTCTTTTTTAAGACTTTGTCCCCAATGCTAAATTTCATATTTAGTCCTTTAAGTAAGTTTCTCTTTTTAATTCTTTCTTGGCTCTTCGCGACATTTTGCTTCACATCCTCAAACGTTTCAGGAAGGGCCTTCAGCCCCTCAAATGGGTCCTCTTTTTGGAGGAGGCTCTCCACCTTCTCATGTGTAACCTTGTGTAACAGACTTTACAGTATTTCCAATGTATCCAGTTCAGTCAGCCTAATTTTATGAAGTTAATTTTTTTCTTACCGCATATTCATCTGGCACCTCTGAGGGGTATTTGGCCTCTCTGCCGAACATTAAAAAATATGGACTGTATTTAGTAGTCGGTTGTCTTTTTGACCGGAGACCAAACATTGTCGCTGGAAGAAGTTTGTCCCAGGATCTAGGCTTCAATCTTGCAATCTTATTCAGAGACCTGAAAATGTTTCATTGAATCACTTGTTTCAACGTAGAAGATGTGGAAAAAAGCAACTTACCTCTGTATGGTGCCATTGAGTTTTTCCACCAAACTGTTTGTCTGGGGGTGGTAGGGTGAGCAAAAGCTCCGTTGAATGTTTAATTGAGCACACAGGTTCCGATTTACCTGTTAATCCATTGAACAGAAACAGGTGCATGATATAAAGCACAGGAAAACAGCAATGGACAGTTTGGGTCTTACCATATTTTTAAACTCTTGTCTCCTGATCTGTAAAGCAGTCTCTGAGGTACACCATATGTGTATATAAACTTCAGAATACAACTGGTGACCTCTTCTGCTGACTTACTCTTCAGAGGGTAGGCTTCTGCCCATTTGGTAAAATAATCAACCATTACACAAATGTATTGATTACCGTCCTCTGTCACAGTCAGGCGCATCAGGTCCATCCCGAGCAACTCAAATGGTTGTTGGACCTTAAAGAAATAAATTGTTAGACAAGGGTTGCTGTCGAGCTTGCAGTGATTGGTGTGTACTGGGCTCGTTCTTTAAGAGATGCTTGTTTGGCCTGGCAATCTGGGCACTGTGCTATCTAGAGAGCAAGCATTGATGCACATTGAATAGATGTATGAATTTACATAAATTGAACATTTGTTGTGATATAATTAATGAAATATTAAAAATGTTACATACCCATTGTCTGATATCGGCTTGCATGCCAGGTCAGTAATAACGGCAAATGATAACCATTTCATGTCATTTAGGGTACATGTTTATTCAATGGGGATATTTATGTTTTACTGACAAAAAAAAGTGAAAACAAATATTTCATCATAGAAACAATATATTTTTTTGTGTCTATACAAATGTTTATCCATTTATGTACAGACTTATTCAACTATTTCTTGACTCACTTACAAGCGATTGTCTTGGAATCGCCTAGCCTTTACTCCGTGCACCGTGACGAACGACTACTATGAAAGTGCTGCAAGGTAAGTGCGTCACCAAGTCATTACTGGATTTACAAACCATAAGGCAAATAACTACTTTCACAAAACATGTCACCGTGTGTTTAGTTGTAAACTAGGTCTTTTCGTGGGTGGAAATACTTTTTTCAAAGTGACTCAATACATATGAAACACTGTCTACAATGGAGTTAAGCTAATGAACATTTTCGCTCCAAACTATTTTTTCATCCAAAGCTTTGCTTAGCATTTTACGGACTAACTGTTACTACTCTTACCTATGTCATGCTTGTGTGGATGTTTTATACATACTGGGGAGCGCACTTCCTCCCCAGTTGTTAATGTATTACGTTATCGCTACTACGTTGCGCCGACCATACAGCGACAAGTGTCAGTTTTCATATGGTCAATGTATATACTAACTCCTACAGTTTCAAATCCCGCATACCTCCAGTCCCCATAACCTTTCGTAAAGGGGGGAGCGGGCGGGGTCCGTTGACGGGGGGAGGGTGAATCTACAGTTTGCTAAGAAGTGTCTCTGAATGTTCGTTGAGGGGGAAGGGAGGGCGGTATAATATATAAAATAAATTCTGACGTACAGTTTGTCAGTGCTGTGACCAATGATGAGTTTACTTTCTGTCCTCTTGGTGTTGATGTTTGTGTTGACCTTTGTCGCAATTTCAATATTTATTTGGAACGCAGTACTTTTCCCCTCTCTGATCGCAGTGGTTCCCTAGGTGCTCCCTGTACAAATGAGAGTGTAGTTGCTGATGGGAACTGCTTCTTCAGAGCCATCAGTCAGGCTGTGACTGGTTCACAGAAGCACCATCGCAAGATGCGTTTGGCTATCTGTAAAGAGTTGGAGGTAAATGCTGACAAATACAAAAGTATTTTGCGTAGTCCGTATTCCTCTGTCTCTGACTACATTGTGCAGTCCAAAATGAAGTATGTTCATAGTTGGGCCACAGAAGTGGAAATTCAAGTTGCAGCAGATTGTTTAGGGTTAGATGTGTACACTTTTATCGATGGTCATTGGTTGAAATACTTCTCTTGCAAAAAACAATTCTCACAATGTATTCATTTAGAGAATGTTGGCAGAAACCATTATGAAAATGTTGTTTGTGTTCAAGAACCTGGACAACACCGTTGTTATGGCTTTTGTAAGGTTAACAAGATAAACAGTGACAGGAGACAGACTTTGTGAAATACAAAGGCTTTTCATTCAGATGAAACTGTAGATGTTTCTAATGCTCTTGAGGTTGCAAAAAGAACCAACACCAACAAAGTTAAGGCAAGATTACTGCAATCAACATACCTAAAGAAGAAGAAGACAACACATGAAAAACAAGATGGCTCTCTTGCCAAAAAATGCAAAATGACATCTAAAACATCTTATTTGGTAGATGTGCAAATTAGTGCCAAAGTAAAATCCAGACAACGTGAACATTATCAGCACAATATCCAGTACAAGGCTAACCTCAAAACAGCCAGTGTCAGAAAATATAGGCAAGACAGTTTGCACAGGCAAAAACTTAGGGCAAGCAGTATTTCTAAATATAGGCAGGATGCTCTCCATAGGCAAAAACTTAAGGCAAGCAGTATTTCTAAATATAGGCAGGATGCTCTCCATAGGCAAAAACTTACACAAAGCAGTATTTCTAAATATAGGTAGGATGCTCTCCATAGGCAAAAACGTTAGGCAAAGCAGTATTTCTAAATATAGGCAGGATGCTCGCCATAGGCAAAACGTTAAGCAAAGCAGTATTTCTAAATATAGACAGGATGCTCTCCATAGGCAAAAACTTAGACAAAGCAGTATTTCTAAATATAGACAGGATGCTCTTCATAGGCAAAACGTTGGGCAAAGCAGTATTTCTAAATATAGACAGGATGCTCTCCATAGGCAAAAACTTAGACAAAGCAGTATTTCTAAATATAGGCAGGATGCTCTTCATAGGCAAAACGTTAGGCAAAGCAGTATTTCTAAATATAGGCAGGATGCTCTCCATAGGCAAAAACTTAGACAAAGCAGTATTTCTAAATATAGGCAGGATGCTCTTCATAGGCAAAACGTTAGGCAAAGCAGTATTTCTAAATATAGACAGGATGCTCTTCATAGGCAAAAAGTTAGACCGAGCATCATTTCTAAATATAGGGAAAACACTCTCTACAGGGAAAGGACAAAAGAGATCAGTTGTAAGAAGTATCGCAGCAGTTTAGACCACAAGCAGGGAGTTATCGCTAGGTTTCGAGTCGTACGCATTGTTCTATAGAGAGGGAATGGTGTTGTTTAGCGACAGATCCGTGCGCGACGTCAAGTTCGTCGTTGATGCGAACAGGGCCAAATTTGAGGTGGATGCTCCAGAGTTGGAGAAAGCCCAGAAACTTGCGCGCATCTTGGGTGACAACGACGCTTGGGGTGACCTGTGTCCTGAACAGCAGGTGGAACACTTTGAGAGCATAGCGGAGAGGAAGCAGCAACAGGAAGAGGAGATTGCTGAGGAGCAATTACAAGAAGGGCTAGAAAACATTCCAGATTTGGCTGGCGACAAACCTACTGCCAGATTTGAGAAGAACAGGGCCACAATAACTCGTGCTGAAGGTTTGGCATTGATCAGGTCTCTGAATGTGACTCAGCTGGCTGTTTTTTACAGGGTCAGAGATTGGTGCATGCAGAAGGTGATGGGCAAAAACCCTCCACCTATGCATGTGTTTGTGACTGGTCGTGCAGGGACAGGAAAGAGTCACTTGATCAGGGCCATTCAGTACGAAGCAGAGAGGCTGCTAGCAACACTGTGCGATCAACCAGACAACATTTCAGTTTTGTTAACTACGCCAACAGGAATCGCTGCGTACAATTTGAACGCAGCAACGATCCACCACACTTTCTCAATCAGCACAAGGGCTTCTTTGCCTTACACCCCTCTGGGTGAGGACAAAGTAAACACTCTCCGTGCCAAATTTAGGGACCTCCAAATTGTAGTCATTGATGAAATCAGCATGGTTGATCACACAGTGTTGGCTCTTGTTCATGGCAGGTTGAGGCAGATCAAGCAGACTGGTGACTTCTCACCATTTGGCAACGTGACCGTCATCGCCGTGGGGGACTTTTACCAGTTGCCTCCCGTTAAAGGGACGCCTCTGTACAAGTCTCAGCCTGGTGTTGATCTGTGGTGTGACTTTAGCATTGTTGAGCTGACAAAGATTGTCAGACAAACGGACCCTGTTTTTGCTGAACTGCTCAACTGTGTCAGAGTGCGTTCCCGAACGACCCCCATGTTGCCTAGCGACATACAGAATTTGAAGGCGCGTGAGACGGGTGAAGAGACATCAGCGTTGCACATTTTTCCAACCAACAAGCAAGTTCTTGAGCACAATCTGCAACAGCTGAAGGCCTCTTGCCCTGATTTTGTCATCATCCAAGCTCAAGATTATATCGCAACCCAGAAAGGACGCACGTTGCGTAGATTGGCTGGACATCACGCAAACGCAAAGGAAACAGGTTTGCCCGAGAGTTTGTCCTTGGCACCAGATGCACGCATTATGCTGGTGAAGAACCTGGATGTAGGAGACGGCCTGGTCAATGGAGCGTGTGGTACAGTGACGTTCTTGGAGTTTAGGGACAACCTAGCTTTCCCAGCTGCAGTCTATGTTCGTTTTGACGATGCCAGCGTGGGCTCAGAGAGGAGAAAGAAACGTACACACGCAGCAGTAGAGTGCAGAGATTCTACTGTCATTGATCCCGAGGAAGAAAAGGCAACCCTGCGAGGAGGAGTTCGACGACAGTTTCCACTCCGATTGGCTTGGGCCAGTACTGTACACAAGGTACAGGGGTTGATGGTGAACGAGGCAGTGGTTTCATTAAACAAGGTCTTTGCACCTGGGCAAGCGTATGTAGCCTTAAGTCGCGTTAGGGCATTGTCTGGACTGATCATCCAGGATTTCAAAGAGAAGGCTATTTACTGCAAGGACACCATTAAGGAGAACATCGCCAGCATGCCTGCGTTTCTGGAAGAGAAACCAAAGGCTGAAGAGGACAAGATCATTATGTCAGTGTTCATGATGAACATTCAAAACTTGAGCCGCCACCTTTTGGATTTGGTGCCTTGCACACAGCATTTGCAGCATACCTGTATTGCTGTCACAGAGACGTGGCTCACTGCACACTCTTCATCAGACCGTGTCCAAATCCAAGGCTACACTTTTCACAGCCGTCCTCGTGGTTCATGTTACACCAGCAATCATCCCAAATTGGTAGAGCTCCAGGGTCTAGAGCATGGTGGTGTTGGACTTTACACTTCACACCAATTGGATGTTGGAAGTTCTGCAGACACCAAATCTGAATCTGGAATGTGTGGTGTGTCTGTGCCAAAAATATAGCGCCGTCATGGCAGTAATTTATCGCCCACCATGCTATCCAATTTCCCTCTTTAGGCAAAACCTGGAGACCTTACTGCAGTGGCTACATCCACTTGGCAGCACAACAATCGTCATGGGCGATTTCAATGAAAACATCCTCAAAGGATCAACAATTGGCAAATTCATGGAGGCAAATGGATTTCAACAAAACGTAACCCAGGAAACCACAGAGAGTGGGACACTAATTGACCACGTCTATGTTAAGACAAAACAGTTTGATGTCGAATGTGCAGTGATTCCCACATACTTCAGTGATCATGAAGGAATTCTGTGTACTTTGAAACTTGGAAGTGACCGGTGTGACATCACTGATACAGAGATGATGTTGGTTGACGACATTGTGGACTTAGAAAGCTACTTTGAAGATGACTTTGATTAGGTGCGTTTGGCAAAGGAGTCAAACAAGAAGTCCTTGTCTGAAAAGCCAAATAGAGCTACACGCCTGTCTGCCCAGTGCAAACTGCTGTTGTTGTTAATATTAGTCATGAATTTTGGAGGTGTTTGTTGTGTCTTGTCTTTCAAATGGAAACTAAATTACGCATCATGAATTCAATAGCGTGATATGAGTTGTATTTTCACAGTGCCATGAGTTTTTTTCCCCATATGAAAAAGTGTATCTTGTCACGCATAAATTGTAGATTATCATGCTTGGCTTGTACCATTTCCTGTTTAGATTGTACACTTTTTTGTGTCGCTTGTACAACGTCTTGTGGCTACTAACCTTTAGACTTGATATTTTATAGCAATTATGTACAGTTTATGTATGCTTTCTTTTCAAGGGACCTGGTGAAAGACACTGTCCAGAAGAATGAAAAAACTGCACAGCTACCAGGAAATGTCGTCTCAGCCAGCAACATTGAAAAACACCACTTTTTCCCTCCAACAAAAATGGACTGCTTTAAGACACAAATGCCGTTTCTACCACGACATCCAGGAGGCTCACCTCTTGTCCACCTAAATGGACTGCTCATGGACAAGGATGTCGTGTCAGCCAGCAATATCCTGGAGGGTCACGTCTGGTGTATAAATGGACCTTTGGAGGACATGGATGTTTCAACCAGGAACATCATGTCCTTCAAGAAATAAAAATGAACTGCTTTTGTATATAGACTATACATCCTGATTATAAAAGTGTGTGTGTGTGTGTGTGTGTGTGTGCTGTAACCCCATTTCAAAGGCTACCCGTCCTACAGAGAAGGATCCCTCCTCTGTTTTTCTTTGTAACAGTTTTTTTTAAAGTGTTTTAAGGGTAGAGAGGGGCTGCACTTACATGTAACTAGTTCATTGACGTGTATATAATTCTTTTCATGTCAACATTTAGATTAGACATTCTTTGTTGTTCAAAATTTCAGTGATTTCACACGTTTCTTTAAGTTCTATTAAAATGATATGTGTTCTGCTAATCAATGTCTCAATTCGTCATTTAAAATTTTGACAAATTACTACAATGCAAATACAATATTATTCAATATTCATATTTAAACGTTCTTTTACTTACACTAGTATACTGGTTTATATATCTCTTGTGAAAATGCTAAGAGTGTCTCAATCACAAGTCCAAACGCCATCCAAGTAGAAACAAACATGCTGGTCAAATTTACCAAAACTATTTCATTAAATGTTTCTAAATGTGATTGCAATCAAGTCGCACTTCACGTGTTGTTAGCAGGCGTCGTCATCAGTCGTTGGGGCATGAGCAAGTTTAAGGCAAAATAGCCAGTCCTTGGGAAGCATCGATAGGTGTCAGGGGCTAGGTGGCGGACGTCGCAGCAGGCGGTGGCCATGTAGGCTCAGTCCCTTAAATGCTGCTTGCAGCTTTAATTATTATTATTATTGTTATCGTCCATGTGTTCTTTGCTTTTCTTACGCATGTGAAGTTTATTATTACTGTCGTTTGGTGATCGGCTTGCCATTAAATGGAACACGCATATTGTATTTTATTATTAATATTTTTATTATCAGAACAAACGTGGGTACCTGGTAGTGACGCTATCGGAATGAGTCTACACAACGTTCCAAGCACGACTATGTTATGTGACATTTCTGGTGATAAAATACGCAACTTCAAAGATATAATTTACTAGGCAGTGGCGAGGGCAGCAAGCAAAATCACTTCCTGGTTTTAACATCTGCTGTAGCTAGGACAACTACAGATGTGAGTAAACAAAAGTAGCCAGTTAACATAGTAGCAAGTTGAACCAAAACACCTGCCTCAAGCCTGTCATCTGCTTCAAGTGCCTTCCCCAGGGGTGTGGTAGGACTTAACTGGCCTCACTGATAATTAATGAGAGCAATTACGACAATGACATTCTGATTGTTTTACTTTGATGGTGCCTTTTGATTTCCTTTTATTCAGTTAATTCTTTCAAGTGATTGAATGTCTTTGATTTCCATTGTGTGTGTGTGTGTGTGTGTGTGTGTGTGTGTGTGTGTGATAAGTTAAAGGGTGCCTTGAAAAGAATTGCAAAGAAAATTTAATTGATTGAAATACTACTATTAGGACTTTATTAATTGATTTATTGTTTTGTTTTGCTATATAATTATTATTATTATCAGTATTATTTTTTTTTTATTTTTTTTTTACCTATGACTGTTATCTTGATGAATTTCAAGCATCCTTTGTTAAATACACTTTAAATATACTAACGGTACATTCAATTTTGTGTTTGAGTTTCATTAATCCTCACACAGCTCCTCAAATCGAACCTAGCATTAATTATAATTCTACACTTAACTGTAGCCAAACATATAAGTAGTGTTACACATACTAAAGCGCCCCATGGCGGGTGAAGTAAAATCCACAGAAAAGCAGCACCTTTGCATAAGCCGCATGGTTCAAAGCGTGGGAAAAAAGTAGCGGCTTATAGTCCGGAAAATGCGGTATATTGCAGGAAGGCATCAGGCGTAACAAGGGCTGATATTTCTTTGGCGTGTTCAGTCCGTGGTACCTGCCAGTATCCTTTGAAAAGCTCTAGCTTTTACGCGTAAGTAGCACCGCCGACATGGTCAACACAGTCATCAAGGTGAGAAAGAGGAAAACAATCTGGCTTAGTGACGCTGTTGACTTGACGAAAATCTGTGCAAAAACAATGCGAACCATCTTACCCGTGGAGAGCTCCACGCACTAGAGCTGGGCTCCGCAAATTCCGTTCTCCAACATGTAATCCACTTGTTGCTGTAAACGAGCATGTTTGTCGAGATTTACCCAAGTTTTGTTTCACCAACTGGCAAGCACGGTTGAACCAAAAGTTACTCATGTAATCACACAGGTTCTGCTCTTTATCACTTGGCCACTTATTGTGCAGTAAAGACAGAGGACCCTGCATTGTGTGCGCGAACACCATGTCCGCTGGACTGAAACCCAGGGATTCTTGAACCACCTCACGGGATGCAAAAAGAAGGAGATGGACACCCTCATCCCAGTCATTGCCAGTTTCAAAACAATATGCACGAAGCCTCAGTTTCAAAGTGGCATGCGCCCCCTGACTTTCAGAATGGTACAGACTCAAGTAATAGTGGGAAACGTTAAGTTGCTTCATCACTTGTGCAAAAATCTGTGACATAAAATTGGTGGCCTGATCGGTTTGGATCGCTTTTGGTAAACCGAAAACAGAAAAATCTTTAACAAGGCTTTCAAGACTGCAGAAGTCTCTTTTGTCTTTTGCGCAGTGGGATCTCCTCAGGGAAACGTGTTGCCGCACACAAGATGGTCGAGAGGAACTTGTTACCGGCTTTTGTGCGAGGTAAGGGACCAACACAGTCTACAATGACCCGTTCAAATGGCTCACCAATCACTGGAATTGGGTACAGCAGATATTGTGAGATGGTTTCATTTGGCTTGCCACAGACTTGACAGACATGACATGTTTTACAGTGTGTCTAACATCACGCTTCAGTCCTATATTTTCATTATAATTTATTTATCTGTGTTGACTATCTTTCATTTAAATGTTCAGATGCCAAAAACAAAGGCATTCCATCGCTCCATCGCCAACAAACGCCAATGGGCGCAAACCCTGGAGTGGACAGCATTGCCGCCTATCAAGGACTTTGAGCTTGTGAGTATTTCAGTATTTCTAATTTTTCTTTTTTTTGTTCCTGCCGGTGTTCTGTATAAAGTAGTATAAAGTATGGAAAAATCATTTTCATTTTTACCTTTTTTCTGTCAATCTACACAGGGCACGGTACTGGTTACCAACATCGGGTGCGAAGATGGCCTACTTTGCGCGTGACCGACAAGCAGTTCAAGCTTGTCCTTCAAGTCCAGCAGCCAGACAAGAAGGTATGGGATTGTGGTTTTGTCAATTTACAGGAAGCTATTTGATTTGTGTCTGTTGAATTGTACGAGCATGGTCTCTTTTCCTGCGGAGTCTTCTGGTGGTGGGAGACTCACATCTCCATCCACTGGTAGTTGGTTTTGTGTCAATGCCTGAGGGCCCTGTTGTGTACAGCTACCTCTCTGTGCCTGGTGCTCCCCAAAAAAGGACTGAGGTGCTTCATGTTGTATGGCCGTTCACACCTGACAGAGTTGCCACGAGCAACAACCTCAAAGAGGGAACTGCTACAGACTCAGGCCAGGATTATGCACCACTCTTGGCAACTGTGTTCGACCACTGGCAAGGTGTGTTTGTCTGCCACTGACATCATCAAATTTGATGACATGACTTTCATCATTACATCCTTTTGTCAAGAATATATTCTTAAAGTGAGTAATCTATCAATAAAGTTATTAATAACGCATGATTAATTATATAATAATAATAAACTTTTATTTGTACAGCGCTAAATCACAACCAAAGGCGTCTCAAAGCGCTCTATACAATCAGAGAGAACCAACCGGGCCCCCGGAGCAAGCAAGATGCGACAGTGGCTGGGAAAAACTCCCCTGTGGGAAGAAACCTAGGGCAGAACCAGACTCCAGAGGGCCATCATCTGCCTATGAGTAGTTGGGGTGAAGTAGAAAGATAGAGGAGAGACAGAGAAAGAGAGAAAGGAGCAGAGTGAGCCAGGGTGGCAGACAGGACAGAGTGAAAAACAGATACACCAACCAGGCAAAACAAATTATTTCCTATTCTTTGTGTTTATATCCAAGGCTGCTGTCCATGTGGAGTGTAAGTGTCCATGCTTTGGAAGGCAAGAGCCTAGCTTGATGGACAATCTGCCAATAGGACAAGTCCAGGTCTTAAGCGTGGTGGTGGGATGAAGCGATGACAGCAAGACCCCCAGGACAGCACAATCCAGCTCCTGGCGCAGTGGTCATCACCTGCCGGGGACACAGAGACTGCGGAGGTATCATGCATATCGAGCATACTGTACAAAGCATAATGAGAGCTTGGACAGAGTGGATAGAGTAAAAGATTGATTGGGTGTGGAGAGTGATAGAGGCTCCGCCTGCACAGAGCAACGATCCCTGTAACGGGAGCGAAAGATCTCCCTCCACGGCGTAAGCCTACAGCAGCTTAACTGACAGTGGATGGAGTCTAACTATAAGCTTTAAGAAAAAGGAAAGTCTTAAGTCTACTCCTAAATAAACTAACTGTGTCTGCCCCCCTCACCGAGGCTGGAAGATGGTTCCAAAATAAAGGTGCCAGAAAACTGAAACACCTACCTCCTGACCTAACTCTAGAAATTTTGGGGATAACTAAAAGACCTGAATCCTCAGAGCGAAGGGCTCTTGGAGGATGATAAAGTTCAATTAGTTCCCTAATATAAGAAGGAGCCTGAAAATGAAGAGCTTTGTAAGTTAAAACTAGAATCTTAAATTCAATTCTAAATTTGACAGGCAGTCAATGCAAGGAAGCTAAAATTGGAGTAATATGCTGCCTCCTTCTAGTTCCGGTTAACAATCGTGCCGCAGAGTTTTGGATTAACTGTAATGTCCTAAGGGATGAATTTGGGCATCCTGCTAGTACCGAGTTACAGTAATCTAACCTAGACGTAACAAAAGCATGGATTATTTTTTCCGCATCTTTGAAGGACAAAAAACTTCGAATTTTGGCAATGTTTCTTAAGTGGAAGAAAGCTGACCTCCCTACATTCTGTATATGAGAATTAAAGGTCAGGTCCTGATCAAAAGTGATTCCAAGGTTCCGCACAGTAGAACTGGGTGTAGTACCAAATAGACCACTTTGTCCATCAAAGACTCTGTCCCTACTCTCTCGCGATCCAAATATAATGACCTCAGTTTTGTCGGTATTAAGCAACAAGAAATTCTGTGTCATCCAAGTTCTGACATCACGAAGACAAGATTCCAATTTGGCCAACTGATGAGCCTCGTTTGCCTTAAAAGAAAAGTACAACTGTGTGTCATCTGCGTAAGAATGGAAACTGATGCTATGCTTTCTGATGATGTCACCAAGAGGTGACATGTAGATGTTGAAGAGGAGTGGCCCAAGTACAGATCCTTGCGGGACACCATGACTAACCCTCCTACGTTCTGACGAATGATTATGAACATGAACAAACTGAAAACGGTCAGACAAGTAAGATCCAAACCAGTCCAAGGCGCGATCCTTGATGCCGATAGTATCTTCTAATCTCCTAAGAAGAATGCTGTGGTCAACTGTATCAAATGCTGCACTGAGATCTAGGAGGACCAGAACAGAGAGAAGACCTTTGTCAGATGCACACAAGAGATCATTACTTACCTTAAGCAATGCAGTTTCAGTGCTGTGACCAACTCTGAAGCCAGACTGAAAAGCCTCAAGTAGATTGTTGTCGTTCAAGAAGTCCACAAGCTGCCTAGCAACAACTTTTTCTAAGATCTTGGAGAGGTTCGAGATTGGCCTATAATTTGAAAGCACACTCGAGTCCAAATTGGGTTTTTTGATCAGAAGCTTGATTACAGCCACTTTGAAAGCATAATTAATAATACATACAATAAATTAATGACACATTTGATTAATTATTTCACTATTCATTTATATAATTGATCAATTTTTGCACTTTTGATTATCCGTAGCGTTCATCATTCAACAATACAGGTTAAGCCTGATCGCACAGCATTGCAGTGTGCATGGAAAGAGAACGGGCACAATGATACATACACGCTGTGCAGTATAAATGATTAACGTCCAAAAGCACGACAAAATATTCACAAAAGACCACGCTGTGACAAGATGTGATACGTAGTCACACACTCACTGCGCCTGTTACCATTGCCCTAGGCTCCACAGGCAAGCTTATCCTTATTTTCCACAAAGAGAGACAGAGCCTCACAGCACTAAACTCTTTATGGCATGGCAAGCTTTTGTTTACCCAGCCCAATCTTAGACGGTGCAACTTGTAAAATGTCTGTCTATCAACTGTTTATATTTCACTCAAAATGTGTTTGTATGTTTATTTACATTTTGCTGTTGTAGTTTTTATGTGCAAATTCTGTTTCTTTGTTATTTTGGGAAGCTTTTATTTTGTTAAATTAATTTGTTTTGTTGACCCTTACACTGTAGCGATGTCACTTCCCGTTGTTTCTGCGGTATTTTCTTCCCTTGTCTTGGAGAGGTAAAGTGCTACAGTGCTCCTGTTGAGTTTATAAAAATGTGGGGGGGGGGGGGGGGGAGTAATGAAATGTAGTGAAACGTAATGAAAAAAACATAGCACTTTCTTTTATCTTTACTCATATTTTATTTTTATTTTTATTTAATTTTAAGCACCTTGAGTTGCATGTCATTGTATGAAAGGTGCTATACAAATAAAAGTTGATTGATTGATTTGTATGGGTAACATGATTTTGTTTGTTTGTTTATATACCGCTCATTGTACTTTTATGTTCCCTGGAAGGGTCACGGTCACAGCACTAAGACCGTTTCTGACCCTTTTTGCTTCATGTACCTTTCCTTTAACCCTCCTGTCATGTTTGTTTGTCAGGAACAGCAATGATATTCCCGGGTCAATTTGACCTGGTGCATGTTTAATTAGATGTCCGAAACCAAAAAAATCCAAACAAGCATTGTTAATATTTCATTATTAACTCCATTGCTAACTATTCTATCAATATTTAGTGCAATGGTGTTCCTTACCTCTAACAGGTAATGGTCCAATTAGGATAATTCACTTGTTTTTCATTTAAAAAAATTACATGTTCAAACTTTTTTTCAATGTTTCACCACTTTAATACATTTCAAAGACCAACATATAGAACACAATAGTTTTACATAACATTGAACCATAACATTTACATTTTCTTTTATATACATGCACTGTTGTGTACTGTGAACCAGAAATGAACAAAATAACAAGCAATCGCAATATAAACTGTGTGTGTGTGTGTGTGTGTGTGTGTGTGTGTGTGTGTGCGCGCTTGTCTGTATCTACACAGCACACGTGTGACAAGTCATCATACTGTGCGTTGTGCAGTTGAATTTTGCACATTTCGCACAGGTCAGGCTTTGTCTTGCCATCGTCAGATGGCCTGCAGACCTGGCACCTCTTCCTCTTTCTTTTCCCCTCAGCAGCAACTGCCTTCGTTGGATGTGCGGTGTCACAAGCGTCTTCCCCAGCTCCTCGAGAAAGATGCCCCTCTTGTACAGCTTTGACACATTCCAGTCAGTAAAGATTGCCGTCCAGATGACGAATGCATTTTAGGCCGGTACATCGATCATGTTATAAAAGATGACCAATGGCCAGCGTGCAGTCGTGGTGGTGCTGTAGGACCCTGTTACTTTGTCCAAGTTGTCTACCCCCCCTTTGGTGGCATTGTAATGCAGGATCATGCTTGGTTTCTGGTCCTCTCTTGTAATGCTTTCAGCGGGTTTTTTTTTGCAGAGTGCTCATGAGCACAACATTGTTTCCCTTTTTGGGGCATTAAGACACTACTAGGGCTGTGGTGTCTGTGAAGGTAAACATGGAAGATTGAGGGGCCCTGTTCTTGATTGCCAGCAGCTCAGCAGGGAGTTCAGCCCTGTTCTTTCAGACAGTTCCAACCATTGTGAGCTTTCTCTTTAGAAGCTCCTGACCCAAGTTGTAGTTTGTGGAAAAAATTGTCACAGGTTATGTTGTGCCCCTTGAAACCCTGTACCAGGTCGAGCACGACCCTTGTGCCCTGATTCTTCTCTGGGGCCCCTCCAACCAGCTTCCCAGTGCAAACCTGCAATCTCAATGACTGAACACAATCATTGTTGTCCAGGGGTTCTCTATAACCTTTACAGTCGAAGATCTCCCCTTGACTCTGTTATGTTTTAATGTAAAATAAAATGTGAATAATAATAAATACAGAATTTAACTTTGTTAAAATTTAGCTTATTTTTATCACATTTATGCAGTCACAAGAAAAGGAAAGGTGCCATGGATGCCTATGTACAAAAGAAGCCGACAAGTACTCCACAACCAGCCACTGCCTTCACCCAGTCAATACTCAACATGATGGTGAAAGATAGGAGGCCACTCAGCATGGTTGACAGTGAAGGGTTTCAAGAAATTATTCAAACGTTCAGCCCTGAATACATCCTGCCATCAAGAACGCACTTCACCAAGTTGATGGAGGACAAATATAAGAAAACTTTTCTGAAGGTAAATTTATAACACACACACACACACACACAAATACTTAATTTGAGGAATAATGAATTTCGAAGAGTGAGATTAGAAGATTAAGAAGTAATCTTAAAATTGCTGATTAATACAATAATTTGATAAGTTAAGAAACAAAAATAAAATGTCTGCAATAATATAAGCAAATCTAAAACTGATATTTATTTCTGTGTAATAATTAAAATCACCCCTCTCCTCTAAGGTGAAGATGTTAGAAGATATCAGCTGCATCACACTGACTGCTGATGCGTGGAGTCATACCTTGGAGTTTCTTGCCATTTCATAACCAAGGATTGGCAATTGAAGTCGCTGAACCTGACCACCATGCCTCTGGAGGAGAGGCATACTGCTGAGAACATAGTGACTTGGATGTTGGAGGTGGTACACAAATTCAACATCTTGCCGAAAATCAAAGCAGTGGTTCACGATTACGGTTCCAACATAGTTGCAGCAATGCACCTGCTGGAAAAAGAAGCATGTATGGGCCTCTGTCCGCTGTGCTGGGCACATACTCCAGCTTATAGTGAACAGTGCCCTCAAAGATACTAACATCAGCAGAGCCTTGGGTGGCTCAAGAGGCATTGTGGAATATTTTCACAGAAGTGAGCTGGCCTCTACAAAACTGAAAGAATAACCGCAACAGATGAACACAAAAGATCACAAGCTGATCCAGAATGTTTGTATCATGTCGTATGTGCTGTTCCATCTTGTACTGAGACTCCTGGAACAGCGCTGGCCAGTCACATCAACTCTATCTGATCCTGAAATACCAAAGGGGAAACAACACTTGGATTTGAAGACAGCTGCTTGAAGAGTTAGTGCGAGGGTTGGAGCCTTTTGAAAGTGCCACTGTTTACCTTGGTGGGCAGGAGTACACAACTGCTTCATGTCTCCCACAGGTGGTCATAGGGCATCAACGGTCCATGCAGAAAAGATGCTTTGAGACCAGCTCAGGAAAAGCCTTTCTGTCCACTGCAATTAGGGATAACTGAAAGATGGGGGACTCTGAACAACACCATTTCAAAGAAAGACCTAGAGAAAGATCCAATTCTTCTTGCAGCTTCTCTTGACCCAAGATATCGAAAGATGACATTTATGACAACTTAAGACGGTGCAAGGGGCAGTTCAAGTCCTTTCTATAAAAGAGGCAAAGGAGAGCAGCAGCGCTGGGGACTCACCACAACAGCAGAGAACCACCAATGTTCAAGCACAAAAGTCTGCACTGGATGACCTCCTTCATTCAGACACAGACAGTCAGACTGAGGACTCGGATAATGAAATGGAGGAAAGCGAGGAGGATGAAAATATTAAATATCGTCCAGGGTGATAAGGAGGAGGTAGCGCCGTTCACTTTACCGCAGTTTATTCCACACTCTGCCGAGACCTCTCTTGGTTCAAGGCTGGAGGCTAGGTTAAAGGTCCGTTTGGCCCATCTCTAGTTGCAGAAGGACGAGAGGAAGCTTGAGTTTCAGCTTTGCAGGGAGGTAGCGCTGAAGAAATTAGAGGCAGACAAAGCTGTAAGAATGCACAGTTGGAGCTGGATGCTAATGTTCGTCTCCCTGCTAGTTTGCCAGTAACGTTGTCCACCAGTTCTGATGTTGTGTTTGATGTCAGTAAACATATTTCCTTGCTTCCTGTTTTTCATGAGTCTGAGGTTGAGGTTGGGGTAAAAACACACTGGACCTAGTATACAGTAACATCAAGCAGGCCTTTAAAACAGCACCTCGTCCCCACCTGGGCTCCTCAGACCACCTCTCTGTGATGCTGATTCCTGCTTACAAGCCCCTGTTGATCAGGAAAAATCCAACAGTAAAGCAGATCAGAGTTTGGCCAGAGGGGTCTATGGAAGCGCTACAGGACTGCTTTGAGCGCACGGAATGGGGCATTTTCAGCGCTGCGGCCACAGACAACCACCTCACACGGGTGGAGGAGTATGCAGAGTCTGTGTCCGGATACATCCTGAAGTGCGTGGAGGACGTCACCAGGTTAAAGAGCATCTGCACGCGGGGCAACGAGAAGCCCTGGATGACCCGGGAAGTACGAGCAGCCCTAAAGGCACGTAACGCCGCTTTCAGATCTGGTGACATGGGGGCTCTGAGAACAGCAAGAGCCTTCCTGAATCGTGCCATAAGGATCGTGCTCATGGACGAAAAGTCCAGGAATTCCAGGAACCCGGGAACACCAGGAGAATGTGGCAAGGAATACAGACCATCACCGACTATAAAGCTGCTCCACTCCCATGTGACGATGACACCGGCTTCCTCAACCTCCTCAACAACCATTTCGGGAGGTTTGAAATGACCAACTCCAGCCCGGCGATGAAATCAACCCCCATCCCAGCGAACTGCCCCTCAGTCTGGCCACAGCAGATGTCAAGAGGACCCTGACGAGTGTAAATGCACGGAAGGCGGCAGGCCCCGACAATATACCAGGTCGGGTGCTCAAGGAGTGTGCTGACCAGCTGGCCGGGGTTCTCACTGACATCTTCAACACCTCGCTGGACCAGGCTATGGTACCATCGTGCTACAAGTCAGCCACGATCATCCCGGTCCCTAAAAAACACACCATCACCTGCCTTAACGACTACCGCCCCGTGGCACTCACCCCCATCATAATGAAGTGCTTCGAGAGGCTGGTAAAGGAACACATCACCTCCTCTTCACCATGATGACCCATGACTGCTACGCGAGGTCCCCCAAGAATCACATTGTGAAGTTCGCGGACGACACAACGGTGGTGGGCCTCATCCAGAACAACGACGAGCAGTCATACAGAGAGGAGGTGTACCATCTGGTGGACTGGTGTCAAAGGAACAACCTGGTCCTGAATGTTGACAAAACCAAGGAGGTCATTGTCGACTTCAGGAAGCACCAGCCTTCCCAAACACCCCTCTTAATCAGTGGCTCAGCGGTGGAGATTGTCACCAGCACCAAGTTCCTGGGGGTGCACATAAACAGTTCATTGTCCTGGTCACTCCACACTGGCACACTGGTGAAGAAAGCCCAGCAGCGCATGCACTTCCTGCGCCGTATGAGGAGAGCCCACCTCCCCCCTCCCATCCTCACCACCTTCTACAGGGGGACCATAGAGAGCATCCTGACCAACTGCACTCCTGACCCCGCTCCCTTCCATTCAGGTGACGGCCAGGGAGCGTTGCCTTTCAAAGGGCCTCAGTATCAGCAATGACTCCTCCCACCCTCACCATGGACTGTTTTCACTGCTGGCCTCTGGAAAGAGGTTCCGCAGTCTACGGACCAGGACTACGTGGTTCTACAACAGCTTCTTCCCTCACACAATAAGACTACTGAACACAAAATAACCCTCCAACTCATGCAATACATTGAACATACACATTTGCACTTTATGCATCGCACCTTATTACTTGACTGTGTTGTTTCTCCTTTGTGTTGTCATTGTTGGTTTTTATCGGTAGTTGGTGCATCGGAATTTCGTTTTTAAATGGACACTGAGAAGTGAATGTTTTTAAATGACAAATAAAAAGTCTAAGTCTTATTTTCGGTGCATTTGAGCGCAAAAAGATGCGTTGGCCATTTGATGCAGTGCAGACTGATAGGCAAAAGCTCATACACATGAAAAATAGCGTTTTTCACCTTTTTATAGACAAGGTCATCTTCCAAGGAAAGAGAGGAACAGGCCTCCTGAGCTTTGCCTGAGGCGTACCGGCAACATTTTAGGAATCTTAAAAAGAACAGTTCAAGCTAAGCACCAACGGTCGAAAATAACTTCCTTTTCCCTGGCAAAATCAACCTGAGTGATCAAAGCTGACAGCCTGAGTTCAGTGCGTGACCTCATGCTAGTGGAGGAGTTCAAGAATTGTGTTCCTGAGCGTACCGTGGTTTATTTAAAAGAACAAAAACTCACCACTTTGCAGCATACAGCCACTCTGGCCGATGAGTTCATCTTAACCCACAGGAATGTGTTTCCAAGGTGTGATTCCCTCCACCGTGACAGTAACTGGAAAGTTGGTGACACGCAGCCTGTGGTTGGGAACGTTTCCCAACCACACGTTTTGCCGTAAGCCTGGTCATTTGATTGCTGACTGCTCTGTGTGGAAGCGCAAACAGCAGGGCTCAGTTTCAGTTCCCAAACCGCCAAAAGGAGTGGGGTTAATCAAAACTGTGACCGCAACAATGAGTCTTTGGCTCTAAAAGCCCCAGATGAAATCTTTTATCTTTGATGGCTTTGTCTCTCAGACAGAGAGGGCGGAGGACCAGCGCCCTATTAAGGTCCTGCGTGACACAGGTGGCTCTTAGGGCGTTTACCCACTAGCCCTGTGCGGCTAGTGCCAGCCCTTCACGGTACGGGACAGCTCGGTTGAAAGGTATTTCCATAAGCCCGACTAGTACCTGAGCGTGGGCGGAGTCACGGTTGCAAGACAAACCGAAGGTTTTTTTTGTGCCTCCCGTGTCCCGGAAACCATAGGATTCACTTTTTGTATTAACCATGGTTTTGTTTTGTTTTGTGCGAGACATTTTCATAGGGCTTAGAATTATTTTGTTTCATACTGTTGACTTGTATCAAAACACTGTCCTAGAAGAGAAAATGTAGACGCTGAAACGATCACCTTGAGTCTCACAGTCGTTTATTATTAGACAGAATATCCGCACAACTTAAGTCCACACAAAGCACAAAACAGCAACAACTCTATTCGACTGGCGTTAACAAGCGAGCAGCGTTTAAAAATCGCTATAGGAAGTGAAACTTACGAAACTTACGAGCCAAAATCGCCGCCAAAAGTTTCGCTGCCAGCGAACACAACACAAGCCGAGCACGGAGTTAGCGGTGGTGGCTAGCGGTTTATCGACACGATTTAACGGCTCTACTTTGCAAATAGCCTTCAAACTAAAGTTGCTTGATGTTACAAAACACATTGACAGTCCTCAAGCATGTTTTCAAATATCGTCGTGGCCGACTATTCTCTCGTCGTCCACCGGCCGAGTCGAGCCCGTCTCACTCCCGTTGGCCACCGCGTCGGTGTTCCATCGCATCCGAATTACACTGAACAAACCTCCAACATTTTCTCTGTTCGTTCCACTCCAACTGTTGTAGTCCTTGGTGCTTCGGTAGTCGCTCGGCATTTTTATTTTTTTATTTCTCCGGACACTGTTTCGCTGTACAGCGACGGCCACCGGCTGCGAAACCAGGAAGGCTTTTCATTGCGTGTCGCTCTGTCCGTCCAGCTCTCTGTGAGCTTTTTTTTCGGCCACAGAGAACAGAAACGTCTGTAGCTCTACGTTCGCCCATGGTACAGTTTCATAATCTTTTCAGTTTTTAATACGTGAAACTGTAAAAATCCACACGCTGGGCATTTAAAAAATGGCGGTTTTGGTCTTTCGTGAGAGACTGCCTTTGGCTTTCGTCAAAACTTTTACCCAATCAGTGCCCTGCACGTTGCTACGTCACCCATACGGTGTCAGCTACGCTCGCTTTGAACTCCAAGGAGGCAGGTACCAAAATCGTAACCCCTGGGACTGTGCTGGGGCCCGTGGAAATGCGTCAATACCGACCCGTACCGTACCGAGATGTTACCGAGGGCGCCTGTGGGTAAACGGCCTTAGTCCTTCGTTCTTGCTGGTGTCCTGCCTTTCGGTCCCAAGTCTGCCTGTGAGGCGAATACAGTGGTGAGCGGTATTGAAATGGGTTGTGTACATGCACCTCTTCACTGTGGCCATGTGAAATCGAAACAGATTTCCGGCTTCTCTCCATTGATGGAATTTTACCATGGGGAATAATATCACAGGAGGTATCATTGCCCAGGAGGTCAACCAGCTGTGAGCATGATGAGTTAACAGAGAAACATCCTGAGGTTTTTGCTGTGAGTGTTCTTACCTGGAGCTCAAGCTCAAAGATGCACAAACATGATGTTAACTTGTCTGAAACACTGCTTCCCTCTGCTCTGACTGATGGTTGTTTGTCCCCTGTTGACAGACCTGTGAGCTGCCCTGCAGTTGAACTGGAACACATAGGGCGCGGCCCCACAGCACCGCCTCGCCTCGCCTCGCCACGGTACGGTTGTAGAGCGGCCCCACTGGCCACTACACGGTTGTAGGGGGCGCCGTTTTGGTACCTCAAGCGCCCAGGGTCCAAGCGAGACAAGGCGAGTTGAGTGGTGACGTCGCGACAAGCAGGGCACTGGATTGGCCCAGTGTTTTCGTCGATTTTCCCTTTCGGAGCGGACACCGAGGCAAACTCTTTCGACACGGAACTTCCGTGTTCGCGAGTGTGTTCAACCATATTCGCGAAAACGCTGAGCGGCAAACGGCGAAGTGCTCGGAACAAACCGAGTTGCTCCTGCGTGAGGCACATTAAGTTCGGGAATCCGAGGAGTCTTGAGACGAGAGGAAATACGGATTGGTCGAGAGGACGTGGCTCTTCGCCACGAGGAAGCCTCGAACACCGCAGCATAAAGTGGTCCTTGGCTCGCTAGGGCAGCTATTTCAAATAAGGAGGCGTGTTTACTGTCTGTTTGTTTTTAAATAAATGCTATTTCCCGTGGGCTCACCACCAACAGAGGAAACCGTAGGGGTCGGGTGCAGTGTGGTTCGGGCGGCGGTCGAGGCGGAGGGCCTCCACAGCCCGGGTCTCGGAAACAGCCTCTGGCTGTAGGGACATGGAATGTCACCTCGCTGGGGGGGAAGGAGCTCGAGCTGGCGTAGGAGGTCGAGAGGTACCGGCTAGATATAGTCGGGCTCACCTCCACGCACAGCATGGGCTCTAGAACCCAGCTCCTCGAGAGGGGCTGGACTCTCCATTTTTCTGGCGTTGCCCGCGGTGAGCGGCGGCGGGCTGGGGTGGGCGTGGTTATTGCCCCACAGCTTAGCCGTCACGTGTTGGAGTTTACCCCGGTGAACGAGAGGGTCGCGTCCCTGCGCCTTCGGGTTGGGGACAGGTCTCTCACTGTCATTTCGGCCTATGGCCCGAATGGCAGTGTTGAGTACCCGGCCTTCTTGGAGTCCTTGGGAGGGGTGCTGGATGGTGCTCCGACTGGGGACTCCGTTGTTCTGCTGGGGGACTTCAACACACATGTGGGCAGCGACAGTGTGACCTGGAGAGGCGTGATTGGGAGGAACGGCCTCCCCGATCTGAACCCGAACGGTGTTTTGTTGCTGGACTTCTGTGCTAGTCACAGTTTGTCCGTGACGAACACCATGTTCGAACACAGGGGTGTCCACCGGTGCACTTGGCATCAGGATGCCCTGGGGCGGAGGTCGATGATCGACTTTGTTGTCGTGTCGTCTGACCTCCGTCCCTGTGTCTTGGACACTCGGGTGAAGAGAGGGGCTGAGCTGTCAACTGATCACTACCTGGTGGTGAGCAGGATCCGCTGGCGGGGGAGGAGACCGGAAAGACCTGGCAGGCCCAAACGTATTGTGAGGGTCTGCTGGGAACGTCTGGTTGAGCCCTCTGTCAGTACGGTCTTCAACTCCCACCTCCGGGAGAGCTTCTCCCAGATCCGGGGGGAGGTCGGAGACATCGAGTCCGAATGGACCATGTTCTCCACCTCTATTGTTAAGGCGGCTGCTCGTAGTTGTGGTCGTAAGGTCTCCGGTGCCTGTCGTGGCGGTAACCCCCGAATCCGGTGGTCGACACCGGAAGTAAGGGATGCCGTCAAGCTGAAGAAGGAGTCCTATCGAGCCATGTTGGCTCGTGGGACCCCGGAAGCAGCTGACACGTACCGGCAGGCCAAGCGTGCTGCAGCTCGGGCGGTAGTGGAGGCAAAAACTCGGGCTTGGGAGGAGTTCGGGGAGGCCATGGAGGAGGACTTTCGGTCGGCCTCGAAGAAGTTCTGGCAAACCGTTCGGCGCCTCAGGAGGGGGAAGCAGTTCGCCACCGACACTGTTTATGGTGCAGGCGGGGAGCTGTTGACTTCGACTGGGGATGTTGTCCGGCGGTGGAAGGAATACTTCGAGGATCTCCTCAATCCTGCCATCACGTCTTCCGCGGAGGAAGCAGAGGCGGGGGACCCGGGGGAGGACTTGTCCATTACCCGAGCCGAAGTCACCGAGGCAGTCAGGAAACTCCTTGGTGGCAAGGCTCCGGGGGTGGATGAGATCCGCCCCGAGTACCTCAAGGCTCTGGATATGCAGGGACTGTCGTGGCTGACACGTCTCTGTAACATCACGTGGTGGTCAGGGACAGTGCCTGTGGACTGGCAGACCGGGGTGGTGGTTCCTCTTTTTAAAAAGGGGGACCGGAGGGTGTGCTCTAATTACAGAGGGATCACACTCCTCAGCCTCCCCGGTAAAGTCTATTCCAGGGTGCTGGAGAGGAGGATACGGCCGATAGTCGAACCTCGGATCCAGGAGGAACAGTGCGGGTTCCGTCCGGGTCGTGGAACACTGGATCAGCTCCATACTCTCCGCCGGGTGCTCGAGGGTTCATGGGAGTTCGCCCAACCGGTCTACATGTGCTTTGTGGATCTGGAGAAGGCGTTCGACCGTGTCCCTCGACGCATCCTGTGGGGGGTGCTCCAGGAGTATGGGGTCCGGGGCCCTCTGTTAAGGGCTGTGCTGTCCCTGTATGATCGGAGCAGAAGTCTAGACTTGTTCCCAGTGCGTGTTGGACTCCGGCAGGGCTGCCCTTTGTCACCGGTTCTGTTCATTGTTTTTATGGACAGAATTTCTAGGCGCAGCCAGGGGCCGGAGGGAGTCTGGTTCGGGAACCACATGATTGCGTCTCTGCTGTTTGCAGATGATGTGGTCATGTTGGCTTCATCGAGCCAGGACCTCCAATGTGCGCTGGGGCGGTTTGCAGCCGAGTGTGAAGCGGCTGGGATGAGAATCAGCACCTCCAAGTCCGAGGCCATGGTTCTCGACCGGAAAAAGGTGGTTTGTCCTCTCCGGGTCAGTGGGGGGATCCTGCCTCAGGTGGAGGAGTTCAAGTATCTCGGGGTCTTGTTCACGAGTGAGGGGAGGATGGAGCGTGAGATCGACAGGCGGATCGGTGCAGCGGCTGCAGTGATGCGGTCGCTGTACCGGTCCGTCGTAGTGAAGAAGGAGCTAAGCCGAAAGGCGAAGCTCTCGATTTACCGGTCGATCTACGTTCCCACCCTCACCTATGGTCACGAGCTTTGGGTAGTGACCGAAAGAACAAGATCGCGAATACAAGCGGCCGAAATGAGTTTCCTCCGCAGGGTGGCCGGGCGTACCCTGAGGGATAGGGTGAGAAGCTCGGCCACCCGGGAGGAGCTCGGAGTAGAGCCGCTGCTCCTCCGCATCGAGAGGGGCCAGCTGAGGTGGCTCGGGCATCTGTTCCGGATGCCTCCTGGACGCCTCCCTGGGCAGGTGTTCCGGGCATGTCCCACCGGGAGGAGGCCTCGGGGAAGACCCAGGACACGCTGGAGGGACTATGTCTCCCGGCTGGCCTGGGAACGCCTTGGGGTCCCACCGGACGAGCTGGAGGAGGTGACTGGGGCCAGGGAGGTCTGGGCATCTCTGCTAAGGCTGCTGCCCCCGCGACCCGACCTACGGATGAAGCGGTAGAAGAAGAAGAAGAAGCTATTTCCCGTTGTATCTGTCTCGTGTTTACTTTTGGTGAAGATATAAAGGTTGAACTACACCTTTACTCTCCCAGAAAACGAAACCATAAATTATAAATGTTGCCTGCATAAATGATCAACTGTGACTTCAGTGAGGGAAACTGTTCTTTCTTTAACAGAAAAGAAACCACAGACCGAGTAGCAGGTATGAAACAACTTCTACTTTGTCCATCGCTGCGCTGTCGTGTATCGCACAGAAATAATGCCGTCAAACATTGTCCCGCTTTACCACGTCGACTCCGCCCACGGTCTCGTGGACCTGGTGCTGTGGGGACACAATCGAACCGTGGCGAGGCGAGGCCCGGCGTGGCGAGGCGGTGCTATGGGGACGCGCCCATAGAAGCTGATGCTCTCACAGTGTCCCTCCCATTTGTCAAGTGATGCATTCATCAATGCCCAAAAATGTGATCGGTCCTTAAATGAATGCTTTATGGCAGTGGCTGATGGACCAAAGTGTGGTCAAAAACAGGGTTTGTTGATGCGCAGGTAGGTTGCACATCCTGATCTAACAGCCAATAGTACAGGTGAGGATTGGAGTACAATATATCAGATCCCTGTCAAGTGTCGACAGCACATATTAAAGTTGGCACATGAACATTCATGGTCTGGTCATCTGGGTGTAAAATTACGGAAAATTACAGCACCAGCCATTACCAAAGCATTAATTATGTTTTTTACAACGTTTGGTCTACCAAAAGTGGTACAGACCAACCAAGGAACTAACTTTGTCTCTAAAACATTGAAACACACACTACAACCTTTCAGCATCACACATTCTGTCTCCAGTGCGTACCACCACAAGGTGCTCTGGAAGACTGTGAAGTCTATGCCTAAAAAGTATTGCTATGACACTGGAAAAGAGTGGGATAAGAGTACCGTTCATTCTGTTTGCCATACGTGATGTGATACAAGAGTCCCTCCGGTTCAACCCAACTGAACTTGTGTTTCGGTCGCCATGTCTGTGGTCCGCTAAAAGTGTTAAAGTCAAGTCATTCAAGTCAAGTTATTTTTATTTTTATTTATATAGCACATTTACAAACGACAGAGCGCAGTGTAGTGGATCCCGTGGAGTACTTTAAATTGTATTAATTGTAGGTTAAGGTGGTTTATCATTGAAAAAGTGTTCAGGCAAGTTATCCTCCAGAAAGAGAGACAGGTCTCTTTCCCACTTATCGATAGATAGATATAGTGCGATCTGTATTCGCAAGGACTGAACAGGCAGGGGATCGTTGAAGTTTAAGTTTGAATCTTCCCTTAATTATGGACTTAATTTGCATGTATTCTAAGTAACAACATTGATTCCAAAATGTGTCACGAGATCTTGAAATGGTCTAAAATTATTATTTTCTCTTATGTGCTTTAAGTGAGTTATACCTTTATCTGCCCAATGTGTGAAGATTAGTACTTTTTATTATATTTTATTTTTGATGTTCACTGTTGCGACTTTTTCTAAAAGAGATATGGGTAGGTTTCTCCATTGAATTAGATCATTCTCTATTGTCTTTAAGCGGGAGGAAATTGAGTTGTGGTAAACTGACAACTTGGGAGAGAAATCGATGCCCAAATATCGGATGTCACCAGTTTGCAGTGGTTCATTTGAATTTACAGTTGAGCAGTAGAAGAATCGATTTTGCCCAGTTTATTGAATAGCTCGAAATACAAGAAAAAATGTCTGTAAGGGTGATAACTTCAGAGAGTGAGGATTGTGTATTTCGAAGAAATAATAACACATCATCAGCATAGAGGCGTATTTTATGATTGGCTGTTGACTCCTGTGATGTTATCATTTTGCCGAATTGCAGCTGCCAGAGGTTCAATGAAGATTGCAAATAGTGAAGGGCAGAGTGGGCAGCCCTGTCTGGTGCCTTGCTGCAGATTAAACCTTTGAGAGATCTGGCTATTAGTTCTAACTGAGGCGCACGGAGAGCTATATAGTGTTTGTATCCAGGATATAAACAAATTTCTAAAACCAAATTTTTGTAGCGTTGCAAATAGGAAACTCCAATTGACCCTGTCAAATGCTTTTTCTGCATCTAGCGAGACAATTGTTGTTTGTAGATTGTTGGCATCAGAGATTCAACTTCCAATGTACTTAGATTTATCAATCTGATAGATTACACTGCCTTTAATAAACCCTGTTTGGTCAGGATGGATTATATATAGAGTAATTTTTTTCTGGTAATCTAGCTATTGCTTTACGAATAATTTTAAGATCAGTATTGATTAACAATATTGGTCGGTAGCTAGACAGGAGCGACAGGTCTTTGACAGGCTTGAGCACAAGGCTAATGCTAACAGAATTCATGTTTGAAGAGAGAAGTCCATTATACTGGATCTCTCTAGCCATTCTGTAATAGGTAGGACCAATAGTTGGCCAAAGAGCCTTACAAAATTCTACTGGGAAGCCATCAGGTCCTGGGGCCTTATTCACTGGCTTCTTCAAGCTTTGCCTTAGTGAGATCTGCGTCCATTGTAGTAGCCTGTTCCTGATTTAATTTTGGTAGCACAATATTATAAAGAAAACTATCTATAGAGGCTTGTCAGGGGTTATTCTCGGAGGACCATCATTTTTTGTAGAAATCTCTGAAGCATTGGTTAATTTCTTCTGGAGTATGGGTTAGTTTGTCATCCAGTTTTTTGATGGAGGAGATTTTTGCTCTTTCTCTGTTTGACTTTAGTTGGTTCGCGAAAAATTTACTGGCGCTATTATTGCATTCGAAATTCTCTAGGCGTAATCTTTGCATTTGGAATTAGATTTTTTTTTATCTGTGAGTTTAGCTGATTCTGTTTTTAGTTTACATAATTCTGCTCACACGTCTTCTTCCTGTTGAATGGCATATGAAGATTCTAATGATTTAGTTTTATTGACTAATTCAGACTCCAAAGCTAGTTCCTTTTTTTGTGTGTGGCATGAATAAGATATTATTTTGCCCCACATTACTGCTTTAGCTGTTTCCCAGAGAACACATACAGGAATTTCAGGCAAGGCATTAATCTGTAAAAATATTGTCCACTCCCTGTTAAAATATTTAATAATATCTGAGTCTATGAGTAATGACGTATTAAGCCTCCTACTGTGAGTGTTGTGTTTACATGTGCAGAGACTGACAAGAAGAAGGCACGATAGAAGGAGGGATCGTCCGCATTTGGGCCATAAATACTAGCAATACAGTAATCTTTCAATTCAATTCAATAAACTTTATTTTTCCTTTAGGAACTTTGTTTACGGATAAAAGTGCATACGTGTAACACATTTAGACACACTCATTCAACAAGAAGGGTAAAAGTACGATAGATAAGAGCAGGTTAAAAAAAAAAGAAGAAGTCAACCATTAAAAACCATTTAGAAGGCGGATGGAGGTGGGGAGGAAGCTGGAGGCGGCTCTCTTAGTTCCCAGTGGGAGTGCCCTGTATCTGCAGCCCGAAGGGAGCAGAGTGTAGTGGGAGTTCAGGGTGTGTGATGGGTCAGTAGCAATCTGGTGGCCTTTTTTTTTTACGTGCACTGGTGTTAAAGATGGTGGAGAGGGACTGTTGTTCCTGGCCAATGATTTTGCTGATGATTCTGTTGAGTGCATTGCGATGAGTGAGAGAGAGGGGGCCAAACCATGTTGTGATGTTGAATGTGAGAATGGATTCAACAAAACATTTGTAGAAAACAGCCAAGATGGATTGGTGAACCTGAAGTTTGCGGAGTTTGCGAAGGAAAAAGAGGTGTTGTTGGCATTTTGAAAAGATGTGTTCAGTGTTCAGTTGAAATGTGAGTTTATGGTCGATGATGGAGCCAAGGTATTTGTAAGAGGGGACCTTTTCGATTATTTGGTTGTTAACTATGAGGCGGAGGTGGGGGTGCAGTGGGATGGCTGTGGTGGAAGTGAATGACAATTTCTTTAGTTTTGGATGCATTGAGGTCCAAACAGTTTCTCCTGCGCCAGAGGGAGAATGAGTCCAGTTCAGTTTGTAGCAGTCCAGCTGTGTTTGTGGTGTCCATGATAACTGTGTAAATCTTTATTGTCAATGGTAGTGTTAATTATTATATATCTTCCATTAGGGTCAGATATTGTACTATTTAGATTGAAATTTAGACCCTTATTGATCAAGATAGCGACACCTCTCTGCCTCAAGTTATAACTCGATGAGTAGATGTTTAGAAAATAGGCCGATTTCAGATTTTGTTCTGTTGTTTTTGTTAAGTGAGTTTCCTGTAGTAGGGCAATGTCGGCTCCAAGAAAATTCAATTGGTAAAGAAATTTAAATTTTTTTATCCCTGGTGCCTATACCCCGCACATTCCAAATGACAAACTTTAAGTGAGGACATGTTTTTTTTCTATATATACCTAAAGTGGTGTGTGTGTGTGTGTGTGTGTGTGTGTGTGTGTGTGTGTGTTTGTGCACGCATGACTGCATGTGTGAGACAAACATCTGCACTCTAACATGGTGATCACTGTTACCAGAGAGAAAAGAAGAGAAGAAAAGACATAAGTGTCGCTAGAGGGGAGGGATATAAAGGAGGGAGAATCAGTTTGATGCAGGAAAAACATAACTAAACTGAAATGGCGCTTGCGTGTTTATGATTGACAGCTATATAGGTATAAACTACGTTAACACGATATAACCTGTTGTAGTGTGAGCATGTGGAGAGGATGGTTAGTACAGCCACGGAGTTGACTCGCGATCGCGATGTAGCTGACCGTTGACAAAGAGTTTGTCCACTGCAACAACAGCTCTAGAGCCTTCATTGAGGAACCTTTTCCGGATCGGGAAGAGGACTCTTCGTTGATCCAGAATCTCCTTTGGGAATTGATCCTTCACTCCAAAATTTGTTCCTCGAAGTTCCCGTCCTCGGCTCTTTACCAGCACTTTCTGCTTGAAATGTACGAATTTCACCACGATGGGGCTCGGCCGGCGGCTGTCAGGTTTCTTTCCCTCCTGGATGATGTACTCGTGGAAGGTGATGGTCTTGACGGTCTCCGTAGGAAGCTTCAGGTTCTTCGTTAAGAAGTCGTTACCGTCTTCTCCGGGTCTTCCTCCACCTGTTTGGGGATCCCTTTTAGATATGTATTGTCTCTAGAGAGTTGGCTCATTCCCTCCAGTGAGAGATTTTACCCACTCTCGTAGCTCTTTGTTTTCTGCGGCGAGGGAGACAACCTGCTGCTGGCCGAATTCAAACGACTCGGGCATCGCCTGGAATTCCTTGTGGAGTATTTCCTTGAGATTCAATCTTGCGTCAAAACTGGAGCGTCTTTGTTCAGTCGACACTAATATGTCGATCGAGGAGTTACCGGGCCGTGAAATTGATCCGGGAGAGTCTTCAGGGCAGCTTCGCTTGGAGGACGGCGTTGGCGTCTTGCTCGTCTTCTCCATGACTCGTCGCTCGAAGATGTGGTATAAGCATTTTTCAAGAAGCAAAGCTCTCCTAGGCCTCCAGGCTTCTTAGTAGGTATAGTTATCGAAATATATGTAATTCGGAAAGTAGTAATCCAAAAAGTTTTATTTACTATTGACTGGGTGTCGCCATCTTGGATTGCGCCGACAGTCAGAGAATCTCACAGCATCACACGAGATCTCCTGGCAGGTGTTTTTTTTTTTTTTTGACACGTCGTTCACTCTCCGATTTAAAAATGTTACTAAAATGACGTTTCGTGTTCTGACCTGTTTGAGAATCAACCATTGCTTTAGCGGCGCTTCGGAGTATTTATTTGTACGTTTACACCAGTTTTTGCACTTGATTTCTGAAACTGAGCGTGTTAATTATTTATCAATTTTCTCTTTATTTAAATAAATTTGTCTTGTGAATGCTGTTTGTCAGTTCATAAAAGTCCAGCTGTAAAGGACTGTCATATACTGCATCTTGTGTTGCTTTTAATTGAATGGGAAAGTTTAGTTTTTAAAGGGAAAAACTTAAATAAATGAACAAAAAAATAAATAAAATAAAGGCAAAATGGCTCAGTTGACCAGTTTCCCCGCGTCCACGCCAGGCTGTCGTCTCCAAACTTTCAATCTGATGATGATGATGATGTGAAAAGTGCAAATGTTTTTGGGGTGTTTACGCCACGTGCTCCGTCTGGCCATCTGTGTGTGTGTGTGCGTCTCACTGTCTAACAGTGTGCATGTACACTGGTCAGATGGTCTGTCTAGACGTGTTCAGGCTCACACAGGGGGAGGAGGAGGTGGAGGAGGAAGAAGAGGTGCAGGTGGGGGAAGAGAAAAAGAGGAGGAGGAGGAGAAAATGAGGCAGAGGAGGTGTGGAAGGGGGAGGAGGAAGAGGAGAGGGAGCAGGAGGAGAAGAGGAGGAGGAGCAATAAACCACAGATCTGCTTTAAAGTTCAGTTCTCCAGAGAGAACACACTCTCACACACACATACTGGTTTTCCCGCCAGCTCAAGTCTTCTCACCGACACGCTGTGATGTGGGGCCGCCCACACACACCACATCATCACAGACAGCGAGACAAACAGTATGACCTGGGAACACACACTAACTAACACACACACATACACACACGTGTGAGCCATGAGTCATTATCTGATTCACGCTGTGAGATTTCTATGATGTTTGTAAAAATCCAACTTCAGGTTTTTAAGTGTCAAACTTTCAGCATTAAAACTCAGAGCCTGGAGGGACACTCATGCATGCACGCACGCTGCTGTCATCATGTTAACCCAGCTATTGAGGTCTGTAGCCAGTTTGGAGGTGGAGTTTCATCTACTCCCCAAGCAGACATCACCAATCGATCAGCGATCAAAGATCCAGCTGATCTGACGTGTCTCACACAAAGGATCCAACATCTGTTAGTCACTGTGTGCATATGTGTGTGTGTGTGTGTTGCTTAGCACCTTCTATTAGCTTAGCATTAAAGCTAAGGGACGCTATGCATATTAAATGCTTTAATGCTAAACTAAAAAGGGTCATGGAAGCTGCTCAAAAACTACGCTAAAATGTGTGTGTGTGTGTGTGTGTGTGTGTGTGTGTGTGTGTGTGTGTGTGTGTGTTCCAGGCCTGGGAAACACATCGGAACTGACAGACAAATGGCCCAACACACACACACCAGATGTGGGGGAATAAGGGACACTTGATGAGTGACGTACATCCGAAATTTCTCTCTCTCTCGCCGAGTTCAAGAGAGAGGCAGCCAGCTGGGGCGAGCGAGCATGACCTGACAAGGCGAGAGAGAGAGAGAGTGAGAAAGAATGTGTGTGTGTGTGTTGAAAATATTCAAACATTGGCATTCAGGTTGTTGCTGCTGAGCTGCTTCCTGCTTCCCTCTACTTCTTCTCTTGTCTTTGAAGCAGCAGCTTCCTGGTTCACCTGACCTCACCACTGGCCCCACCCACTGACACCAACACACTGAGACAGAGGCAATAGGAGGCACTTTATTGTGGAGTGCAGCGGGACTGACTGAAATCACACTTTTGTTTCAATCAATCAACCAATGAATGAATGAATGATCAATTAATTAATTGATTAGTCAATCAATGAATGAATTAATAAATCAATCAATTGATCCATCAATCAATCACCCAATGAATCAATCACTAACTGTGTAGCTCCCAGCATTTCAGGTTCATCCTTGTTAGCCGTGTGCACATTAGCACCATTAGCCTAACCAAGCCTAGCCTAGCGTGGTTCAGTCTTGTATCATCTCTGTGTGATTCCCTCTCGGTCAATCAGGAGAAGTCGTTCTGGGCCGCCGCCCCCGAGTCCAGCAATGCCTTGATGACATCATCAGGGTAGGACAGGGTGTCCCGCAGCACCTGCACCGTGTGCTGGCCAATCAGGGGAGGGGGTGTGGCCTGGGCAGGGACAAAGCTGCTGTAGCGCACGGCTGGGCCTGTAGGGCCACAAGGGAGAAAGGAGGGATGGGAGGAAGGATGGAAAAAAGGAGGGGGGAAAGAAGGGAAGGAAGAAGGAAAGGACAAAGGGAAGGAAGAGAGTAAGGAAGGATATGAAATAAATGATCATCTGTTTAGGAACTAATCAGCTGAACTGTCACTGTGTGTGTGTGTGCACTCTGACCAGGAACTCTGACGCCCCCTGCTGTCGGATGCTTCATCTCCAGCACCAGCTCGTTGTGTTTCACCTGCCAACACACACACACACACACACACACACACACACACACACACACACATCATCATCTAACTTTTCAGAGAGTCGGAGAGTCAAAGAGTCGCAGAGTCCGAGAGTCAAAGAGTCGGAGAGTCAAACAGTTGAAGAGTCAGATTCTGAGAGGCAAAGAGTCGGAGAGTCAAACAGTCAAACAGTCAAAGACTCAGAGAGTCAAACAGTCAAAAAGTCTGAGTTGGGGAGCCGGAGAATCAGAGAGTCAAAGAGTCGGACAGTGCATGTGTGTGTGTTCGTGTGTGTGCATGTGTGTTTCAGACCTGAGGGTCAGAGAAGACTTCTTTGATGCTGTTGATTGGTCCGACCGGGACTCCCGAGCCCTCGAAGCTCCTCAGCCAATCAGCTGTCGTCTTCTGCAGG
This sequence comes from Nelusetta ayraudi, assembly GCF_046127955.1. Classification (NCBI taxonomy): domain Eukaryota; kingdom Metazoa; phylum Chordata; class Actinopteri; order Tetraodontiformes; family Monacanthidae; genus Nelusetta; species Nelusetta ayraudi. The sequence continues at coordinate 393,960 of NW_027466123.1, read as the reverse complement.
AACCTGGAGCAGCATCAGACACGTTGACCCACCTGTGTGTGTGTGTGTGTGTGTGTGTGTGTGTGTGTGTGTGTGTGTGTGTGTGTGTGTCTGTGTGTGTCTGACCTGTGTGTCAGAAAAGAAGAAAGAAAGGAAGGTGGGTGGGAAGGAAGGAAGCTAAGACGTTTAGCTGGAAGGAAGAAAGGAATGAAGGGAAGAAGGTTGGCTGGAAGGAAGAAAGAGGGTTTGAAGGAAGGAGGGAAAGAAGGAAGGAAGGTAGGGGTAGGATGAAAGGAATGAATGAAGAAAAAAGTTAGGATGGTAGGAAGAAGGTAGGATGGAAGGACGGAAAGAAAGAAGGAAGAAAGGAAGGAAGAAAAGAGACTAGGACACATTGTGTGTGTGTGTGTGTGTGTGTGTGTGTGTGTTTGTGTGTGTTTGTGTGTGTGTGTGTACACCTCTGGGACAGTGTGTGCAGCAGCTGCTTGCGGTTCTGGACTCTCAGCTGGTTGGTCTTGTACTCTGATTGGTCCAGGAGCTCCGGCAGCTGCAGGACCTGAACCACAACCAGAACCAGAATCAGAGCCTGAAGCCTGGAGCAGTAGCAGCAGCAGCAGCAGCAGTAGCAAATAAAGGAATGAAAGAAGGAAGGTAGGATGGAAGAAAGGCGGGGAGGACGGAAGAAAGAGGAAGAAGGAAGAAAGGCACGATGAAGGAAAGAAGGAAGGAGATAAGGGAAGAAGGGGGGAAGGAAGGGAGAATGGAAGGGAGGAAGGAAGGAAGGAAACAAGGGAGTGTGTCCACTCACCTGACACACTCTGACAAACTGCTTGTCGTTTCCAGCTGCCACCACTATGTGTCCGTCGCTGGTCCTGAAGCCCTGAAGACATAGAAGCAGGTGGGGGAGTGGTTACTGGATAAAGCCTGGAGAGACCTGGCTGGGACCTGGCTACATCCTGGACCCGCCGAGGGTGGGCGTTCTGGGGGTTTTGGTGGTCCTGCAAGAGGCACTGGAGCTACACCTTCAAAGAGGGAGAGAGGAGAATGGAAGGGAGGGAGGAAGAAAAGAAGGAAGGATGAAGGAAGGAAGGGAAGGAGGAAGGAATGGAGGTAGGGAAGGAAGGAAAGAGAGGAAAGGAGGCATGATGGAAGGGAAGTGAGGTGGAGTAAAGGATGGAAGAGAGGGAGGAAAGAAGGATGGGATAAAGGAAAGAAGGGAATGAGGTATGATGGAAGAAAAGGAACGAAGGAAGGTAGGTAGGTTGGAAGGAAGGAAGGAGGGAAGGTAGGGAGAAAATAAAGAGGGAAGATAGGGAGGGAGGACAGAAGGAAGGAAAGAATGAGGCAAAGAAAGAGGGAAGGAAGGAAGGGTGGAAGGAAAAAATAAAGAAAAGAATGAATGAAGGAATGAAGGAGAGAGAGAAGAAGGGTCCTCAGGAGATGGAGATGAAGCAGCAGCTTGACCAAAACATGGTCCCAGGAGGTGGAGATGTAGTTGGCGGCGTTGGAAAAGAATGTGTTGTGTGTGTGTGTGTGTGTGTGTGTGTGTGTGTGTGTGTGTGACTGTGTGTGAGTCTGGGTCACCCAGCAGGCACTCCTACATCAACTGTCCTCAATGGGTGGATAAACGACAGTGCGAGAGAGAGTGTGTGTGTGTGTGTGTGTGGGTGGTCCCCAACAGGCACCTTCTTTCCCACTGTCTTTCCTGGGTTGATAAACGGGAATGTGTGTGTGTGTGTGTGTGTGTGTGTGTGAGGGGCTCCTCTCACCTGATAGGGCACGATGCTCTGGTGGGCGGTGCCCCAGCGCCGAGCCTCCTGGCCGCTGTTCAGGTAGTTGGAGGCGATGTGACTCAGACAGGACACCTGGTGGAGGGGTCAGGGGGGGCAGGAAGTCACTGCTTCCAGCCACATTGTGAGGCACGCAGTGGCACTGAGGTGAACTTCCAGTGGCCTCCAGTAGGAGGGGGGAGGAAGAGGTGGAGGAGAAGGGGATTGGGGTTCCCGGACTGAGCAGGTCTATTCTCTGGACTCCCTGGACGGGTCTAAATCCTGCCGTCTCTGAACTGCCTCTAAATCCTGGCCTCCCTCCCTGTGAGGAGCTTACCTGCGAGGACAGCAGATTGCAGTCGATGTGGGAGCCGCGCCCACTGCGCTGCCGCTGCAGCAGGGCGGCCATGATGGCTCCGTGGGCGTACAGCCCCGTGGCCAGGTCCGTCATGGCCACGCCTGGCCGCACGGGCTCGCCGCCCTGCTGGCAGAGAAGAGGAACACTCGGCAAAGACGGTCGGAAAACTGGCAGCGTAACCTGCTCGGCCCGTGGGCCGGTCTAAATCCTAGAATCTCTTAACTGGGCTGGTCTAATCCCTGGAGTTTAGACCAGTCTAGGGAGTCCAGGGATTAGGCCAGTTCAGAGACTCCAAGGATCAGACTTTTCCAGGGATTCCATGATTTGGACCCGCCCATGAACTCCACACATTAGACCGGCTCAGAGACTCCAGGGATTAGACCAGTCCAGGGAGTCCAGGATAGACTAGTCTGTAATCTCTGGATTCCCTGGACTAGTCTAAACCCTGGAATCTTTCAAATGGTTTTATGTTCGTGGACAGGTCTAAATCATGGAATCCCTCGACTGGATTGGTCCAAATCCTGCAGTGCCTGGACTGGGGATTAGACCAGTCCAGTCCAAGCACTCCAGGATTTAGACTAGTTTCGCAAGTCCAGGCATTAGACCAGTACAAAGATTCCAGTGATTAGATGAGTCCAAGTCAAGGAGTCCCTGGACAGGATAGAATAGCACCACCAACAGGTGGAGGACACAAAGAGGCCTTTGGTTTGGGGCCAGACTGGGCTCTGACCTCCGGCCCGGTGATGTGCATCATCCCGGAGACGGCGGAGGCGATGGAGTCGTAGCCTGGACTCTGGGACTGGGGACCCGTCTGCCCGTAGCCTGGACACACACACACACACACACACACACACACACACACACACACACACACACACACACCATGTGACATGAGCAGGAGGACGGGACGAGGAGGTCTGCTGAGTCACAGTGAGTCAGTAACTAATCTAAACTTCATTGAATGAATGACAAGAAGAATGTCCAGGACAAGGTCGTTGACTTGGCAACCATCTCATTAATTAAAGGGCAATTTATGCCTGCGTGTACTACGGTCTAAACCCTGGAGTCCCCGGGGTGGACAGGACGGGGATGGCGCCACCAGCAGGTTCTCTGGAAGGTTCCTCTGCTGCGGTTGAGTCACAGTGACTCAGGAGGTTCAGAGTTGACTGCAGCTGGGGGGGGGGGGGGGGGGGGGGGGGGGCACCAAGTGGAAGGAGGAAACCACGCCATCTGATTCAGCTCCTTGTTCCTACATGTTGAGTCCTGCTGACATCTGGTGGCGCTATCAGGAACTGCAGCGGTGACACCTGGACCGGTCTAAACCCTGGACTTGACTGGTCTGGTCTAAATGCTGGACTCTTGGGACAGCAACGATTATTGAAGGTTGTATGCAATGTTTATCACTGTTAAATACCTTCAACAGATCAATCAATCAATGTTCCCTGAATAGCACAACTGATGAGTGAAAGAGCTTTGCAGAGTTTGCACCCAACGTGTTTCACTGCTTCGTTTTCTATCAAAGGTTCCGAAACTTTGGAAACTTCTGCAAGCCAATGTTTTCAAGCCGTTCTTCTTTGTTTTTTTGCAGGATGTAAACGACGAGCAACACCACTGTCAGCACTCAGCACAGCGCTGCGGGTACAAATGAGGTGTGTTGTGGCGGCTGGTGTGTGAGTTCATCATTTAGCAATTTACAATAACAACAACACGACGCGTCAACGCTTACATTTTCATGTCAGCAAATTTATGTTGTCAATGTCATCGATTACGTTGAGTGATGGTCTAAACCCCAGACTCCCTGAACCTAGTCTAAACCCTGGAGTCCCTGGACTGAACCTGGTCTAAACCACGGACTCCCTGAACTGGTCTAAACCCTGGAGTCCCTGGACTAGACTAGTGTAAACCCTGGAGTCCCTGGACTCGTGTAAATGGTGATTCAGCACCTCGTTCCTACGCATGGAAGTCTGCTGACATCTAGTGGCGCCCGCAGCAGCAGCAGCAGCAGCAGCAGCAGCAGCAGCAGCAGCAGCCAGCAGCGCTAGTACCTGTAATGGAGCAGTACACCAGCCCGGGGTTGATCCCACTCAGAGTGGGGTAGCCCAGACCCAGCGAGGCCAGTTTCTCTGGCAGGAAGTTCTCCACCAGCACGTCACACACTGCTGCCAGCTGAGAGAGAGACACACAAACAAACAAACAAACAAACACAAACAGAAACACAGACACAGGACGAGTGAGTTCAGCTCCGGTGGCTGCAGTACTGAGTGGAGCCTGAAGGGGGCACCAGCACCTCCTGGATGATGCTTCGTCCTGAAGGATGTTTCATGTCCACGCAAATGCTCTGGAAGCAGACGAGCACACTGTTAGCTATTTCACTGTTAGTACCTTCTATTAAATTAGCTTTAATGCTAAGAACAGTTATGGAAGCAGCTAGCAAGCGAGTGTGTGTGTCGTTTTAGTTTTCCTGTTAGCTTCGGTTAGCTTAGCACATTCAGCTGGCCAGCTATTTCCATAGCCTCCCTTAGCTTTGATGATAATAAAGGTGATGGAAGCATCTAGCAAGCGACGCTGAAACTCTCAGTGTGTGTTACCTTTGCACCTTCTGTTAGCTTAGATCCAATGCTAGGAAAGGTTATAGAAGCAGCTAGCAAGCTATGCGAGGTGTGTGTGTGTGTGTGTGTGTGTGTGTGTGTGTGTGTGTGTGTGTGTGTGTGTGTGTGTGTGTGTGTGTGTGTGTGTGTGTGTTCTGTTAGCTTAGCAAGGGGAGGTTATGGAAACAGCTGGCCAGCTACTTCCATAACCTTTATTAGCTTTGATGCTGAGAAAGGTGATGGAAAAAAGCAAGCAACGCTAAAACTCACTGTACAGTATGTGTGTGTGTTGTTAGCTTAGCACCTTCTTGTTGCGGTTGACGCTCAGGAAGTAAGCGCTCTCGGAGCCCACGAACGGCGGCCCCCAGGCCCGTGTGTCGTCTCCTCCACCTGTTAATCACAGCTCAGTACCACCAACCTGTGTGTGTGTGTTGTTGTGGTGTGCGTGTGCGTGTGCGTGTCTAACCTGGCCGCTCCACCTTGATGACCTCGGCCCCCAGGTCCGCCAGAATCATGGTGGCGAAGGGTCCAGCCAGAACTCTGCGCACACACAAGGGCTGTGTCTCAATTCAAGGTCTACATCCTTCGAAGCCTGCATTTTAAGGCCAGTGACATCACAGCACTGCGCGAAGGCTTGTCCCAATCCACTAAGATTCGAAGGACACTCCAAATGCGCCCTTCAAATGCACTGCTACTGTCCTTCGTGGACTCCTGTATCCCAGGATGCTTTTGCGTGCTGCTGCAAAGCATCCTGGGATCCTGAGAAGTCAGCTGAAATGGCGGCAGCCTACTGGCAAAGACACGGCATATAAATGTAAAAAAATATTCAGTTTTTACCGTAGGGTTTTAACTTATTTGAACATCCAACGTCATGGTTGGATGGCGAACCAATGGTTAGCTTGATGCTATAAAAACGTGACTTATGGGTTTGGCCAGCAATAGGGGACGGCGGTGATGCAACCAAGAAGTACGCCGAAGGCTAGACCGGCCCATTTGGGTTTGTCCTACGTCGGCCGGCGGGTCCAATGAAGGATACAGACCCTGAATTGAGAAACAGCCATACACACACACACACACACACACACACACACACACACACACACACAAACAAAGCTCGGCCAATCAGAGCGGGTTGGGGTGGAGGGCGGGTCACAGCAGGGGGCAGGGCCATGGCAGCCTTACCTGGTCAGGTCCAGCACTCTGACGCCCTCCAGTGGAGAGACGCTACTTCCTGAAAGAACACTAATAATTAATAATGATAGTAATAATAATTCATCCCTCAATATTAGTAAAACATATTTATGATGATGATAAAAATAACTGAATAATAATTATATTATTATTATTATTATTATTACTATTATTAATAATAATAATAATAATAATAATAATAATAATAATAATAAAAATAATAATAATAAATCAATCAATCAATAGTTAAAATATAAAAGTAATAGTGCTAATAATGATAATATTTATAAAAATCCATCAATAATTATAATAAAAATAAAAATAATAACTTATTATTGTTATAATTATCATTAAAATTAATGCATCAACAATTATGTTAATAATGATGTATTCATAAATAAACGCTAATAACATTATAATTTATTATAAATAAATCATTCAACGTTATTATTATTATTATTATTAGTAGTAGTAGTAGTATAGACTTCACATTGTTTCCTAATCAGGAGCCACGTGTGGGGGAGAAGCTTATAAAACGACGCAGGATCAAGGTTCCGATAACTGACGTTAACTTCACAGACTGGAAGTGATTGGCTGCTGATCAAAGTTCAGCGGGCTAAAGTTGAACTTTGTGGGGGGAAACACTGTCTGCTTGTTTGCCGCTGCAAAGCAATAAAACTCTGTTTAAAAAAAAAAAAGAAAAAAAGAAAAGAAACGTCACTGTCCCAGGTTGAACTCCTGCTAGTTAGCGCCAGTCTTAATTGTGTATAACGGCCACCCGGCTGCTGGCTCTACATGTGCCGGCGGCCCTGGGGCTATAAGTCACAGCCAGTAGCCGTCTAGCGTGGCGGCTCGATTGGTTCATGCGAGGATTGTAAGATAGGCAGTTTCGCGTGTATTTTAAAGAAAACAACAGTGAAACAAAACTCTTTTGCCCGTCCCAACTTTGTCTCAAGTATCGTGTGGGAAAAAAATTGTCTGTATTGTGTGTAAAAAAGAAAAAGAAAAGATAAACCAAACTACTGGTATCATACAAAATGCATACATACAAAGTATACCTGCATTTTGTTCATTCTAATTTCAGATTTATCTGCTTTGTTGTTTGACAGCCGAACTGAAAAGTGCTGAAGTGATACATAAATATTGTATATTATGATGAAAATAAACCGGATCCACTATATGTTCCATCATTGACTTCCTGCCTGAACGAGTCTCGCTGCGATTGACGCGGACTCGCGACGTGAAGCGTAAAACGGCCACCGGCTGCGCCGGCTCCTCTACCTGTGCCGGCGTCCGTGCTCTGCCGCCGGCGTTGTCGCCCGACCGGAAGTAGCGCCGGGTGGTTCCGCTGCAGCGCAGCGGCGAGCCCGGAGATCCCGGAGGGGACGAGCAGCAGTCGGCCGGTCAGCGCGCGGCTGGCTGCAGACATTCTTTCAACTGGCTGATCGCTCACAACAGTCAAGCTGGAATAAGAATAAAAAATAAAAGATTCACTTCCGGGATGACCTATCAACATAGAGGTCATTCCCTCGCGCCCGCCCACCGGTTCGCGTCATTGGCTCAATATTAATTGAGTAAATAAGTTAGTAAGTAGGTGAATGAGAACACAATCACATATTTTTACTTATATGCTGTTGTGTTGAATGGGCTGAGTGCATTAGTCTGCTCAGTATTGATGGCCAATTTCCCCACGGTTTTTTGTTGTTGCAGGACACACACGCCAATTAAATGGTAAGAAAGCAGACACACACACACGCACAGTGGAATCCTGGGAAAGTGAGAAACCTGGAAAGAAACTTGCGAGGAGAAAACAACGGGGGAAGAGACTGCCGCAGGCTGCCACTGTTGCTCTCTGTTGCCCCCCGGGGGCCAAAGCTCAGAACTACAACTCACTTTTTTTGTTTGTTTTGTGTGTTGTTGTTTTTTGACTCACAATAGTTTTTTTTTTTTTTAATTTATTTATTTCTGCACAGACACTTCAAGGTGGAAAGCAGCAGCCAATCAGATGGAGCGGAGTAGGTCTCACACACACACACACAAAAAAAAAAATCACATTGAAACTTTTTTTTTTCTTTTTTTTCTTTTTTACTTTATTTCTATAAATATAAAACATCATCTGTTGCAAGCGAACGCGCGCGTGGGTGTGTGTGTGCGCGCGGGTGTGCGTGGTGTGTGTGACGCGATGAAGTGGTGGGAGGTAGCGCCCCCAGTAGCCCGCCCCCTGGTAGCCCCGCCCCTCCAGTGGCTCCTCCCCCTGGTGGCTGATCCCAGAAGGTCACTTCGACTCCCTCTTGATTGCGTTGAATTACGACGAGTGGAAAAACAGAAAGGGGCGGCGACTCGGCCACTCCAGTGGCCCCGCCCCCCGTCAACTTGACAGACGGCACCCTTCGTCCAATCAGGAGTCCTGAGACGAGAGCTCGGCCGGAATGTTTGCCCTGATCGCAGTTCCCTGCCTGTCCGGTGGCAGTCTGGGTCGGGTGGTCCCCCGTCCTTCAAATAGTAGTTTATCCACACACAAAAAAAAAAACACTGAAACATTCAGTCTGTCGCTGCTCCTTCACTCAGGTGGCACCTCCTCCTCCTCCCCTTTCCATTCCTCCTCCTCCTGCTGCTGCACCTCCGCCTCCGCCCACTAGATGGGGCTGAGTGTCTGCCGCTGCTGCTCCGTCAGCTCCGGGTGCCAAACGTCCACGATGAAGATGAGGCGGAAGGAGTCGGCCTGCTGCCAGACCTCGTGCTCGAAGGAGTCGTCGAAGATCAGCACCCGGCCCTCCTCCCACTGCCTGCAGAGGAGGAGCAGAGGAGGAGGTGGTGGTGAGGAGGAGGAGGAGGAGATGGGGGGAAATAGAGAGGCAGTCAAGGAGGAGTAGAGAGAGTGGAGGAGCAGCAGAGGAAGAGGGGGAACAGAAGAAGCAGGAGGAGTGGAGGAAGAGGAGGAGTAGAGGAGAAGTAGCAGAGGAGGAGTAAAGGTGGAAGAGGAAAGGAGCAGAGGAGGAGTAGGAGCAGTACAAGAGTGGAGGAAGGAGTAGAGGAGAAGCAGGAGCAGTAGAGGAGGAAAAAGGTGGAAGAGGAAAGAAGCAGAGGAGGAGGTGCAGAAGGAGCCAGAGGAGCAGAGCAGGAGTAGAGGAAGAGGGGGAGTAGAAAGGATAAAGGTGGAAGAGGAAAGGAGCAGAGGAGGAGCTGCAGGAGGTGCAGGGTACCTGGTCTGCTCGGTGCAGCGGATGCTGCAGCCCTGCTGGGGGACCACGAGGCCCAGGTGCAGCCTGAGCCTGCAGTTGGTGGGACCAGTGTGAGGCCACACGTGAGTCCCTGGCTGCATGACCGAGAACTTGACCTGCACGCACACGCACACACACACACACACAAACAGTGAGTTTTAGGGTAACTTGCTGGCTACTTCCTTAGCCTTTCTTAGCATCAAGGCTAAGGTGAGGCCGCTTAGCTTTGACAATAAGCTAACAGAAGGTGCATAAGCATCTTTCCTTCCAACCTGTGGTGCAAGGCTGTGTGTGTGTGTGTGTGTGTGTGTGTGTGTGTGTGTGTGTGTGTGTTTGGGGGAGGCGGGGGGGGGCACTACCTGTCCTCTCTTGCAGCCGGTGGCCTCGGGGAAGCCCTCCAGCAGGGCGCAGGTCTTGGGGACCCCCTGACACGCTTTCCCGGCCCTCTTCCCTGGAGGAGATGTACACACACACATAGCCATGAGACCCACACTGTGTGTGTGTGTGTGTGTGTGTGTGTTAGGGTTTGTGTGTGTGCACGGTACCCTGCTGCCATAGCGTGTACTGGCCCCACTCGCCGCGTTCCCTCAGGTTCTCATCCTCTGGGACAAACAGCCCCGTGTTCTGGTCCATCACGGCCAGAGCCTCGTCCCGGATCGTCCTCCAGTTCCTCTCCAGCGCCTGGAGACACACACACACACACACACACACACACACACACACACACACACACCCAGTGTGAGTTGTAGCGTAGCTTGCTAGCTGCTTCCATAATCTTTCTTAGCAATAAAGCTGAAGGGAGGCTATGGAAACACCTGCTTTTGATTTCATGCTAAGCTAATAGAAGGCTGCTAAGCTAACAGAACACACACACGCACACACACACACACTGTGAGTTTTAGCGTAACTCGCTAGCTGCTTCTGTAATCTTTCTTAGCAATAAAGCTAAAGGGAGGCTATGGAAACAGCTCCCTCAGTGTTAATGCTAAGCTAACAGAAAGTGCTAGGCTAACAGAACACACACACACAAATACACACACACACAGAGGCTGACCTTGACCAGCTGGGTGTAGCCCGTCTCAGCGGCCGTCCACCAGGGCCGCGCCGTCAGGCCGGCCACATTGTAGAGCGAGCGCTGCCACACGGAGGCAAAGTGTCCGCGCTGGTGGCCCACCTCGTACCAGTGAAGCGCCTGCAAGGAGAGCAAATCCAGCAGAACTTCCATCAGTCACAGGCTGCCACTGCAGGGGCACGGAAATTATTACCAGCATTATTAGCTTTTATCAATGTTCTTAACATGAATTTATGAAATGTGAGTGGCAGAGAAAATGTTTTAATTGAGTGTAGTTATATGGTAGGTACTAGTTCCAGTACTAGTACGGCACTAGTAAATAGAAAAATAGAACCTTAAACGCTAAGAAAGGTGATGAAGGCAGCTAGCAGGCTACGCTAAAACTCACACTGTGTGTGTGTGTGTGTGTGTGCACCCACCCTGCTGCGCTCCCCCATCCTCTGCAGGGCGTCGCCAAGGTGGAAGTAGAAGCGGCCGTCGTCGGTCCCCGGTGCTCCAGACTCCAGGCCCTCCTGGAACACAGGGGGGAGGGGCCGCCGAGGTTTAATTGGCTGAGGTCACCGGAAGGACACACACACACACACACCCACACACACACACACCTGCAGGTAGCTGATGCTCTCGGCAATCTGGTTCTCCGACTTGAGGATGAAGCCGTAGTGAACCTGAGCGAAGCCATCAGCTGGGGAGGAGGAGAGGACCTGAGGAGGAGCAGGAGGAGGAGTTAGCGAGGAGGAGGAGGAGAGCTCCTGAGGAGGAGCAGGAGGAGGAGGAGTCAGGAACAATCAGAGAGGAGAAGGAGGTGGAGGAGGAGGAGGAGCAGGAGGAGGAGTTAGAGAAGAGGAGGAGAGGACCTGAGGAGGAGGGGGAGGAGTCAGGAACAATCAGAGAGGAGAAGGAGGTGGAGGTGGAGAGGAGGAGAGGAAGAGGAGGAGCAGCAGGAGGTGTTCGAGAAGAAGAGGAGAGGACCTGAGGAGGAGGGGGAGGAGTCAGGAACAATCAGAGAGGAGTAGGAGGTGGAGGCGGAGAGGAGGAGGAAGAGGAGGTGGAGGAGGAAGAGAAGAACGAAAAGCGGCAGGGGCAGCAGCAGGAGCAGAAGGAGGTGCCCCCCCCCCGCCCCCCGCGTCACCCACCTCCTCGTAGACCCTCTTGGCTGCCTTGTTGTCCCCCAGCAGCAGGTGGGCGACGCCCAGCTGGTTCTTGGCCCCAGAGTCTTCTGGGAAATGCAGTGTCAGTCTCTCCAGGGTGGCCAGGGAACCTCGCACCCGGCCTGAGGAGGAGCAGAGAGGAGGAGCGGTGAGCAGGAGGGGCAAAGAGGAGGAACAAGGAGGACTAGCAGAGAGGAGGAGCAGTGAGCAGGAGACTGGAGGACGAGAAAAGAGAAGGAGCAGAGAGGAGGTCAGCCGGGGGGGGGGGGGGTGCAGGGACCCACCCAGAAACTGCTGCCTCTCGGCCCTCCGGGTCAGCGCCGCCCTCAGGAGGTCGGAGGTCACGTCGGGGAGGTCGGCGGCGGCGCCGTAGCTGGCGATGGCGAGCTGGAGGAGCTGGTTGCTGCGCCGCTGCTCCGCTATCTCGTCCTCGCACTGCACACACACGCGCACGCACGCACACACACACACACACACACACACACACACACTTAGCTGGCTACTTCCACAACCTTTCTCAGTGCTTAGCGCAGCACATTCTGTTAGATTTGATGCTCAGCTAACAGAATGTGCTAAGCTAAACAGAACACACACACACACACACACACACACACACACACACACACACACACACACACACACACACACACACAGACAGTTGTTAGCCTGCAGTACCTGGGCCTTCCCATAGCGAGCGCGGGGGCTGAGAGGATGCTGCTGCACCAGCAGGTCGAAGGCCTGCAGCGCCTCCTGCAGTTTGCCCTGCAACACACACACGCACACATTCTCGTTTTTCTGGCCAGTGAGGACAGTGGATGTGGACGTGCCTACTTGGGGACCACACGCACACACACGCACACATTCTCGTTTTTCTGGCCAGTGAGGACAGTGGATGTGGACGTGCCTACTTGGGGACCACACGCACACACACACACACATTCTTGTTTTTCTGGCCAGTGAGGACAGTGGATGTGGACGTGCCTGCTTGGGAACCACACACACACACACACACACACACACACACACACACCTTCTTGCGGAGTTTCTCTGCAGCGTCGATCTCAGCCTTGATGCTCTTGTCCAGCTTGTTGAACAGCTTCGGTTTCTTCTTCTTGGCTTCTTTTTATTGGAGATGAAATAGAAGAAGAACAACAACAACAACAACTTCTTTGACATTTTTTGAAGGAAATGATACATACACACAAGACATATTTATGGGGGAAAAATAACAAGAATTTGTCATCATTTGTGGCGCCAGATTTCCTAGAAGCTCTCAAGGAAGGAGGAGGAAGAGAAAGATGAAGAAAAATAGGAGGAGGAAGAGGAGAAGAAGGAGAAAGAGGGGGAGGAGGAGAAAAAGGAGTAGGAGGAGGTGAAGGAAGTTTAGGAGGCAGCGGTGGTAAAGGAGGAGGAGGAGGAGAAGGAAAAGAAAGAGGAGGAAGGAGAAGGTGTAGGAGGTGATGAAGGAGGAGGAGGAGATGAGAGTGGAGAATGGAGGGAGGAGGGGGGAATTGCCCTGTACTGGTTGGAGCTCCTCCCCCTGCTGCTGCTGCTCTCACCTTTGACCTTGGGCTTGTCCTCCAGCTGGGGTCCTGGATCCTCAGTGGGTCCTGGAAGGCAACACAACACGTTCACTGACTGACTCCCCGAGTCTCCATGGAGACCCTGAGGACCGCATGCAAACACCACACCTGCTGGTCCCGGTTCTGCTGCTTGTCCTGGTTCTGTCGGTCCTGCTTCTGCTGCCGGTCCTGCCTCTGCTGCTGGTCCTGCCTCTGCTGGTCTGAGTGGTTCTGTTTGTGTGTGTGTATCCATTGTAGATACAGCAGTTGAAAAGGTTCATTAATATATAATAATAAATACTGTAATTATTCTCTAGAGAAAACGATAACAATGAGGGATTCACCTGTGCTGATGCTGATCGGTTCCAGTGCTGCTATCAGGAACTGCTAACGGTCTACTGGTACTGATACTGGTACCAGTAGACCGATACTGGTATCAGTACCAAGTATAGCAGTGTCAGCTCTCGTGACTATACTGAGGCCTAATGCTGGTATCGGTACCGATACTGGTTCTGGTAACAATACCATTATCAGTACTGATACCTGATACCAGTATCAGGTATCAGTCCAGCCTCCCCTTAGCTTAGATGCTAAGAGAGTTTATAGACGCCAGCTAGCGGGCTACGCTAACACTCATCTCACTCTTCCTCTTCCCCGTCCATCTCCTCCTGCACCTCCAACTCCTCTCCTTCACCACTTCCTCCTCTTCTCCTCCTACTCTTCTTCCTCCTCCTCCTCCTCCAGTTCCCCCCTCCTCCTCTTCCTCCCCCTCTTCCTCTTCCTGCACCTTCTCCTATTTCTACTCTTCCTCCTCCTGCACCTTCCACTTCCCCCTCCACCTGCTCCTCCTCTCCTCCACTCCACCTCCTCCTCACCAAACTAGACCTGCTAACACTGGTCCTACTTGCCACCTGGACCTCCTCCTGTGACAGCAGCTCCTCCTCCACCTACTCCTCGGAGGAGGAGGAGGTGGCGCTACAGTGGTGGTGCATGAAACCCTGAACAACTACACAACAAAAAGAGTGAGAGAGAAACAGTGCGAGACCATCTGGAAGGAGGCGAGGCCAGGACAGCGAGGCTCCGCCCCCTCAAACCCGAGACCCTCTATTATTAGAGCCGACAAGCCCACCGTGTGTGTGTTCTGTTAGCTTAGCACCTTCCATTAGCTTAGCATTAGAGCTAAGGGAGCTGTTTCCATAGCCTTCCCTTCCCTTTAATGCTCAGAAAGTTGACGGAAGCAGCTAGCAAGCTATGCTAAGACTCTGTGTGTGTGTGTGTGTGTGTGTGTGTGTGTGCGTGCTCACTTTTCTCCTCCTCAGCTATGACTTCCTGGTGGACCTCCCTCTGTTTGAGGCCTGTTCAGCAGGATAGAATAATAATAATAATAGTAATAATAATACGACAAAAATAATTTCACAATAATAAAATAACATTATTATTAATACTAATTGTATATTAAGAATAAGCATAATAATAATAATAATAATAATAATAATAATAATATTTAATCATTTTAAGAATGTTGCAGGTGCTTTACAGTGATGTGCCTTCAATCTGCTGGAGGAGTTTGGTTCACACAGGAAGTGACCTCATCGCTGGGACTGTTTTCATTGGTCTTTTTTTTTTTTATTGATACCAGAAAAAAAATACCAAAAGACATTTACACACATCAATCAATAATCAATAATCATCATGTTTCCTCATTTTAATGCAACAGAGAACCAACAAGTCTGGAGCAGGAAGTGGGACAGGAAGTGGTCCCGTCACTACTTCCTGTCGCCACTACGTATGGCCAGTTAAACAAAACCAGCCAATCAGAGCCCTCGCAATCTGTCCTGGGGTGGGGGTGTGGCCAGGACATGGTGATGTCACTTCCCCTGCTGTCCAAGCCCCCTCCCTTCCTCACCCCTCCCTTCCTGGCCTGTTCCTTCTCCTCCCACAGCCTCTCTCACTGAGCTGAGTGCAGCTTCTCCTTTTTTATAGCCATCCTCTCCTCCTCCTTTTCTCTGGAGACTCCTCCTTCTCATCAGTTCTCTCTTTCTTTTGCAACACCTTGTCTCTCCATCCTCTCCTCCCCCTCTGCAACTCCTTTTAATATCTGCTATTTTGGCCTCCTTCTCCTCTCTCCTTCAGGAGGCGGTGCTTCACCTTCAGGAGGTGCTGCTTCTCCTTCAGGAGGTGCTGCTTCTCCTTCTCCACTCTCTACTGCAGGAGTTGGTGCTGTTTCTCTTTCACCTGCAGGAGGCGCTGTTTCTCCTTCTCTAGCAGGAGACGCTGCTTCTCCTTCTCAGCTCTCTCCTGCAGGAGTCGCGCCTTCTCCTTCTCCTGCAGGAGGCGCTGCTTCTCCTTCTCCACTCTCTCTTGCAGGAGGCGCTGCTTCTCCTTTTCTGCTCTCTCCTTCAGGAGTCGCTCCTTCTCCTTCTCCTGCAGGAGGCGCTGCTTCTCCTTCTCCACTCTCTCCTTCAGGAATCGCTCCTTCTCCTTCTCCTGCAGGAGGTGCTGGTTCTCCTTCTCTCTCTCCAGCAGGAGGCGCTGCTTCTCCTCTCGCTCCTGCAGGAGCCGCTGCTTCTCCTTCTCTGCTCTCTCCAGCAGGAGGCGCTGCTTCTCCTTCTCTACTCTCTCCTGCAGGAGGCGCTGTTTCTCCTTCTCTCTCTCCAGCAGGAGGCGCTGTTTCTCCTTCTCTGCTCTTTCCTGCAGGAGGCGCTGCTTCTCCTTCTCCGCTCTCTCCAGCAGGAGGCGCTGTTTCTCCTTCTCTCTCTCCAGCAGGAGGCGCTGCTTCTCCTTCTCTCTCTCCTGCAGGAGGCGCTGCTTCTCCTTCTCTACTCTCTCCTGCAGGAGGCGCTGTTTCTCCTTCTCTCTCTCCAGCAGGAGGCGCTGCTTCTCCTTCTCTACTCTCTCCTGCAGGAGGCGCTGCTTCTCCTTCCCTCTCTCCAGCAGGAGGCGCTGCTTCTCCTCCTCTCTCTCCTGCAGGAGGCGCTGTTTCTCCTTCTCTGCTCTCTCCAGCAGGAGGCGCTGCTTCTCCTCCTCCTCTCTCTCCTGCAGGAGGCGCTGCTTCTCCTCCTTCTCTCTCTCCAGCAGGAGGTGCTGCTTCTCCTCTCTCTCCTGCAGGAGGCGCTGTTTCTCCTTCTCTACTCTCTCCTGCAGGAGGCGCTGTTTCTCCTTCTCTACTCTCTCCTGCAGGAGGCGCTGATTCTCCTTCTCCTCTTTCTCCAGCAGGAGGCGCTGCTTCTCCTTCTCTGCTCTCTCCAGCAGGAGGCGGTGCTCCTCCTCTCTCTCCTGCAGGAGGCGCTGCTTCTCCTTCTCTGCTCTCTCCAGCAGGAGACGCTGCTTCTCCTCCTTCTCTCTCTCCTGCAGGAGATGCTGTTTCTCCTTCTCTGCTCTCTCCTGCAGGAGGTGCTGCTTCTCCCTTTCCTGCAACAGGCGCTCCTTCTCTCTCTCCTGCAGGAGGCGCTGCTTCTCCTTCTCTACTCTCTCCTGCAGGAGGCGCTGTTTCTCCTTCTCTGCTCTCTCCTGCAGGAGGTGCTGCTTCTCCCTTTCCTGCAACAGGCGCTGCTTCTCCTTCTCTACTCTCTCCTGCAGCAGGCGCTGTTTCTCCTCCTCCTCTCTCTCCTCCAGGAGGTGCTGCTTCTCCCTTTCCTGCAAAAGGCGCTCCTTCTCTCTCACCTGCAGGAGGTGCTGTTTCTCCTTCTCTGCTCTCTCCAGCAGGAGACGCTGCTTCTCCTTCTCTGCTATCTCCAGCAGGAGGCGCTGTTTCTCCTTATCCGCTCTCTCCTTCAGGAGGCGCTGCTTCTCCTTCTCCTCTAGAAGGCGGTGCTCCTCCTTCTCTCTCTCATGTAGGAGGCGCTGTTTATCCTTCTCTGCTCTCTCCTGCAGGAGGCGCTGCTCCTCCTTCTCCTGCAGGATGCGCTGCTCCTCCTTCTCTCTCTCCTGCAGGAGGCGCTGTTTCTCCTTCTCTGCTCTCTCCAGCAGGAGGCGCTGCTTCTCCTCCTCTCTCTCCTTCAAGAGGCGCTCCTTCTCCTCCAGAAGGCGGTGCTCCTCTTTCTCCTTCTCCTGCAGAAGGCGCTGCTTCTCCTTCTCCAGCAGGAGGTGCTGCTTCTCCCTTTCCTGCAGGAGGCGCTCCTTCTCACTTTCCTGCAGGAGCCGCTCCTTCTCTTTCTCCTGCAGGAGCCGCTCTTTCTCAACCCTCTCTGTCTCCATCCTTTCCACCTCCTCCCTTTTCCTCTTCTCCTCCTCCTGCTGCTGCTTCTCCCTCTCCTCTCTCCTCCTCTTCTGCTCCTCCTCCTCCTCCTCCTCCTCCTCCTCTTTCTCCCTCCTCCTCTTCTCCCTATCTTCCCTCCTCTTCTCCTCCTCCTGCCTTTCCTCCATCCTCCTATTCTCTTCCTCTTTCTCCCTCTTCTCCCTCCTTCTGTTCTCCTCTTCCTTCCTCTGCCTCTTCTCCTCTGCCTCCTTCCTCCTTTTCTCCTCTCTCTCCTCCTCCCTCTCCTCCATCCTCATTTTCTCCTCCTCCTTACTCTGCCTCTCCTCCTCCTCCTCTTTCTTCCTCCTCTCCTCCTCCCTCTTCCTCTTCTCATCCTCTTCTTTCTCCCTGTCCTCCTCCTCCCCCCTCCTCCTTTTCTCCTCCTCCTCCTCCTCCTTCCTCTGCCTCTCCTCCTCCTCCTTCTTCCTCCTCTCCTCCTCCCTCTTCCTTTTCTCATCCTCTTCTTTCTCCCTCTCCTCCCTCCTCTTCTCATCCATCCTCCTTTTCTCCTCCTCCTCCCTTTTTCTCCTCCTCTCCTTCTCCTCTTCAATCTGCACCTCCTCCTGGCGGAGGAGTTCCCTGATCTCCTGGAGGGCCATGTGGCTAATCCTCTGCAACTCCTCTCTCCGCTGGAAGCTCCTCAGCTCCTCCTTCAGGGCAGAGCGCAGCACTGCGCCTCCTACAGGGTGGCCTGAGGCCAGCAGGCAGAAACAGGAAGTGATGTCACTGGTTAGGGGGCGGGGCTTTGTCATTAGGTTGGGGGCAGGGCTTCATCACAGGGTTAGGAGAAATTGCGGTGCTGCCTTCGCTGACATCACAGTGCTGCCTTCACTGACACCATGCTTTCAATGACATCACGGTGTTGCATTCAGAGACATCCCACTCCTGCCTTCACTGACACCACGGTGCTGCGTTCACTGACCTCACGGCATTTCCTTCACTGACATCACGCTGCTGTGTTCCCCGACATCACAGTTAGGGTTAATTTTGCTCCAGTAGCTGCTAAACCACAGCAGTAGCCGCTAGCGGCTAGCTGCTAGCAGCTAGGGAAGTTAAAGTCAGTCCAGATCAAATCCAGAACAAAGCAAGAGTTTGCTCTTCATTCACAGGAGCACACGCGCCACTGATGGGAACCTGAACATGCTGCTAGTTCCTGAGCCTGAAGGTCCTTGAAGGTCCCTAAAGGTCTCGAACCCTAAAAGTCTCAGTCCTTGAAGGTCTCAGACCCTGAAGGTCTCTGAAGGACCTTGAAGATCCTTCAAGGTCTCTGAAGAACCCTAAAGGTCCTCAAAGGTCTGAGGTTAGAAGCACAATGCAACCAGCCCATGCAGGCAACTGTACCTTGAGTTCTCTTCCTCACGTCTCTCTTGTCCTCTGAAGACAGACAGACAGACAGACAGGCGGACAGTCATCAGAAACAGGAAGTGACATCACCACCACCCCCATCCCACCACCCGATGGGCAGAGAGAGGTGTGTGCACGACCTCACATCACCACCTAGCGGCTCAGAGCGACGACCTGACCAGTGAGGCCGCTAGCTAGCTAGCATAGCTGGATGACTGACTCGCTGCTGGGACCAAGCAGGAAGTGGGGGGGATGAAACAGGAAGTAAACTGCTGCTGCCGCTGCCACTGATTGGTGGGAAATGTATTTTATTTTGTCAAAGTTTGATGCTTGCGGTGAAGAAGAAGAAGAAGAAGAAGGAGAAGAAGAAGGAGGAGAAGGAAAAGGGGAAGAAGAAGAAGAATTAATGATGATGATGATGATGTCAGTCTCTCCCAGAGCCAAGCCCCCCCCAAGTCCTGATTGGCCAGCAGCCCGACCAGCAGGCTCCTTCTTCATCTTCCTCCAAGTCCTTTTCCTCCTCCTCTTCATTTTGTTCATCCTCTTTTTTTCTCTTGCTCCTCTCGCTCCTCCTTATTCTTCCTCTTCCTACTCCTCTTCCTCCTCCTCTTCCACTTCCCCCTCCTCCTCCTCATTCTCTTCCGCCTTCTCCTTTCTCTTTCATTTTCCTCCTCCTCTTTTTTTCTCTTCCTCCTCCACATCATCCTCTTCCTCCTTCTTCTCCTCTTTCTCCTCCTCCTCCCGCTCTAGCGACGGCAGTGGCACGGTGTCAAACAGGAAGGTGAAGAATCCAAACAGCCAATCAGAGCCCTCCTCTGCCAAAACATCTAGCACCTCCTCCAGCGACTCGGCGTTCGCACTAGCGGTGCCGTCTGTGGGGGAGGAGAGGGGTGTAGGGAGGGGTGGGGGGTGTGCAAAAAGAGGGGGGGGGGGAGCCAGACTGATGCACCAGGAAATGGGAGAAGGAAGGAAGGAGAGAGAGGGGGGAAGGAAAGAGGAAGGAGGGAAGGAAGGAAGGAAAGAGGAAGGAGGCAAGGAAGGAAGGAGGAAGGAAGGAGGGAAGGAAGGAGGAAGGAAGGAAGGAAGGAGGGGAGCGAGGGAAGGAAGGAAGGAAAGAGGAAGGAGGCAAGGAAGGAGGGAAAGAGGAGGGAAGGGAGGAAGGAAAGAGGAAGGGAGGGTGGGAAAGAGGAGAGAGGGAAGGAAGGAGGGGATGAAGGAAAGAGGAAGGAAGGGTGGGAAAGAGGAGAGAGGGAAGGAAGGAGGGGATGAAGGAAAGAGGAAGGAAGGGTGGGAAAGAGGAGAGAGGGAAGGAAGGAGGGGAGGAAGGAAAGAGGAAGGGAGGGTGGGAAAGAGGAGGGAGGGAAGGAAGGAGGGAAAGAGGGGGGAAGGGAGGGAAGGAGGTACGGAAGGAAAGAAGGAAGGAGGGAGGGAGGGTGGGAAAGAGGAGGGAGGGAAGGAAGGAGGGAAGGAAGGGACCGTAACAAAAAAAAAAAGATGGATGGATGACGAGGCACAAAAAGAGAGAGCGAGTGAGTTGAGGAAGTGACACAGGAAGCAGCAATCACAGGTGAGCCTTCACTTCCTGTCTTGGTCCCTCTTACTTCCTATCTGTCTGCAGCTTCTCCCATGTGTGTGCGTGTGTGTGTGTGTGACAAGAGCTCCGCCCACCACAGGGCCAGCTGACTTGGAGGCACATGACTGTAAACAACAGGTTAATAAAGAAAAAGAAAAAAAGCAAGGAAGGAAGGAGAGAGACAGAAGAAGGTGGAGGAGGAGGAGGAGATGAAGGTTGGACTTGCCGAGTAGAACTTTGGCGTCCTCCATGTCAAAGTCTCCGTCCCCATCGGCGTCGTAGGACCTCAGTCTCCCTGTGGGAGGAGCCAGAAGGGGGGTGTCAGCCAATCACACGCAGGGCTGCCGTGACATCAGCAGCAGCTGGTTCGCAGCAAAGACACACGATTGGCTGATTTACCTTGAAGGACCTGAGAGAAGTTGAGAGGAAACTGCTTCACCCTGGCTGTAGGAGGTGGAGGCGGAGGAGGAGGAGGAGGAGGATCGAGGAGGAGGGGAGAAGGAGGAGGGGGAGGAAGAAAGAAGGGGGAGGGGGAGGAGGAAAGGGAAGAGGAAGCGGAGGGGAGGAGGAGGGCGTAGATTGGAGAAGAGGAGAAAGTGGAGGAAGAAGAGGAGGAGCAGAAGGAGGAGGAGGAGGTGGTTAGGCTCCACCAACACTTGAAAGCTCTCACAGACGTTTCAACGTGTTCAGCTCTCTGCTGCCCCCCGCTGGCCTTATGACACAAAAGGCAGCTGGAGCTGCTGCTCCTTCTCCCCACTGCTAGCCTGCTTAGCATGTAGCTCCACCTCCCACCCCACCCCCCCGCCCACTCACCAATGAGGCTGTGGTAGTCCACCAGGTCCAGGTGGACCAGGGCCACAGAGCTCCACACTCCCAGGAGACCCAGGACAACCAGCCAGATGAGCAGGGAGTTCCCTCCTCCTCCTCCTCCTCTTCCTCCTCCTCCTCCACCTGCTGCTGCTGCTGCTGCTCCTCCTCTCTCTGTGTTCTTCCCATTCTCGCTCTCCAGCACTGGACTCTTCCCCTCTGCAGGAAGAAAGAAACAGGAAAGAGAAGCAGGTGAGGCGTTGCCCCACTGGGCGACGTGGCTAACAGTGCTAACGTGGCTAACTGGTCCGGCCTCCCTCCTCCCTCCCTCTTCTGTGACAGGAGCTCCTTCCTTCCTGACCAGCAGCTTATCCTCCTCCCCCTTTTCCTCCTCGCCCTCTTCCTCTCCCCCACCTCCTCCTCCTCCTGCTGCTCCTCCTGCTGCTCCTCCTACTTTTCTTCTTCCTCCTCCTCCTCCTCTCCCCCCACCCCCTCCTGCACCTCCTCCTCCTCTCCTTAGCCTTCTCCTCCTCCTATTCCTGCTCTTCCTCCTCCTCCTGCACCTCCACCTGTTCCTTCTTCTTCTCCTCCTCCTCTCTCCCACCACTTCCTCCCCATGATGCTCCTACTTTTCTTCCCCCTCTTCCTCTTCCTGCACCTCCTCCTCCTATTCCTACTCTTCCTCCTCCTCCTGCACCTCCACCTGCTCCTCTTCCTCCTCCTCCTCCTCACCAAACTAGACATTGATCCTACCTGCCACCTGGACCTCCTCCTGTGACATCAGCTCCTCCTCCACCTCCTCCTCCTCCTCCTCTGAGGAGTAGGTGGCGCTATAGTGGTGGTGCATGACACCCTCAACAACTACACCACTGCACAACAACCCAACAACCCAAGTGAGAGCGAAACAGTGTGAGACCATCTGAAAGGACAGAGGACAGCGAGGCTCCACCCCCTTAAACCTGAGACCCTCTATTATTAGAGCCGACAAACCCACCGTGTGTGTGTGTGTGTGTGTGTGTGTGTGTGTGTGTGTGTGTGTGTGTGTGTGTGTGAGCGTGTCTTTGTGTTTGTGTGTGTTTTCTGTTAGCTTAGCACCTTCTATTAGCTTAGCATTAGAGCTAAGGGAGCTGTTTCCACAGCCTCCCCTTTGCTTTAATGCTCAGAAAGGTTACGGAAGCAGCTAGCAAGCTATGCTAAGACATTCTGTGTGTGTGTGTGTGTGTGTGTGTGTGTGTGTGTTGTGTGTCTGTGTGCATGTGACCTTGGACACAAGTTTGGTCTATTTGTTGTCAGCTGACTGACACACACACACACACACACACACACACACACACACACACACACACACACACACACACACACACACACACACACACACACACGTCCAGCTGCAGCGCTTCCTCAACTTCACTAGTGATGTCATAGGACCGTTCTCGTCGTTTCCAAAAAACAGGAACTTTAAAAATAAATACATAGATAGATAGATAGATAGATAGATAGATAGATAGATAGATAAATAAATAAATAAGCAGGAACTTTTTAAATCACTGACACAACGTGATTTGGCATAAAACATGTTGCTAGCTGCTGAATTAGCCCAACAGACATTCTTCAAGGTGTGAAATAATCGAGCCAAACTGATTTGTGAACTGTCCGCCGGAAGCTCACAGATGTCGTCATCAGCCGCCCGTCCAAACTCAATCGCTGCGGGACTGGCTAGCTTCGGGTTAGCTGTCTAGCTCCTCGGGCTGGCTGGAAGAGTGCGCCCGCATGTAAACAAATCAGCCGTTTTGAATCACAACTTGTGCAGACTTTATTGGTATTAGCAATAAAGTCAATTTTGACTCACATTCAAATTCAAATTCAAATTCAAAGAACAATAATAATTGTTCATATTATTATTACAATAAATAGAATCAGTTTCCTTGCATCGGTGGTGCGTTCATAAACGGAACCCCATAAGCATTTCATGCATTTTTATCACATTTTTGCGCAACGGCGACGCAAAGGTGACAACCGATAGGGTTCAGCTGGTCCTGCCGACTGGCGGAGATGGACTCTTCGGTTCGGGGTACCCCCGCAAACCGGGGGGGTGCGCGGGGGTACCCCGAACCGAAGAAGGGCACTTTCTCCGAAGAGTCAATCATTTACTTGACTGATGTTTAAGTGCTGGTTGAGCACGAATTCTGTCGCTGGTGCAGCAGTTAGCGGCTAGCTAATTATGATGATGCTGAGGAGTCCGGGGCGTTCGGACCGCAACTTTGGAGCGGTGAACCGCGGTTCTGGTTTCGTTTTGAGAGCCCTCAACGATGCCGAATTATAGGGTTAAATGCGACGACCTATGGCGCTCCTCTCCGGAGCTGCTAGCACCGACACAGCTCCGACGGCAAGCAATGCTGGCTTAAAATGTCAGAAAATCAAACGCAGTATGGAACACGGAGCACCGCTTGGAAACAGAGGGGGGGCGGGGGGGGGCGAGAAGAGGGAAACCCACCTTTCTTGGCGTGATGTTTGGCGCTTCTCCGCTGAGGCATGGTTTCGCTGATGGTCCGCCGGTCCGCAGTGGAGCTCGTCGGTCTCAAACTGTGACCCGGAAACGCAGAAAAGGTTCGGTGCGGCCCAGAAAAGAAATCCCACCCAGCTTGGCTTCAGCTTCGCGTCGACCCACCGTGGTTACCAGCGAAGCCCCATAGCCGTAGTAACCACCGTGAGTGGCTGCCGACCAATCAGAGTGCGGATCGACTTCCGAGTTGCAGCCCCTTTCGGTTTGAAAAGGAGGAGCAAAAACGTGGCAGAAGAGGAAGAGCTGCTGGAGGGAGGACGAGCAGTGACCCCCCCCCCCCCCCTGATTTAAGAGTCACATCGATAAAGAGCGAAGTACAGTGGGGCTTCAAATATACGGATTTTGTTGGAACTTTGCGGTGGTTCTTGTTGGTTCTGGATTGCTCTGTGCTGTTGTGGTACGAGGTGGTTCTGGGTGGTTCTAGGTGGCTCTTGGTAGTTCTAGGTGGCTCTTGGGTGATTCTAGGTCAGGCATGGGCAAACTATGGCCCACAAAGCTTTTTAAATTTGTCACGAACAGACCAAAAATAAAATCAGTTCATCACACAGGACAGCGACTGAGAACTGAGAGACGAAGATGTAACCGGCGACTTAACGTTACATCCATTAGCACTGGATGAGAGCAACGATCTAAAAGACACTGCTCAGCTCCTAATTTTTTTACCCGAGGGATGAATGACACTTTTTTCAAAAAAAAATTAGGCACCAGGATCTCGTAATTACGAGAAATTATGAGATTAAAAATTAAAAGGAAACTTCTAAATCAGTAATCTGTGGGCAATGATGCCGCTATCGCAATTGTGACGCTGTCGCAGTTAAATAGGTACGTCTTAACTTTTTTTGAGGAAATTCATTTTGAATGAAGAATGGACCGACAACAAAGAATGTTCCAAAAATATAAATCTGAAACCAAGCACAGAGAAAAGCGAGTCTACCTAGTTTCCCTCTTGTGCTCAGTGATTACCGTAATACCTGGTATGCACAGAGCAAGCAAAAAGAAAAAAAAAATTCAATATAATAAAAAATAAAAATAAATACAATATAAAAATGTAGTTAGTGTTGTCCAGACAACACAGTATGAGTATGTACAGGATTTAAGAAAAATTAAAAGAGGTAGGATGTGTGTTATTGCACAGGTAAGGGGTGATCAGTGGTGTGGCGTGCTGAGTGAGTCATTGGCCCTGTTTGCACTCGGTCACTTGTAACTGTTTTGGGGGATGGTATCACAAGTACGCATCTTGAAGCACTCTGTTCGCACATGGCATTAACATGCGTCTCGAGCGTGCCACTTGTGATCGTGTTAGTGCATTTTTAACCACTAGGGGGCAGTAAAGCGCAAAACTACGGCTAGTTTAACCTGAAAACTAATAAGAATCAACTTCCTGTTTACGGAGTATGTCAAGTCACTGGTTTTAATTCTACTGCAGCTCGTATGGATCCGAACGAGGAGTAACGACTGGTGGGACAGAGTGGTGATAACTTCATTTTCGGCACATTCTGTTCACACGTCCGTGAGGAATGCTATGCTATGCTATGCGAAGCATCAAAACCACCTCCCCGAGGTGGTTTGAGTGATCGGAGGACAATATGGATTTGGAGTGTTTCCACTTGGTTACTTCGTGTGATTTTTGCCGATCGGAATACGAAATATAGCATAGCATAGCATTCCTCACGGACGTGTGAACAGAATGTGATCTCAGTCCACATTAACGACCGCCTACTCCACTCACCTCTCCCATGTACGTACTTGGTCGGCTCCCCACCTCCCGGCGTCGTCATTAAAAAGTTACAAACAAGAAGCGAAAACAAATCATTTTTGTTGGACTCTTTTATTAGGATGCTAATAAATTTCATTCCGCATTAGCGTATTTTGTCAGTGGAGCAACGGTCACAGTTTCCCACATATGAGATTAAATGTGCGACGTTGCATCCGAAAATTTGCCAGCCACTGAAAGTGGCCGAAAATGAAGTCATCACCACTCTGTCCCACCAGTCGTTACTCCTCGTTCGGATCCATACGAGCTGCAGTAGAATTAAAACCAGTGACTTGATATAGTCCGCAAACAGGAAGTTGATTCTTATTCGTTTTCAGGTTAAACTAGCTGTAGTTTTGCGCTTTACTGCCCCCTAGTGGTTAAAAATGCACTAATGCGATCACAAGTGGCACGCTCGAGACGCATGTTAATGCCATGTGCGAACAGATGCTTCAAGATGCGTACTTGTGATACGATCCCCCAAAACAGTTACAAGTGACCAAGTGCAAACGGGGCCAAAGTTGCAGGATTCCTTCTCGGGAAGGAGGATCACATGGAGGTATATTGTGGAGAGAGCTGCTTGGCAGGGCAGGGATGTGGGAACATCTGATGAGGTCAGCGAAGGTCTGTCTGCGAAAAGTGATGGGGAGAGCGTCACTGTCCTTTGAAGAGCTCCAGGAAGTGGAAGCTGTCGTCAACTCCAGACCACTGACTTATCTCCACGCAGACTGTAGTGAGCCGTCCATCACTCTACCTCCACAGCCTACCCAGTCTACTCCAGTCGGTAAACCAGTCACCGCTGATGCTGCCCAGATGACGAAGAGGTGTCGATATCAGCAGAAACTCATCAACGGCTACTGGAATAGCTGTAAAAAACAATACCTTATGGAGCTGAGATCAGCTCATCGCGGCTGCTCAAACAAGCCGACTGACTTCAAAGGGCGTGTTCTCATAGCCTCGCCTCGCCTCGCCACGGTTCGATTGTGTTCTCATTGGCCGCCGGATCACGAGACCGTGGGCGGAGTCGACGCGGTAAAGAGGGACAATGTTTGCGACGGCATCATTTCTGTGCAATACACAACAGCGCAGCGATGGACAAAGTAGAAGTTGTTTCATACCTGCTGCTTGGTTTGTGGTTGCTTTTCTGTTAAAGAAAGAACAGTTTTCCTCACTGAAGTCACAGTTGATCATTTATGCAGGCAACATTTATAATTTATGGTTTAGTTTTCTGGGAGAGTAAAGGTGTAGTTCAACCTTTATATTTTCACCAAAAGTAAACACGAGACAGATACAACGGGAAATAGCATTTATTTTAAAACAAACAAACAGAAAAACAGACAGTGAACACGACTCCTTATTTGAAACAGCTGCCCTTGTGAGCCAAGGACGACTTTGTTAAATGCTGCAGTGTTCGAGGCTTCCTCGTGGCGAAGAGCAACGTCCTCTCGACGAATCCGTATTTCCTCTCGTCTCAAGACTCCTCGGATTCCCTAGCGTGCCGCGCCTCACGCAGGAGCAACTCGATTTGTTCCAAGCGCTTTGCCATTTGCCGCTCGTCGTTCTCGCGAGTATGGTTGAACACACTCACAACGTCGAGGGCATTCCCGGTTCGCCTGCCCCTCCCCAAAAGACAAAAATAAACATGTATTGAAAAAGCTGTTTTCAAAAAATGTATACACATATAAATATATTTGTACACCATCAATAGCAGCTACTTGTATTCACGGTAAAATGTACCTGACACGGGAGTTCCGTGTGGAAGGAGTTGGCGACGATGTCCGCTCCGACAGGGAACATCGACGAGGACACTGAGCCAATCAGTGCCCTGCTCGTCGCTACGTCACCACTAAACTTGCTTCGTCTCGCTTGGACCCTGGGGGATTGAGGTACCAAAAGAGCGCCCCCTACAACCGTGTAGCGGCCAGTGCGAACGCTCTACAATCGCACCGTGGCGAGGCGAGGCTATGAGAATGCCCCCAAAGTGGGCGACTTAGCATTATTGTACAAAGAAAAAACGCCTAAACCCATGTGGTGTTCCGTTAAGGTGAAATAACAAAAGAAGTCTTTAAGTTTAAAATTGTTGAATATATAAGTTAGTTAAAATGTACAAGGGCAGTTGATGTAAATATTAAAATGATTTCATGCATTTGTTGTACTAAGAGAAACATTTATAGAGTGTCGTTGTCACCTACTGGCGTCTTTCAGTAATGTTTTAGATGTAATTTTGAAGTGAAACGTTATACCAGAAGTAAAACACAGGGAAACACACTGCTAGCGCTTTCAGATGTGTAAACCACCTTTTCCTGCATACATTGTGTTTCTTGATTGCATCGTCTGTACGTGTTGATGCTATTGGTTATTAATAACTTGTTTGGGTCTGGGTGCTGTGCCATGGGTCCGGTAGGAGTATGTTTGGTGTTTGGATTTTCCCCGTGTTTTTGTGTCGGCTTATTGTCATGCGACTAGCCACTTGATGGCACTATATCCTTTGGAGATTAATGATGAACATTTATGAAGTTCATTGGGGCTAGGTGGGTGGGTGGGTGGGGGGGTTTGTTGAGACTAATTTAGTAAAACTTTATTTATTTATTTATTTATGTTATTTATTTCTTTGGCAATTACAGACAGTTACATTTAAGTAAAATTATTGAGGATTGGAATATGTTTTTTTTTGGCAGTGAATAAATTTGGATATAGTTTAAGTTTAATTGAAATAATGCCCTCACACCTGTGATGAACAGCGTTTGATTGTGGGGTTGGAGCTGGGGTGTGGTTATCTTTCAGTCCGATTTCAGGTTCGTTAAAGAAAATTCACAAATAAACCGTCAGTTAATTGAGAGAAAGGGTTTCTCCTTTTATTTATTTCTAACCATCTTATTTGTTAGCTGACTGATGTTCATTATTATTATCATTATTCATATATATATACATATATATAGCTATATGCTCTTCTGGGAAAAACCCCTTAAACAAAGTTTGCATTTCTATTAATAACTTGTTTTCCCACAAGTTTCACAAGCTAAAACAGAAGGTCGACTCTATGAAACGGAACAACTTGTATGCTATCCTGTGTGTTTTCAGACACATTTCAATAAAGAGCTGAAACCACAGATTTTGTT
This sequence comes from Nelusetta ayraudi, assembly GCF_046127955.1. Classification (NCBI taxonomy): domain Eukaryota; kingdom Metazoa; phylum Chordata; class Actinopteri; order Tetraodontiformes; family Monacanthidae; genus Nelusetta; species Nelusetta ayraudi. The sequence goes on along the minus strand of NW_027466123.1, from coordinate 365,676 downwards.
GGAACTTTTGTTGTCACCAAAACACTCCATCCATCTGCTCCTGCTCCAGCCCCTCTGTCACATTTCAGTCTCCATTGTGGCCCACCAGTCATAAAATATGCCTCACACCTGATTTAGATGATCCAGGGGTGGTTGTAGGTGGTTCTAGATGGTTCTGGTACGGTTCTCCGTCCTTATCTGTTCATGCTTCAGAACCCCTCTGCCACATTTTACAACCCATTGTAACCTCACCAGTCTAAAAGTCTGTAAAGCTCAGGACCAACACATTCTATTGAGGCCACACAGAGAGAGAGAGAGAGAGAGAGAGAGAGAGAGAGAGAGAGAGAGAGAGAGAGGGAGAGAGAGAGAGCAGCCAGCAGCAGCATCAGCAGGATGGAGGAGAAGCTGCTGAGGCAGCAGGAGCTACTGAAGCCCCCCCGCCCGCCCCTTCTCTATATATATATGTGTGTGTGAGTGTGTGTGTGAGAGAGCGAGCTTCTGGTGGTTTGGACCTGCAGAACCATGTCGCAGTACTCTGGGAAGGTGAGAGAACCCAGAGAGAGAGAGCACCCTTTACTGCAATTTACTTTACTTCACTTCATTTTACTTCACTTAGCTTCACTTTCTTTTCCTTTTAAAAGAAAAGAAAACAGGCAGAATTTTTTTGAAAAGAACGATATGAATCCCTTCTGGATCCATGTTCAAATTTATTTATAAACTCTAATTAATTAATTAATTACATGTAGCCCGTCTACCTTCAGTGTGGTGTGGTGAATTTTAATGAATTCGTTTTAAGCCTTTTTAAATTCTTAAAATCCTAAATTAAAAAAAAAATAATAATAATGCAGAAATATTATTTTAAATATGTATATTTATATTTGTATGTATGTATGTATATATATATATATATATATATATATATATATATATATATACATATATATATATATATATATATATATATATATATATGTACATATATGTGTGTGTGTGTGTGTGTGTGTGTGTGTGTGTGTGTGTGTGTATATATGAAATCCTAAACTTTTTAAATGAGTTAAATCAAATTTTAATGTGTTGTTGTTTTTTTTTAGCATTGTTCTACTGATTGTATAATGAGATGGCTTAGATGGAGCAGAATTGACACTGACAGAACATTCTGATGGAGTGATGTCATCAGCTGCGGAGGGAGGGAGGGAGAGAGAAGGGCCACAATCCAGACAGGTGACTCCTGGGTCCTAAAGCCCTCTGACCCCTGACCCCCCTCCATCCCCATGCTCTGCTGAACAGTCAGTGACTGAGGGGAGGTGGGCGTGGCCTCTGGCGGTGGTGGGCGTGGCCTCAGCATTACACTGACAGTGGGTGTGTCTTCATCTTTCTCTTCCGCCTTCCCCCTTCTACTCCTCCGCCTCCTTTACTTCCCCTTCCTCCGCCTCCCCTCCTCCTCATGCACGTTTTCTTCCTTCCTCCTTCTCCTTGTCCCCCACCTCCTCTTCCTCCTTCTTCATCTACTCATCCTTCTCCTCATCCTCCTGCTATTCCTCCTCCTCTTTCCCTTTTTTTCTTTCACCTCCCCCCCCCCCCCCCCCCGCCCCCCGCCCCTTGCCTCCTTCCTCCTCCTCCGGCTCCTCCTTATCCCATCTTCCCGCTTTTCCTGCTCCTCCTCCTTCTCTTCCTCCACCACCTTCTCCTCTTCCTCCCAGATCACCCTCTATGAGGGGAGGTGCTTCACGGGCCAGAAGCTGGAGGTGCGAGGAGACTGCGAGAACTTCCAGGACCGCGGCTTCATGAACAGGTGAGGGAGGCGGAGGAGGAGCAAAAGGAGGAGGAGGAGGAGGAGCTGGAACAGGAGGAGGTGATGAAGGTCTCTGCTGCGCCTCCCTTCCCCAGGGTGAACTCCATCCAAGTGCAGAGCAGCGCCTGGATCTGCTTCGACCAGCCGGACTTCCAGGGCCAGCAGATGGTGCTGGAGCCAGGAGATTACCCAGAATTCCACAGGTGGAACTCCATCAACGACCACATGGGCTCCTGCAGGCCCGTCCGCATGGTGAGGGAGCGGGTGGGGCGAGCGAGGGAGTCAGTGAGTCAGTGAGTGAGAGTGAGTCTGTTAGTCAGTGAGAGTGAGTCAGTGAGAGTGAGTCTGTTAGTCAGTGAGAGTGAGTGAGTGAGTCAGTCAGTCAGTGAGAGTGAGTCTGTGAGTCAGTGAGAGTAAGTCAGTCAGTCAGTGAGAGTGAGTCAGTCAGTCAGCCAGTGAGAGTGAGTCTGTTAGTCAGTGAGAGTGAGTCTGTTAGTCAGTGAGAGTGAGTCAGTCAGTCAGTGAGAGTGAGTCTGTTAGTCAGTGAGAGTGAGTCAGTCAGTCAGTGAGGGTGAGTCAGTCAGTCAGTCAGTGACAGTGAGTCAGTGAGAGTTCCTCACTTTCTATCTCTCTATCCATCCTTCAGCACGGGGAGCACTACCGCATCGAGCTCTACGAGTCGTGCAGCTTCTCCGGCCAGATGGTGACCCTGTGCGATGACTGTCCCTTCCTGCAGAGCCGCGGCCTCAAGAGTTGCATCAACTCGGCCAAGGTCTTCGGAGACGGAGCGTAAGTCCACCACTACTGCCCCCTATAGTCTGCCCTGAGTCCACCACCGCTGCTGCCCCCTATAGTCTGCCCTGAGTCCACCGCTACTGCCCCCCTATAGTCTGCCCTGAGTCTGCCGCTGCTGACCCTATAGTCTGCCCTGAGTCCACCACTACTGCCCCCTATAGTCTGCCCTGAGTCCACCACCGCTGCTGCCCCCTATAGTCTGCCCTGAGTCCGCCGCTGCTGACCCCCTATAGTCTGCCCTGAGTCCACCGCCGCTGCCCCCTATAGTCTGCCCTGAGTCTGCCGCTGCTGCCCCCTATAGTCTGCCCTGAGTCCGCCGCTGCTGCCCCCTATAGTCTGCCCTGAGTCCACCACTACTGCCCCCTATAGTCTGCCCCGAGTCTGCCGCTGCTGACCCTATAGTCTGCCCTGAGTCCACCACTACTGCCCCCTATAGTCTGCCCTGAGTCCGCCGCTGCTGCCCCCTATAGTCTGCCCTGAGTCCACCACTACTGCCCCCTATAGTCTGCCCCGAGTCTGCCGCTGCTGACCCTATAGTCTGCCCTGAGTCCACCGCCGCTGCCCCCTATAGTCTGCCCTGAGTCCACCACTACTGCCCCCTATAGTCTGCCCTGAGTCCGCCGCTGCTGCCTCCTATAGTCTGCCCTGAGTCTGCCGCTGCTGCCCCCTATAGTCTGCCCTGAGTCCACCGCTGTTGCCCCCTATAGTCTGCCCTGAGTCCACCGCTGCTGCCCCCTATAGTCTGCCCTGTCCACCGCTGTTGCCCCCTATAGTCTGCCCTGAGTCCACCGCTGCTGCCCCCTATAGTCTGCCCTGTCCACCGCTGTTGCCCCCTATAGTCTGCCCTGAGTCCACCGCTGTTGCCCCCTATAGTCTGTGCCCTCATGTCCAATGAGGCTTTGCTTCTGCAAAGACTTCACAGTCTTGTAGACTCACTTCCTGTCTATCGTTCCATCCGTCTTATCTAAAAATGATCTGTGTTATCCGACGTAATCCGAAACTCAATATTCGGAATTTCGAATTCACCGTGATGTAATCTAAAGTAATCTACTCTGTGTAACCCCCCCCCCCTCCCCCACATACAGCTGGATGATGTACGAGGAGCCCAACTTCCGCGGCCGCATGTACCTGCTGGAGCGTGGCGACTACAGCAGCCACAGCGAGTGGCGGGCGCAGAGCCCCAACATCCAGTCCGTCCGCAGGGTCGTCAACTACTTCTGAGCCCCCCCCCCCCTCATTAGCAAATAAAGACAAGATGAAACACTTTCTGAGTGTGTGTGTGTGTGTGTGTGTGTGTGTGCTGTTTTTTGGAGGTGTGGGGTGGCATCCCAATCGGCTTTTGCTCGTAAGAATGAAGGCCGCGACGATGACGTCATCACATTTTATTGGATCAGTTTGACACTCAAATCAATGCAACACCAACTGAACCACAACATAATATCAAAGAAAGAGGAGGAGGAGGGCGCTAGCTAGCTAGCCAGCTATGGCACTTGAGTGAAAGAATAGGCAGTGTGCAAAGTGTGTGCGATCTATTAGCATAAAGCTAAGGGAGCCGTTTCCATAGCCTCCCCTTTGCTTAAACGTTAAGAAAGTTTATGGAAGCTGCAAGCAAGCTACACTAAATCTCACTGTGTGTGTGTGTGTGTGTGGTCTTAGGTCAGCTTCTCCAGTTGGATTCGGTTAGCATAGCATCTTCGATTAGCTCAAACACTAAGGAAAGGTTATGGATGCAGCTTGCACGCTAAGCTAAATCTCACCGTGTGTGTGTGTGTGTGTGTGTGTGTGTGTGTGTGTGTGTGTTGTCTTAAGTCAACTTCTCCAGTTAGCTTTGGCTTGCTTAGCATCTTCCCATTGCATGACGTTTAAGAAATGGGAGGCTACGGAAACGGCTGGCCCCTTAGCTTAAACGCAAAGGAACGAGTTATGGAAGCTGCTAGCAGGCTACGCTGAATCTCACTGTGTGTGTGTATGTGTGTGCGTGTGTGTTCTGTGAGCTCAGTATTAAAGCTAAGGGAGCCAATTCCACATCGAGTCACTGGCTCTGTGCGGCCCCTCCCCCTCCCGTGGCCCCTACACGTCCACCTCCACTTCCACTTCCACTTCCTCCTCCTCCCAGGTAGTTCCTTATGGTGGCGATGAGCTGGCTCTCCTCCTCCAGCGTCAGGTCCAGGTAGTCCTCCTCGTGCTGGGGGAGCTCCTCGAGTACCTCCCTCACCAGCTCCCTGTCCTCTGGAGGGGGGGGGCGAATGAGCACAAACACACACACACACACACACACAGTGAGTTTCAGCGTAGCTTGCTAGCTGCTTCCATAACACACAGCGTAGCTCGCTAGCTGCCTCCATAACACACAGCGTAGCTCGCTAGCTGCCTCCATCACCTTTCTTGGCCCTTTATAGGGCAAGTGACCATTTCTGTGAGGTTCGAGAATCATGTGGTCCTCCTCACTCAGCCATTCAGAAGAGATCACCCTACATCACAGGACCACACGACTGTGGCATTGGACCAATCAGCAAAGTGCACCTCGCTTTCTCTCCCCACTGAAGTTGGAAAAAAGACGCTAAAGGGGCCCAGCTAGCCGCGTATTTCTGTACAAAACTTCTAAACTAACCATGGTAAGTTGATGGAACTCACACATTGTTATAGTTGAATAGTTGTTCTTAGTGACGACATACGTGTTGAGTGAGTGAAATTACGGCATGAAAAACCCAGGCACCATTATTGATCATACGCCCAGTTTACCTTAAAACAGGAGTTAATTCGGCGAGTCCGTTTTTGGACATACGCCCGAAGCACCTGACAGTGCATGCCAGGGCAGTCCGTGTACGGCTGACACCGACCCCTCTGCCAAGAGGAAACGGATCCAACCGCTGGTGGAGGCGGAGCTCCGAGAAAATGACAGTGAGGACAGATCGGCTAAAAGTAGGCCGCATTTGGAGCGTCCTTCGGATTTTTGGGAATTGGGACAAGCCTTTGCGCAGTGCTGCAACGCAACTGGCCTTCAAACGCACGCTCCGAAGGATGCAGACCCTGAATTGAGACACAGCCCAAGGGGGGGGGGGGGGACTTGAGTCTGTTTTCATACGTCATCGATGCCAGTATCACAAATGCCTGGGTTGTGCACTGAGGGGACAGCGAGGCCCTCGGAGCGAGTGGCCGGTCTCTGAAGACGTCTCCACGAGAAGCTCGTCCTCATCTGTTGAAAGCCCGACCACCAGTGCAGGGGTCAGGGGGACATTTTGTATATTTTATGTACACATTTAATGGATTTTTTTTTTAAAGTTTATTTTTTTATTTTTTTTAACCACTGAAGGGCGAGGAACCAAATACGCTAAAACTTCGTTTACTTTGGTTTTTCTGCGAGACGATGGACTTTTTTTTTTTTAAATGTTGAAAACAGAAATAAACTCTGCTTTTGGCCCCCGACAGCCCTCTCAAGTTGTGTTCATTTGTATTTCACAGTGTTTCAATGAGTGCCCTATAGAAGGGCTGCAGTGGACATGACACACAAAAATCAAGGTCTCCCACCTGCTGAGTCGGAGGAGGTGCTGGGCTCCTCGGAGGAGGGCGAGGGGCTGGAGGAGGAGGTCGCGGCGTCGGCCGCCAGTGACCCCTGGTGGTCGAGCAGCAGCTGGGCGGCCGCCTGCACGTCGCCGGCCGCCAGCCGCAGCGCGGCGTGGGCCTCGTCCTGCTGGAAGCCCAGGTAGGTGAGCTGGAGGTGGAGGAACAGCAGAGGGCACTGTCAGTCTCACACACACACACATTCTCGTTTATATGCCCATTGAGAACAGTGGACGTATGAGTGCCAACTGGGGACCACACACACACACACACACACACACACACACACACACACACACACACACACACACACACACACACACACACACACACACACACACACACACACACACACACACACACGTTTATCTACCGAGTGAGAACAGTGGACGTATGAGTGCCAACTGGGGACCACATACACACACACACACATACATACACACACACACATTCACGTTTATCTACTGAGTGAGAACAGTGGACGTATGAGTGCCAACTGGGGCCCACACACACACACACACACACACACACACACACACACACACACACACACACACACACACACACACACACACACACACACACACACACACACACACGTTTATCTATCGAGTGAGGACAGTGGACGTAGAAGTGGCTGCTGGGGACCTAGCAGCGGCAGAAAAAAGCTCCTGTAGCTTTAATGCTAACAGAGGGTGCGAAGCTAGCAGAACACACACTCGCACGCACACTCGCACACAGGGAAGGGGAGTGCAGTGCGTTCTGGTGTAGCCTGCTAGCCGTTTTCATCTTAGGGGGCGTTCTCATTGCCTCGCCTCGCCACGGTACGGCGTTAAGGCTCATACACACTGAACGCGTCAAGCGCAGGGGGGCGTCAGCGCAGCCATTCATTGTGTGTGTGCGACGTCGGCGCAAGAGCGCAACGCCGCGCAGAGAGCAGAGTGTCGCGCAAGGGTGGCGTTTGACGCCTCGACGCTCGATTTAAAACATTTTTAAATCGAGCGTCAACGCGCTGTGACGACATGTCGTCGACATCTCGGCGCAGCCAATAGGAGAGCAGCCGGCTCCGAAAAAAGTGGCCAGACGCAGAGCGCCAGTTAGCGATAGAGCAAGAGTGAGAAAAGTGGAGGAAAAACGTGTGTCTCGCAGTGTCCCGAGTGAAAAATCTGAAGTGACGGCGAGTTCTGGGACTCAAGACTAGCTTAAAAAACGATGTATCTGGTTGGCGACTCTGACGTTCTCGTTACCTCTGGTGCTCGTACTAGCTGCTACGTGTTTTGCATTCAGGTGGCGCCGGAAGCTTGAATAACTGCGGTGGAACGAAAACTCGTTTGCACACAACATCCTCCCGCTTGCTACTCAGTGCTTCGCTATCAATTTTGCCGGGAACTCTACTCGTGCAATGTACGTTCCGTGTTGTCTAGAGTGTAAAATAAAATGCGAATCAACGCGATAATGTCCCGACCCTCAGATATATGAAAAAGCAACAACTTTATATTCATATATTGTCAGACACAGTTCGATGTAGAGAAGTTTTAACACACATATAAAACACTGGGGCCGTGTTTTATTTCCCCGTGTCTCTTCGCTCTGATTGGTTACGATTGGGTGTAATGGCTGTGATTGGCTCTACCTGCTGCAGCTTCTCCGGACTGACGGCCTCCAGCTGCTGATTGTTGCCTTGGGAGTCCAGGAGTATCTGAGGTCACATGACCGAGAGGGAGAGTTACCATTTGTCAGCACGGGGGCAACGGCAGCGCCACCGTGTGTCGGTGCTGGGTGCCACTGACCCCGCAGGCCCGGTCCAGGTCCGCCTGAGCCAGCCGGGCAGCCTCGGACGCCTCGCTGGGGGAGAAGCCCAGCTGCTGCAGGGAGGAGGAGAGCACCTCCTCCCTCCTCCTCCTCCTTCTGTTGCTGCTCCTCCTGCTGCGCTCCCTCCTCCGCAGCTCCTCGCGCTCCTGCAGAGAGAGAGAGAAAATGTGAGTGAGTGAGTGAGTCGGTCAGTAAGTGAATCAGTGAGTGAGTGTGTCAGTGAATGTGAGTGAGTGAGTCTTTGAGTGTGTCAGTGAGTGACTGAGTCAGTGAGTGAGTCAGAGAATGTGAGTGAGTGAGTCTTTGAGTGAGTCAGTGACTCAGTGAGTGTGAGTAAGTCAGTGAATGTGAGTGAGTCTTTGAGTGTGTCAGTGAGTGAATCAGTGAGTGTGACATTGAGTGACTGAGTGTGAGTGAGTCAGTAAGTGTGAATTTGCGAATGTGAGTGAGGGAGTGAGTTAGTCAGTGAGTGTGTGTGTGTGTGTGTGTGTGTGTGTGTGTGTGTGTGTGTGTGTGTGTGTGTGTGTGTGTGTGTGTCTTGGTGGTCCCCAGCAGTCCGCTGTCCTCATTGGGCAGACAGATGAGAATGTGAGTGTGTGTGTGTGTGTGTGTGTGTGTGAGTGACCTCTCTCTGGGTGCTGATGAGCTCTGCTGCCCTCTGGATGTCCCCCTGACAGGCCCTCAGCCCCAGCCGGGCCTCCGTCTCACTGAAGCCCAGAGACATCAGCTGGGACATCTGGGCCCAGTCCGGAACCAGCTGGGAATACAGGACCTCCACCTGGGACACACACACACACACAAATAGTTCAAGCGCAGCTGCTTCCATAAACTCAACAAATGACATTGAAAAATCAAAATAAAGGCTTTTAATTCAATAATTCTAAGTAATAGAAGGTGCTCAGCTAGCAGAACACACACACACACACACACACACACACACACACACACACACACACACACACACACACACACACACACACACACACACACACACACACACACACAGTGAGGAGTTTTAGCATAGCCTGCTAGCTGCTTCCATCACCCTGTCTCAGCATTAGCGCTAAGGGAAGGCTCCATGGAAGCAGCCCCCTTAGCTCTAATGCTAAGCTAATAGAAGGTACTACGCTAGAAGAACACACACACGCGCTGGTGCCTGAGGCGCCGGCGGTGGCAGACGCGACGATGCGAAGCTAAGTCAAGCTAATGCTAAAGCTAAACCTCTTTACCTGGTCTAACTGCAGCCGAGCCTGTGAATCGTCACCCTCGATGTAGGAGAGCAGCGACTGCAGGAGGTGGAGCCTAAGGAACAGCACGTCCTCCCGTCCCGAGTTGCCCTGCACACACACACACACACACACACACACACACACACACACACACACACACACACACACACACACACACACACACACACACACACACAGTTTTCTAGACAGTAGTGTAGTTTGCTAGCTGTTTCCATAGCGCCCTCTCCTTAGCTTTAATGCAAAGTAATAGAAGCAGCTAGCAAGCTATGCTAATACTCAGTGTATGTGTTGCGTGTCAGTGTGTGTGTGTGTGTGTGTGTGTGTGTGTGTGTGTGTTCTGCTAGCTTAGCACATTCTATTAGCTTAGCATTGTTGAAATGAAAGCCTTTCATTGTCATTTGCTAAGAAAGGTTATGGAAGCCATCTAGCAGGCTACGCTAAAACTGTGTGTGTGTGTGTGTGTGTGTGTGTGTGTCTCTTCGGTTATCTTAGCACTTTGTGATTAGCTTAGCACTACGGGATTGAAAGCTTTTATCATTTTTCATTGTCATTTGCTAAAAAAGATTATGGAAGCAACTATGCCAAAGCTCAATGTGTGTGTGTGTGTGTGTGTGTGTGTGTGTGTGTGTGTGTGTGTGTGTGTGTGTGCCTGCAGGGGGCACCTGGATCCGGAGCAGCCGCTGGCGCCGCTCGCCGTAGCAGCGGTGGAAGGCGTCCTCGGCCCGCTGCAGCCGGGCGCGGCCGTCCTGCAGGCAGCCCAGGGCCTCCAGGGCCTGGTAGCACCACACCACGTCCAACTGCAGCACTGCAAAGTTGTCCACGGACGAGAGCAGTGCCGAGCCGCACTGGCTGGGCGCGCGAACACACACACACATGCGTGTTACAAAGACAGGCTGCCGTCACGCTAGGTCATGCGACCCCGATGACGTCACACCTTACCTGAACTGTTGGTCGGCTTGCAGCAGGTGGCACAGGGCGTCGTCAAACTGCTTCTTCTTCATGAGTGAGCGGCCCGTCTCGTGGAAGCCCATGGCAAGAATCAGGGCCTGGGGTTGACACACACACACACGAGCTAAGGGGGAGGCTATGGAAACAGCTCTAAGCTAACAGAGCACACACAGTGACTTTTGGTATAGCTTGCTAGCTGCCTCCAACACCTTTCTTAGCTTTTGAAGCTAAAGGAGGCCATGGGGACAGCTCCCTTAGCTTTAATGCTCAGCCAATAGAAGGTGGAAGTCCGTCTGACAGGAATTGCACCCGCGTAGAACCACACACACTCAGCTCTAGAGTCCTAGCGGGGGGGAGCCAGCAGCAGGAGTGAGCGGGAGCTTCACCTTCTTCTCGCTGTCGGGGATCTTCAGAGGGTTTCCCTTCTGGTCGGCAATCTCCAGAAAGGGGACGGTGTCGGGGTCCTCGCTGCCGTCTGACACACACACACACACACACACACACACACACACACACACACACACACACACACACACACA